>NC_056478.1:12864812-13223321 GCF_008729295.1 Plectropomus leopardus | reverse complement strand
GCTCCCGCTAAGCCTGTTTGCCTCAGGAGGGCTGTAGACAGACATGTACTCCCTCTGTGACATTTTGCAACACCACTGTGCAGGTGCCAGGACCAACTAGAAGAAACTGCTAGTGCAACAGCAACCCTTGCCAGCTTCCCCTCCACAAATACAGCCAAATATGTTTTTCAGAAAACCAGACAAACATAAATCCACTGATATGAAATCTAAAAAGGCACTGAACAATGCGTTTTGAAAAATAACCAATTCTAACACTGTTACCTTATGAGGTTTTAATTCACCTAATGCTGGGCTCCATGATAGTGCTACAACTGCAAGAGGATTAGTCCATTGAATATTTTCTAAATATTTTGACAACCAAGTAATCATTTCAATCATTTTCATGCAAAAATATCAATCAGATGAACTGTAGCTCAATAGGTAGAGCGTGCACCCCATATAGGCTGAGGCCTTTTCAGCAGCCCGTGATCCTTCCAGCCTGCAGCCCTTTGCTGCGTGTCATCCCCATTCTCGAGCCCCCTTTCTTCTGACATGTGAGAATTTCTTGCTTTTTTGTAATTTATGACAGTAAACAAAAAAGTCTTAGGGATGTGCTCTATTGGTTGGACAAAAGAAGCAATTTAAAGATGTCAGTTTGGGCTCTGAAAAATTGTGATTTTCCATTTTATAGACTAAACGGTTAATCAGATAATCATAAAAATAATCAGCAAATAATTAAATAATGAAAATAATCAGTAGTTTCAACCCTACTCCATAATGAATACTTTAAGAAGAGCAACTTTTTAGTATTAGACTTGCTGTGTGTTTATGTGTAAGTAAAGGAGATGGCTGCAGAGTGGGACAGAAAGAGAGACTGACACACTCACAAACAGAGTGGAACAGAAGCAGGCTCCTGGGATGATGGGTGGCTCTGTGTTTTCTCTGGATGACAAATTAAATCAGAACTGTGTCCTCTACTCTAATAGAGTAGCTCTGTCCTGTTTTATCTATTTATCACTGTACTGTACTATCTGCCTCTGTTTGGCTGTCTGCAGAGATTAGGGCTACTTAATATTACTGTTGTGAGCTGGTTCAGATCATACTGCTTGATATTAAAAGTCTCATATTGAGGGAAGGGGCCGGCAGTATGTTTACTTGTTGTATGATATTATATGAGCATTGTCTGTATGACGAAAGCCTCATACAGGCATAGAGCTTCATTGTCATCCAAAAGCTATTAAAACCACAGCAATAACATTGCATTTTAGTGATGTGCACCAGTTTATTTTGGTCACAACGACAATCTCATAAAGCAGTTTAAACACTGAACCTCCCAGACACCGAGGCACTCTCCAGAGATTTAAAATGCCGAAGTTGTTTTTAAAATAATCTAAGCTGATTTCCTTCCAAACTTCCCTCCATCAACATGCTCAGCTGCACTGTAATACAACAGCCCTGAAACTCTGACAAAGGTTATAACATCCTATTTTTAGCTGCAACCAGCAGGTCTATAGGTCACTCTGTCAGTCTGTCCACAAAAAATTCCCAACCCTGGTCGCTACAGTTTTTGCCCTAGGAGGCTGAAATCTCCATTTACACCATGCATTTAAATGTATGCTAGGGTTGTAATGTTTTGTGAAATTTTCAAGCAAATTATCTAAAGCAAGTGCAGCAATTTTTTTTGACATTCTTGCGTTCAAAAGCACATTTAAAAAATGACTTGTGAATAAGATGTAGCACATGTCTGGAGATCAATGTGTTTGTACACAATCCCTTTATAACATCTCTTCCTTGAAAGTAAGTAAACACAAACATCCACCTGGGCCCTCCCTGTGTTCCGCTATGTTTCTTTGGGCTCTTCTTAATCTAGACAGATCCCGTTTCTCTTAAAACAGAGTACCAAAGGGGGTTTTAATCATTGGTAATTGAAGACCCTGCTGAGAGTAAATGAGCCTTAATCTGACAGCCGAGTGCGTACCATTAGCACCGGGGGCTTAGGCATTTGGATGGCACATTTAGCGCGATGCAGATAGAAGCAGGATTTATAGAACTGTCAGTAGCTTAGCTGCTGAGTCGGAGAGAGTCGTGCTACATCTAAGTTGTGTATATCCCCTGTGGGATCTTTAGCTCATGCTAAACCTATTTTGAATAAGCTAGTGGGTTAATGCTGTGGAGTTGTTTTTATGCAGCTCTGTCCTCAAGCACATGACTGAAACATTTAGTTGTTCAGATTGTAAAACAGACTCTCCTTGGGACTACTTGATTAAACATGATTTAATTCATTGTTGACGATATCTTATTTAATTTAGATCCCCCAGTTGCTCCACTCTTCCACTCTCACTGGAGATTTTTTTTACTTTTATATAGATAATACATTTTCAATTCTGAGTTTGTGCCTTATCGGTATTTTTTGTATGTACTGTCTGAGGTGAAACCCTTCTGACTTACATCCCATTTGACTGATAAGCTCAGAATTTATATTTCTCTTCTCAGGTGAGTTCTGTGCCTCAGCCAGCTGGTGAAGGAACAGCACTGAGAAAATCTAAAGATAGAGAGCAAGCATGAATTAAAAGATAAGAGGCAGAGTTTTTTTTTAACCAATGTTTATTTCATTTTCATTACATTTTGAAAAGGTCATAATAAAGATAAGCTTGTCATGTCTGGAAACATGAGTGTATGGACAGATTCAAAAATATTGTTTCCTACAAATACAAAGCCAATGCTTTCATAAAAGCTTTGAATAATGAAAATACCTCAGGGAATATGGAAAGCCCTGCCTGATATGTGATTAATGATAACTGACCAATTCTGAATATTCACATTAATTCATAATTAATTCATGTAAACACCTTAAGCCATTAACTTAGCTTTCTTGCACAACTGAGGTGGAACTACGTGAAAACATTTGAGCCAGATGTATTTGAGCCAGATGTATAAACAATGCACAAAAAACATGCATGTTTTTTTTTTCTCCACACTTTAAACAGACATCTATGGAGGAAGAATGTGTGGTGAGAAAGAACACACTTCATGCAGACTTTAGACCAGATGTGCATTTGGTTTTAGCTGAAAAAACTTTGGATAATATGAGGGTGAATCTGTAATATAAGATAAGGGGTGTAACCTTAAAATAAAGCATTGTTTTTAGGTTGATCGTATTACTGTTTTTGGAGGGCTGCACACGTTTTTGTAAAATACTGACAAAGGTTGGTTTCACAGTGATTGGGAGTACATATTTCTGTCTTTATACATACGCACAGTTGTAGTCATCTAGGTCCAGGTGTGTGCATGTGCATGAATGCATGCAAGACAATTTGTGTGTACTGTCTAACAGTAGGAGGTGTTGGAGTGTCTTTGCACCTTCCACATGACTGCCTGTGTTGGGCTAAAAGCCTTACAACCAAAAATGGTCATCTTCAGTGTTTCCTAACAACACTTCCACTTGGAACAGCTAAAAACGGCACCAGGAAGTATAAAGTTAACAGCAGCTACTGGGAATTAAGGACTAAAAACAGAGGGCAAGATGTAGAAGATGAATGAATATGATATCAGTTCTCTTTACTTGTATTCAATATAAAGGGCATTTTAAAGGACTCAAATGTTTGTAACGCCAAAGCTTGACTGACATGCTTTTCATTTTTAGATCTGCTGCAGTGAAAATAAATCAACGTAAGCACACTAATCTTCAGCATGTTTTCCATCACATTATGCGCGTGCTTAAGTAGAAATGAATGTGCATTTCTTAGATACTGTATCTCAGGTGTTCAGTATCTCCAGTTGGGGGGAATCAACCAGTGAACTGATCAGATAAAGGTAGATTTCCTGAACCTGGAGGTGACATTGTCATGGTCTCCATGGAGATTCATCCTTTTCCCAATATGGGAGAGAGGGAGAGAAAAAAAAAAACAACAGTCTGTTCATACTTGCAGGCAACCATAACCAAAATGATCATTTTTACAGATAAGCCAAATGGATAGAGGAAGCGTGTATACAGTATAGAACGAGCTCAGGCTGTCATCACATTAGTTTGCATCCTGCTGTTAACATCTTATCTGACTGGATGAGATTTCCGCAAAATGAAACCTAAAGTGGCACCAGACACACTGCAGTTGTTCAGCTTATACACGTAAAACAAGCTGTGCGTTTCCTCATCAAAGCCATACTGTGGCAGTAAACCATAATGAGCTACAGTGCACTGCAAATAACAGACAGTGTGTGTAACTGTGCACCATTCATCTTACAGAAAAAGAACCGGAATAGGAGATGTAAGGTAGCTGTGACATGGCTTTCACTAATCCCTGTTGTGATTAACAACGCCAGCGCATTTGTCGCTGTGCATGATGGCATTTGTTGTGCGTGGGGGTGTGTTTTCATCTGTGCACTTCTTCACTGTAGCCTGTGATGATGCATGTGCATGAACACTATGTTCATAAATGTTCTGCTTTTGAAGTGAGCGATTATGATTCAGGTGCTGGTGCACGTAGAAGAAAACAAATGTTGATAGCTTTGTTGTTTTTAAGCAGTCATCTGTCTCTTTCATTTGTTTTGTGCACAAAAGGAGATACAGTACTTTAAAATGAAAAATGAAATAAAAATTCAGTGCTTTATCAGTTTTTTATACATAATTTATGTAAGTAGTGAAGTCAGCTTTTTTGGTGGGGAAGTTCCATTTACTAAAATATGGCTAAAAAAAGCATCTTTATCATTCATTTGTTCAGTCTTCATGTTGGTAGCATTATTTTTTTATGCCTCTATGCTAGTGATAACACAAGGAAAAAGTGAGAACACTTTAAACTGCAAGTGAAAAACATTTTCAGGTGCATGACACATAAAACAATGTACAAAAAAAACTGACCGTCAGCACACCTTAATGTCCTTTAGAGATGCTTTTAATTCTGGGCTTATAGCAGCAACTAGCTACAGCTAAGCCAGTGATAGCCATGGCTGGAAGCATTACTTTTTCAGGTTGTACACCTGCCTGTCCGGCTGTACAAAAGTCAGTCTCATTCTCATGAATGTAATTTCTCAAGAATACCCCAACAGGATTCCTTTAAATTCTGCACTAATGCCGACTTGGACTAAAGGATAAAATGATTAGATTTTGGTGCTCAGAGGTCACGGTTGTTGTGACCATGTGTTTGTCTCATTCTCATGAAAGCAATATCTGGAGAGCACCCTAATGTATGTCCTTAAAATCTGGCACAAATGTCCGTTTGAATTTTGTGTTCAAAGGTCACTCTCAAAACATGTTTTTGGCCATTACTTTCACACTAATTTTTACAAAACTAACCACAAATGTTTAATAGCATTAAATGATGAAATGAAATGATGATGACATTTTATATCCAAAAGTTAAAAGATCAACTTCACTGTGACATTATAATGTTATGTAGACACACTTTTCTGGCCATTATTCTTCGTCATAACTCAGGAACAGAAGGGTATACAAGGTGAATTGGTGACACTAATCTTTGGTGAAACTGTGCTGATTGTATAGATCTTGTACAGATCTTTTGTGCTGCAGGGGAGACTATCTTTGTGAAGCATTCATGTTTTAGAGTTTGTAGCTTCTTTGCGGCAACCTCCATATTTGAAGCATTGTTGACTGTCATGGCTGCATATGAGTCTGGACAGACCCGAATGTAAACTAACTGCAACTTGAGTGGTTTGAGGAGCCATGCAACCTTCCAGCGGTAATTCTAATGTTAATGTAAATGTGATATTTTGTTGTTGTGAACTTTAATTACAGTAACACTCTAAAACAATTTTACAGTCAAAAATTTGGATTTCCATCCCTCTGACTTCCCTTCCTCTCTGTGACCTCAGTGGCCCCTGTAGTAGTGGAGGTTGTGACCAAGTACTGGATTAGCAGCTTCTAAGCCAGCTCGGCTACAGATTGGGATTGACTCAATACTCTGACCCATCCTCTTATTGCTAATTGGTTAACCCTCTAATCCAGCTGGCGGTCAGCAGTAACGCTCTCCAAAGGCTGTTTGGCGGGAGCTCAGCCTGCTGCGCCAGGAAACTGCTGCCAAGCCGAGTGTCAGTTCATTAACAACAAGTGGTGAGAATACAGATACTTGGTTGACACATTTGTGTGGGAGGACTGTTGTAAACAGTGAACTTATAATGTAGCACTCATCAGGCTGGGTGAGAGGTTGAGGCTCGGAGCCTGTCTAATGACTGATCTTTTGCAGTCTAATCTCTTTCTCAGATCAGTTGGATCTAATATCACAACTCGGTGATGATTGCTCACAACAATAATATCTGCCATATTTTAATATACAGTGTCAGATATGCTGTTATCTGTCACAAATAGATGGTGATGGTGATCCCCATTCATGAAAAATTGAGCATCTGCTCCTCTAAACACTTGGTTATACCAGGAATAAATCTCTGGGACACAAAATGTAATTAAGAATAAATTGTAGTATGAGCAGTAATAGCCATAATAGCTAAACAGTTAAACAGCAAACCCTTAAGAACAAACAATACAATAGGAAAGATGTAACTGGCTTAACTCACATGGCAGCTGGATTCATGAGATATCACAAGATCATGCGAGAATCCATCTCGTCAAGCTTCAAGTAATGCGTTTGTGTTGGTACCACCAGTGGTGCTGACCAATCAGTGTCCTGTGAGGAGCTACTGGCAGCTGCAGGCACAGTGTAGGTGTGTGAGAGAATCTTTGTTGAAAACAACTATGGTGGCTCCTGAAGAAGTTGGCATGAATGTTGCACCAGAACTGGAGAGTATACTTCATTAAAAGAAGAGCAAACAACTGCAATGAAGGCCTTTCTAAATGGAAAAGATGCCATTGCCCTTTTTTTACCCGATCTGATTGGTTGAGGTTAGCCTATGATAGGGCTGTACCTTACTCAAATTTGATCATTGAGTCAGTTTTGCTGTTCAGGACAAATATACGACTATTTGTTTCTTTATAGAGTTTGAGAGTTTGAACAGGGCTTGTTGGGACATTGAGTGTGACAATGACATTCACCTAATATAGTAGACAGGCTTACTACATTAACAATAGAAATGTGCAACATCCTTTTTAGCCAACACTAGATATCAAACACAAGCCAGCGACTGTATCATATTAGTTTGCTGTGTGCCTACATGTCCGCAGCTGTGTTGGTCAAAAAGCAGTGTAAAAAGTGAGGAGCATTCACTCTGCAGCTAAATCTGGGGGCAGAAATGTCCCCAGGCATTCACTGTACACTGACTGACAAAAAGACTGCTTGATTTGATGGAATCCCTGTCAACTGAGGGTCCCCAACTGACAATTCAAGTCTACGACTGTCAGGTAGCAGCCTAAGACAATGATGGACAGATGGTTCATCCAGTCACCTGCCAAATATTTTTTTGAAAGTGCCTGTCCTTTTTTAAACAATTTCCAATGATGGCTGCTCAGATGGCTCTGTATAACAAACCATCTGGCGTGTCAGGTTAATCACTGGCCACTGGCCACATTGTTCAGTCAAGCGGTCTCTTGTGGTTAAGACACACGGTGGACGCTCAGAGACATTTGTGTGGCTTCTTCTCTTGTGCAGCTTGCATAATATTGGCATTTTTTGTCTACCCATCCCACCTTGGATCAACCAGTCAGCTTGCTTTATATACAGGTCTGCTTGATTGTTAAGAGATTTGGGAGGTGTGTGCGTTGGCTTCTCAGTGGGTGACCACAGAAAACACAGAGGAGATTTAACCTGTGTTGCTTTCACAGATATAATTGAACCAGCAAGAAGCAAAATAATATTCTTACACGTACGCCTTTACAGAATGCATGAAAATGGCAACAATGAAGTAAGCAGTTATATAACAACCTGACAGCCTCTGCTAACAGCTCTCACTCGGCAGAGTGGAGGGTTTGGCATGTTTTTGTTTTTTAAAGACAATCAAAGGAAGTAGTTCTCAAAAATGGGTATTAATTACCTAAATAACCTTCCATAACCTGTGAAATATATAAGCTTTCAAAGTATTAATGGTAAATTATTGACTACTTTTACATGCACAAAATATTGTGATTTTTGCACTTTTTCCAAAAGAGACAGTTTTATTACTAAGCTGTTTACCTGACTAATGTAAATGAATATTCCAGTAATATTCATGTTGACATACAGCCAATTAACATGCCCTAATGCGCTACTTATGACATCAAAATATGGAAAACTGGAGCTTCTGGAGATGCCTTTGGATTTTGGATTTGGTTTTTGGATTGAAAAATATGATGTTTTCCAAAGTTTTCTACCAGTGATGGACTTTTTGGATGGTGCAAATGCAGCTTCCCACTTCATCCAACCACCTTTTTGAAAACGTTAGCATTGGGATATTTTGGCATATACAAAAACCTGTTGATATCCAAGTCTTCCATAATGTTGAAAGTAGATGTGTTTCTTCTTTCAACCTGGAATGTAGGCTTTTCTTTGGGCATGCATCTCTACTCCAGCTTGGAAACTTTTGTTTTGTTGGTTTGTGTGCAACGCACAGAGCTGACTGTAAACAGACAAGAGGTAGCATGTCACGAACTGCAGAGAAAACCCCAACTTACTTATGCATATTCCTCCTGTGCTGTATTTATGACCTGAATAATACTGGCATATCCAACATGACTTAACCTGGAAATGCTAAATTCTGCTAAATTCAGAATATTGTTGTATTCAGAATAATAGTGGAATATTAGTGTCCTTGTAAACTTTGTCATTGGTAGGGTATCCTCATAAAATCATCAATTTATAAGTTTCAGTTTGTTGTAAAACAAACTGGAAAAATCGGCCACAATATTGAGAGAAAATAAAATAATTTGACATTTTGAAATTAATAAGTAGTAATACATTTTAGAGTAACAAAAATACTTAAAAGTGTAATGGGATGAACCAAAACCAATAAAGCAATGAGTGCAACAGAAACAGTTAAACTTCAAGCTATGATTGGGAACTTTGATATTGTATGGCACTGGCAGTTACATTAGATCTGAAATGGATAAAGTCAATATTGGTTTAGACAAAGAAACGCAGAGATCCCTGATACTGAATTGATTAGCTTGATTATATAATAGAGATGAAGCGATGGCCATCTTTGAGCCAAACCACCCACTGTGAGAAATTACACAGGACAGGTAATGTGAATGAAGATAAACCAGTGTCTCTGGGATCTTAATTACTTCATATGTAATTTCATTATGTTACCATTCACAGTCTCTGAGTTCAAAATAACAGCATTATGCTCGCAGAGAACAAGATGCCATATGTTGAGGTTAGAGCTGTCAGCTCAGACTGGGGGCATTTTAGCCACCTAGAGTCCTCTTTCCTCTCCATTTGTGTTAGGTATTTCCCCCCAGTGGCAAACTGGAACAAATGTTAAGGCTAATTGATCAAGCTAATGAAATGGCCGTACCCCAGACTGAGGTCATACACGCACATCACAGGAATTACAGATGTGCTTATACTACAAGGCAGGAATTGATGGCTGAATAAGTGGAGGATAAATGAGCGGTCAAGGACTAATTGATTCATCTAAAGAGTTGTGTTGCTTGGCTGTGTGCGTATGTGTGTGTTTTTCATGCACGTTTGGATGTCGGCCACTGGCCTAAATGTAGATATGATGGCTGATGGGATGGATTAGTCAGAGGGGAAGTTAGAGTAAGTGGCTCCTTAATGGGCAGCTGTGGCCTCGTCTGTCAACTCTGGACAGAACCTTTAACCAAGGCATCAGGCAGTTTATACACATCACCACACACACACACACACACACACACACACACACACACACACACACACACGCACGCAGGATAATATTATGCTGGACGTTAAACATTATCCTGTTTAAGTGCTGACACAATCAGATGATTTATTGATCAGCCTATTGGCAACAATTCTGATAATTGATTCATTATTTATGCAATGTATTTGCTGGTTCAAGCTTATCAAATTTGAAGATTTACTGCTTCTCACTGGTTTGTACAATTAGAAATGGAATATCTCTGGCTCTTGGATCATACAATTTTATGGCATTTTTTAAACTCAGCAATTAACCAATTAGTTTTCATCTCTAGTTTTTGACTTTAAGGTTGGTTTGTTTCGAAATTTTGCTCTTGATTCTGTGAAAAAAAATCACAATCATCAGATTTGAAGTAATAAGTCACACCATCTTTCAGAGTGAAGAGAAACCCCAAAGTAGAAGGATGAAACCAAAAAAAGGCCACAAAAATGGCAAAAATCACCCCACTTGCCAGAATAAATGTCGGCATTGCGTGTTTCTGCAAACCACAGACATTTCCACGGTATTATGTTGTTTATTAGTTGAAACTTCACTATTAAGACTGCTGAGCTGGTTATGTTAAGGTGCAAATATTCCCTTAATTGTGGTTTGGAAAAGATCATGTTTTGACTTAAAATATCTGGTTGGAGTGCAACAATCACATTATGGTGGCACGATTATGGCTGAAAAGGACGTCATTATCTTGCTAAAAAACTAGCAATTTTGCTGGCATGGTTGTAGCTGGAAATGCTCACATCTCACTAAGAAATAATCAGTTTTGTTTATTGGTCTCGAACAGCACTTTACTATTTGATAGCTAGTCTCACCTAGGTGTACAGCAGCCACCATCCTCTCCACCTCCTGATGGCAGAGTTAACGCATGCATCAGTACTACAGGGCTTTAGAAATATCGATATTATACGTATAAAACGTGCAAAGTTGACGAATTTGTGACAGTCATAAGTCAGTGCTGCTGAGGTTGTTGTAAGTCACCAGAAACAACTCTCAAATCTGCAATTTTTTTGATCACCTTGAGAAATTTTAACTGCAAATGAAAATCCCTCCCAAACAGAAAAGGGCTAGCCTTAGCATAAGCTCAATTACATAAAAATCAAACCTGTTGTGCTAACCTGACAAATTAAGAGGAATGGAGAAGACTTTAGCTCTTCAAGTACTGTAGACCAACACTTATGTGAAATGTGTAGGAATCAATGAAAGGAGCTCCATCAGAGGTTCGAAATTCCTCTGAGATTTCTCTTCTCATGCTGGGATTTGGCATTCCAGACCTTCTTTCATTACAATATCGATCAGGAAATAATTATCCACTCTGTTTGTTCCCTCTATTTTCTCCGTCACTCTCTGTCTCATCTCACAAGCATTGCATGCAGTTGTAGCCATTAAATTCTTACCCTTTACATAAATATACTCATCTCAGACATTTCTGCATATATCATAATCCCTTCCTTGCTGTCATTCTCCATGTAGCTTTATTTGTACCCAACTGTGATGATTTTAGCTCCCTGTGTACCTTTTAAAAACTGCACAGTTTGCTGGCCTCATAATGGAATATTCCAGTTGGAAGTCAAAGTGTTTTTCTCTGCCCCTCTGTCTCTTTCTGTGTGCTTGTGTGTACATTGTGAGGTGGCAGTGAATTGAAATAAAACTGTGCTGATAAATGTGCTTCCTGCAGACCCCCTAGGCTCATTAAAGTGCTACAGTGCCAGGAGACCATTTGTCTCTGAGTGGTGAATACACAGCGGAGGCAGAGGAGTGATGGCACGGCGAGCTGTGTGGTCTCTGTCTCTGCTGGGGATGCAGTGCAGGAGGTGGGAGGTGTTTTTGTGTGTGTGTGTATGTTTGTCAGCCTGTGTGTTCATTCCTTGCACACACGTTCTCACTTTCTAATTTTCTCTACTGAATAATGCGCTTGATTTGAATCCAAGGTCACACTGCTTCTATTAGAATAGATTCAAATACCTGGAGCCCAGTCAGTATTAGCTAGAATTAGAGGAATGCAGATTCCAGGGGGGTGAAATTGATTTCTGACTGTAGCGTATTCTGCATAGACATGGTTTAATGTTGTGAACATGAGTCCTGCCTCCGCCAAGCACATGCTGTCTTTTGTTGTCTTTCTTGAAGAAGACAGAATTTTTTACTGCTGCTGTTGCAGGAAATCCCCAGAACTCATATTTTAGTATTTTTATGTCTTGGTGCTGGTGTCAGATGTGGGGCATTGTGGGCTTTTTTGGGTTGTCCTTCCGTCGGTCCCACTCTTGTGAACACAGTATCTCAGAAACACATCGAGGGAATTTCTTAAAATTTGGCACAAATGTCCAGTTTGACTCCACAATGAAGCGGTAACATATTGATAGTTAAATGTCAAGGTCACTGTGACTCCACCTCCATCATATTCTGGGGAATGTGATATCAAAAGAGCAGCTCGAGAGAATTTCTTTACATTTTGGCACAAATATCCAGCTGGACTCAGTGATGAACTGATTAGAGTTTGGTCAGAGGTCACTGTGACCTCACAAAACACTTTTTTGGCAATAACTTTTTAAAAATGTATTCACTCATTAAGACAGCTTTTATCTAATGTCTAAAATGGATAAAATGATGAACCCCAAGTTGGGGGTTTGGAACAGCAAGTTGTTTTGTTTTCTTGTGTATGTTTTTGTGCTCAATCTGTGCCAGCACTCTGACTTTTAGTTTTTTGGGTCCTGTGACATTGGGCAGGCAGTTTTTTTCATTAGTTGTTTTTTTAGCAGCAGTTTGTTGAGTTTGAGGCAAGTGAATTCAAACTTTTAGACCCAGCACTGGGCCGAAGGTTACGCACTAGTTTCCATCAGATTGCAGCCAGTGTCATATAAAGTAGGTAGGAAAATGGTGGACATTACTTAAATTAAATAATTGTTATTCTAAGAAATAGTGTTTTATATCTATAATAATTAATGAACTGAGAAATTTCACTGTCACTGCGTCTGGCAATCTGCTGCTCTGTCTGTGTTCGTTGTACACTCAACGCTCCCAGAGTGTGGTGCTATGAATAACCAAACAGTAAATATATTAAGCGCTCTACGGTCCAGCTCCAAAAATGCTGATATTGTGATTGGCCACCACAAATAAATGACTGTATGGAAAGTCCTGTCATCATACTAGTACAGATTAAACAAGATATAGTTGGTTATTAGGTTAGTTTTTTTTTTACCTTTCAACAAAGCCAAGATAGCTTCCCCTGCTTCCAGTTTGTTAACTGGATGTAACATTAGATTCAATGTTTTCTAATATAACAAATAAAAACAAAAAGATCAGAAAAGCTACAATAAAATGAAATGACAAAATAAAACGGGTGAGAAAAGCTGAAATATAAATCAATATAAAGATTTTGTTCTACTTGGTTTTTAGTAATTTATTCTGGTTTGATATTTTTAATCTGTCATCAAGATTGGTCCCCTTTTATTCTCCAAATCCCTTTCTAAATTCTATTATGCATTATTATCAGCACTGATGGCTGTGAAATCATGCAAGTAACCATCAATAATTTATGTCCATCATCTGAAAAGTTTAGTTCTGGTAGCCATTCATCTGTGGTGCTCTGGAAAATTGTTCTCGAGGCAAGAGTTTGGTCAGCCAACTTCTAATCATTTTACAATCTTGTGGAATTACTGCTCGTCTCAAAATCATCACCACATGTCAAATGATGTATTCTCTAATATGCCAAGTCAAGCATGACAGCTGAAGGACACAGTTTAAGTACAGTGGGTTATCATGGCGAAGAAACAGTTCCTCAACATACTCGGCATGCTTTGTACACCACACACACACACACACACACACACACACACACACACACACACACGGACCCTCACACATACACACACACACAGGCTTCTAATAATAATAGGGTGGGACGCCTGAGGAATGTGTCCAGGCAAGCAAAAACATTCTACCGCCGGTTTGGCAGAAACTGACTGCCAAGTCTTTTAATTTGCCCTCCTACTATTTTCTCCCTCTTGTGCAATCAGGGGTTTGTGTATTTCCATGTTTAGCAGGGGGGAGACAAGACAGTGAGCTGTGCCTATTTATTTACCAGTCGTTTCAGTCAGGGGTTGTCGGTGCGTGACTGGGAGACGTGCTCTGGAGGCAATGCTGACTAAAGCAGACATGGTGCGAGGATTCGGCTCAGCTGCAGCCAGGATTCTGTCAATGGCCAAACCACAATACAAAATGAGTCCTTGTTTTCTGATAGCAGTAGAGAACAGCAGGAAAAAGATCAGATATTCTCCATGAGGCTGCAATATCAGCACTGAGCTCAAATACTATAGTCTGCATTTAAGATTGTGTTATGTCTATTAACAAACACTACAATTTAATTAAAAAGGGCGTATTTGTAGGACGCAAAATCAACTCTCTGTGGTCCTTCTTACACAGAGATCACGCTATAGGATCATGCTGGAATCAAAAGAGGTGTGACAGGCATGATGTTTAATCCAGCAGTGTTGGCCTGTGACATATAAGATACATGTCAGCACCGCTTTTTAAACAATATAAATGGCATAACATGCAATAACAACCTTTTTTTTCTGTTTTGTGGTGGTTGAGCTCATCCTCTACTCGGAGGGTAAGGAGCTACCGGACCTCGTTGATTTTCACTAGTTTTCTTCATTTACGGCCGCTGTTCTCTCATGAATTAAGCCTCGTGTGGACTGTGAGATTTTTGCCATCTTATAAGTTTCTGACACTGTCTTTTATTACACGACCGTGACAACAGCCATCCTTGAGCCTTTCTAACTCTGTGACATGGGACCACTATTTTAGAGCCCCGACCAGAAATTTCACCACGTTTCTGTCACGATGGTCATTTTTTGTCTGGGATAGCTCAAAATCGCAAAGTGTGAACTGGGCTTTAGCCACTGACTGCTGCTAGCTGCTTATTTAATCTCCTGTGTTTGGGTCACAATGTTAAAAATGTCACACCCTTGTCACAGGCCTAACTATACATATATATATATATATATATATATATATATAGGGCTCAGGCCTAACTATACATATATATATATATATATATGTATATCTATGTATATATTGCAACTTGACTTGGACTTTAACGTGAGTGACTTGTGATTTCACTTGGACTTGAGCCGTTTGACTAACTTGACACTTGATACCTTTCCCAAACGCCTGTATGTTATTTTAAAAGTATGCTACAAATAAATTGATTCCTTCATTTCCGAATAATGTTAATCGTTTTATTTCATAAGACATAAAACATGCAACATCACTTAATCCCCTAAAAAAAAGTACAGGCATAGAAAATGTCTCACAAATTTAGGAAGAGAAAGTTATAGAATTTTTCTAATATGAAATTATTTAAATACAACAAGGGCAGGACAGAAACATACAACATAAATTCTGTTGGGGCAGTGGTTAATAGTGCCATATGCTTTAAAAGTGCAGTGACAGCACTATTTTTATGCTTAAGATCATTTGCACTTGTTGTAACAAGTGTGTTTTTTACAAATAAATGCAAATAAATTTCCTCGTTGTTAAAATGGCTTTACATTGGAGAGAGTGCACAATGACTTATTTAGGACTCAAAGCTCGACCTGAGACATATTGGCCTCTGAGTCTGTGTTTAGGGAGTGTTCCTGACATGACATTGTTCTGAGGTCATCTGTTCACCCGTCCCCTCAACATCACACAATTGTTAACCCTGCTACACCTTTCCATACTGCACACATGGGTGGAAATGCATGTGTGTTACAGAAGAATTCAGGTTTGTGTATAATTCACCTAATCGTACCTTTCCGGTCTGAAAGAAAGGGGAAATAGTTGCAGTTGTGTTACACTCCCAGATGAAAACATTTCATGCTGCTTTCCTGCCTCTTATTTTCCAGCTTGGTCAAGCAAAATTTATTCTTGTCAGTGCAAGTTCAATGTGTTTGTATTGAAAGTGGTGCAATTCATAGGGGCAGCACAAGCTGTCAGAAAATGACAAATTGCCCAAAATCTGCTCCCAAATATGCTATTACATTGTCAATTTCCTGTCCAGCCATTGTGTTTTTGAACTGGGGTGAAAATGGGCCGGACAGTTTAATTTTTCTGCTCTCTTCCTCATCAGACCGCAGGAGGCTTTTTCAGGTTTATGTTTCATAGATGTTTTCAGCACACATCCATTCTTTGCGCTGCGCTCGGCTGCACACATTGGACACCTTTGAGCTGGCCTGTGTAAAAACAGTTTGGATAGAGCATCGAAGGGCATTGTAAGTGTACTTTGATGATAGTTGTTGAGAGGGTAGAGACCATTACCTCTCCACTCTCACCACCCACATTTTTTTTCAAAATGGTCTCTAGGATTGAGACTTCTCAACCTTGGAAAGTTTCACGATGTGGGATGAATCCATAAATTCATATTTATTGTATTGCTGCCTTGCTGTAGCACATTTGTGACCCTTTAAATCTCAAACAAGTGTCTACTAGAGAAACTTAATAACATAATAGCTGTGACTTGTGAGCAATTCAGATAATTTTGTCCTTCTCAGTGTATTCCCTTTGAACTGTTTTAGTTGCCTGAAGACATAAAACTGTAGAATATTAACTAAAAGCTAAGAGAAAAGTCAGAAATATATAATATATGTGGAAATTTGTTTTTTTTCTTTACTCATTTGATAATCTAGCGTGCCATTTCATCTTGCAAACCCCTCCTGACCTGCTGGTTGCGAACCAGTGGTCTTTATCACTGCCAAATACCAACATTTATGCTGTGCACAAATGGTTAGGAAACTGATGAGTTTATTATATTGTTCCTGCATACAGTACAAACTGTAGGTGATAATACGCTGTTCAGCCACAACATTAAACCACTGATGCATGACGTGAATAACACTGATCATCTCCTTACAAAGCAATGAGCTGCTGATGTAGCAAGCTTTGTATTATAATAATGTGGGTAGTAATTATCAATGAAATGTGGTAAGCATCCATCCATCTAACTAGTGCCTAGATCTCCCTGTTACCAGAAAAATATTTCAATGGCCTGTTTGCTGTAATAGTGAGAGTTTGTGAACTGGAAGTGGGCATCATACTGCTTCCTGCAAAATAAAAACGGAGACCAGATCAAACGGTAAAACTAAGAAGCGCTGATCAAATATAAACCAACATTTTGAAACTGCTTTTCATATTTGCTGCTTAAAATGTTTTCAGAAACATATTTTAGCTCACCAAATAACTAATACAAGACCTTTTGTTACCAGCTGGCCGCCATTGTGTCAGACGGGCAAATATGCATGACATCACCTACCAGTGGGAGTGTTTATTGTTCTGTTACAGCGCAGTGCATTCTGGTAGTAGTAGGGTTTTGTACCTCTTGAGCCAGAGCAAATGCCACAACCCTTTTCCTGTATTTGTTTTGGTCATGTAGCACCAATTTGCATCTTACTACTGCAAAGGCAGCCTTGTTTTATGAAAAGACCATCTTTCCAGCAGTGAAATACTTCTTTAATGTTGTGGCTGATCAGTCTATAGTCAAAGTTATCTTAAAACATACAAACAAGAAACCTACCTACTTCAAAGAAGCCCACTGAACAGCAATGTTTAGCGAAGTTACGATGTACATTATGTCTGTCTGTCCTACTGGCCGACTTTTTTATGTAATTCAGTACAAAACAAGATCACATGGCTCTTTTGGCATGCTGCATCGTGGATATGTGATGTTTAGACGTTGTCTCTTGCAGCAACCTCTGAACTTTTCTTCGAGAGTGTGCAGACAGAAAATATGTCTCACCTGGTAATCCCCTTCTTCTTAGCAGGGCTTCCTCACCGGAGCACACCTATCTGCTTAACCTTACATGGCTCACTTTAATCACAGCCTAGGCAGCATGGTGGCCTTTGCTCGCAGTCACTGTTCCTAAGCCAACCACAGAGGTCCCCAGTCCTTTTGCTTTACCAGCCATTCATCATTCAGACGCAAACTAATGCTCTGGGCCTTCCCTGCACGGAGGAATTATGGAGGACTTTTTCCACACAACCTTCTTGCTCAGCAGGACAGATGCTGGCGTTAGCGTAAAAGTAGTTGATTCATAATGATCAATAATCCATTATTAGCGTTAATGTAGTTATTATGGGCCTCGGGGCTAGGCCAGGTAACAGAAGAGCAAGAGTGCACAAAGGAGCAAGAAAGCATGGAGGACAAATGATGCTGAGCAGTGCAAGATATACTAATATATAATGTCTCCAAGTCAGATATACTGATGACAGTGCACCTGCATATCCCCTGAACATTAAAGGAATAATTCACTGAAAATCTGCCTTTTGAATATTAAATGCTGACCACCAGTAGGCTTGAAGAGGTTTTAGAGGTTGAGAAAACCGATTTAAACTAGCAATATTTCGCTGCAGGAGTGGTTTCAGAGGTTTCTATGGCTGTTTTGATGTCTCTTAACACAAGTCAGTCTTACACGAAGCTAATTGTGTATTTGATAGTTAAAAGGCCAACAAATAAGTTCATGAGTCAGTTTGATTGTTACAGGGAGAGCTACTCACTCAGTGAAAACAGAGCATATTCTGAGGCTTTAAAGCTGGTCCTACACTATACAATTTTTAGGCCAAATTTTATTATTGTTGGGCATTGTTTGTTGAGTTTGAGCAAGGATGGATCATGGACAGATCTGCTGCTCCTAAACAGCTACTGGACATCCAGATGAATTTTCTGACACGTCAGAAATCTTCCTTGTCAGGCTCTCACACACGTAGAGCAGCACCGAGAATTGATTTCCCTAGAAGAGTGCCTTTTTTTCTCACTCAATCAACTTTTGTTAGTATAACCAGCTTATTTGTCGGTACTGCTAACTTTTTAAATTGAACCTTGTAAAAGAGAGAGAAAGAGATGGAATCAAAACTTGAACCTGTCCCAATTTTGCAGTAAAAAGTATTTTACACTTTTAAAAAAAAAAAAATTTCAGCAAGACCAAATTTAAGAAGACACGTTGGATGCATCTTAGCCTGTGCTACTTTGATTTTGACCACCTTTTGAAAGTGTGTCTGTTATCAAACCCCCTCAAACTGATCTTTTTTATTGTGGACTATTCCCTTAAGACAAAAAACAGTACCTTCATAAAAGCATGCACCTCTTTGTACTTTGCACTTCCCTGTACTTACTAATACTGTTTCTTTTTTCTGACCCTTGATCACATTTGAAGTCTTTGAACTTAGGTCCTCTGGATTTTGTTACCACGGAGGATTATAGTTTTTGGTGTTTGGGTGTCTGCCAAACTGTGTCTCTGAAACCAAGGACGTTCATTATTGTGCGATGAGCTGCCGTTCTGTGCCCTTGAGAATCACAGTAGGGGCATAAAGCTCAGGATGTCCGCTGCCTTTGGCCATACCCTGTGGTAAACCTCAATGGGGAGGTGCCTGTGTTCTTGGCGTTTTTTGTGGCCCTCCTCGTGTCTTCCTGACGTCATGCCCAGGCAGAGGAGAATACCATCTGTTGTCATAGTGGAGACAGGAAAACCCCCTGGGGTCCAGAACATGTCCCTCGCCTCCTCTTTGAGGCAGCACAGGTAAAGCAACAGTGCTCAGGTCACGTATCAACAGGTATTTATAGAGCAACTGGTTGAAAATGACCAATGATGATTAATTTAACTACTTAATGTAGTTGTGGATTGGGAATTAATGAATTACAAACTTAAGTGGTTAATAGATTTAAACAGTATGGGGGATAGTGCAGACAGTCTCTTTTTCGGGCAGTCTATAGTACTTTTCAGATTTTTTTATGTATCTGTATGTTTGTCTGTCTGTCTATCTGTCTTTACAGTTAAAAGTCAAATTTAGCACAAATGTTTGAGTAGACCCAAGGATGAGCTGATTAGATTTTGGTTGTCAAAGGTCAAGGTCACATGACCTCATCAAACATATTTTGGACCATAACTCAAGAACCTTGGATTTTCACCTTGAAAGTATGATAGCATAGATGTTCTGTGCCGACAGGGTTAAGATGTATGTGCAGCATCCGTGTTTTCATAGACATGGATGTAAACTGTAAGTGCAACTTGACTTGTGCACGGAGGCATACAAGCATGTGACGATTTTCCTAGTTTGAACATTAAAGCATATAAACACATTACCCAAAATAAAGTATTCAACTGAAAATGTGCAGAACTGGTCCCCTTAAAGTTTAAATTTTGTCTAATTTCCCCTTTAATAGAGCCATACATTATCTTCTCAGTCTGCGAATAAAAAGAAAATAACAGAAAAAAGACTTTTTAGGCGTGAGACACTGTTTCTCTCCTCTCCCTAATTTCTACGCAAGGCCACATGTAGCTGGTCTCCGTTTTTCCTCCTTCCCCCCTCTCCTCTGTGCTCCGGAGGAATATCTAATGCTGTTGCCCTTGCTGTCTGTATAGATTGTGAATTCCAGTTATGGTGCGTCTGAATCATTGGTATGCAGAGTGCAGGGCACAAGTAGCGGATGTGCCGGGCGGAATCGACATGTACAGGTTTATTGAAATACTCTCCTCATTCTCTCGGTAATTGCTCTAGCTCTTGCCTCCGCTCCTCTGCTTCCTTCTCTCTCCCCGTCTCCCGACAGTACGTCTCTCAATTTCTCTCATCTTTTTGCTTGTTCCCTGTCCTCCTCCTGCTCTGTCTCAAACTATTTAGCACATCCCTTATTACTCCCTCCACTGCTCCTATTTCCTCATCTTTCTTTATCCACTCTGTCTCCGTTACCTTTCTCTGCTGCTTCCTTTCTCCTTATTCATCTTCATTATCATTCTCCCCACCCTCACCTCAGCCCTCCTCTTTTGTCACCTGTAAGATTGGAGTGGAGGATAACTGAGATTCCATCATGGCTCTCATGAATAGGTTATGCAGATGTCACTGACACCACTGCACCTCATAAATACACGGCTTATTACCTGCCTCTTCTGCAGCACGCGTATAAGGCCTCACGTTCATCTCGCCTAACTATCTGTCTCTAAAGTTTATGGTATTTATGCAGCATATATGGCATCCACACTAACACTACAGACGAGGTATGCAAATCACATCTGCAATTCACCTGCGCTGGATGTCCTCGCTCGTCTGTTTGTCTTTGAGAGCAGACGGTATGCAACAGCAGCTTTCAGCTCACAGCCTCAGCTAAAACAAATATGAGCAGTGTGCTCTATTCGCAGCTGGCATCCTCTGCATCACCTCTGTTCTTTTTTTCTCCTTTCCCCGTGTTCATCACTGCCTTTTGTACTCATGATGTGGTTTAGTATCTCTCTCTGTCTCGGATTCTGACTATTGTATCAGACTGAGTGTACTGTACCACTCTCCCTCTGTCTGGACTCTTCAGGGCTGTCCCAAAGAGACTAGGTATGCATCAGATACCTAGTCTTGTCAGTCTTGCTCCTCTCGCTTTCTTCAAGCAGTGGTGGAGGTGATGAGGAGTTCATTGTGGGGTTATATGTCTGCCTGGGATGAATGCAGATCTGGAGGCAGACCTAGGTTGTTAACAAAGACAAAATTATATGCAGGATTTCCTCGCCCAGACAGGAAGAGGCTGAATATCACCCTGACCAGTTTAACCTCATAATCAGTTGAGGACTGTGGAGAATCCTCCGCTTTATGTCCGTATCTCATGCTCCATGCGGGAGCCTGAGATAAGAAAAAAGGGAGTGGTGGGGGCGAGAGTGCATTTGTGGTGGCCGTCAGCAATTTGTCAGCATTAACAGGTTGCACGCAGCTTTCAGCATGACAGAAATAATCCCGATCGACATTGTGTGGAGTGTGATGCAGTGTTGCTGTAGGATAAGAAACTTCACATCATCATGTAGGAGAGGTTTATGCTCCGGTCATCTCCAGATGGCTGATCGCCGAAACACGGTTTGACTTTACTTTGCTCAATGATGCATGAAAGCCACATTGACCACCAGTGAGATCATCTGACCTTGCATCCCACTGCCCTGTCTGTGTCACTGCCCATATTCAAGGCTTTACTAAACAGCAGTGTGTGCTTTGTCACCATTTATTTACATTTACTACAGCCCCGCTGCCTGAAGACAATGTTGGCATTGTACATTTCTGAAAAACACAAACACATTTCATTTGCATTTTTTAATATGTATCATATCGTTCTAAGGTGACCTTATACTGTGTATAAGCTGACTATGTCATCGGGGGGAGGGGACGGTCGATGGTGTGTCACTTAGGAGACGCCTTTCTACCCATAACCAAGTAGTTTTGTGCTTAACCACATGTTAACTGCAGTGTTGTAACATATCTGTTACAAAAAAATGTGCACATATAATGTATCTGCAGTTTGCAGAAACATGCAATGCCTGTTTGCCATGTTGTTCTTCTTGTAAAATCTTTTATTGCACAAAAACCAGCAGGCCCGCTGCACATTTGTCCATTACTAAATTGGTGCTTAAAGTGTACAACATAAGGATGAATTTGTTGATATAATATGGAGTTGCATTTCACTTTTCACAAGTTTTTCAATTGTCTCTAAGGCTTTAGTAATCTCTGTTTTTTCTTTCAGCCTTTACATCTAAACCTCCCCCTTTTCTAAAGAGGTTTAGAAGGTAAAATAAAATGCTCCATGAGGGTTTATCAGATCTGTATATTTCTTCTAAAGTGCATGGCCCCCCTGGTCCGTCTTAAAATTATGCTGGCTCACGCATAAGTATCCCCTCCTCAGTTTCCATGCCTCCCACTGAAAGAAAGTTGGAGCACATCTAGTGCTTGTAGACATAACCAACCTTTCTGCAGTTTAATAAAAGAAAAACACATCCCTGTTGGAATATATTCACATTGTAAATGGGAATTAATGAGGTGAGAAACAAAGGCTGTGGTTGGTTGAACCGGGGTGTCAGATGGGTGGGTGTCAGTACCAGGGAACAGGATGAAGCTGAAGGAAGGATAAAGTGAGTGTGATGGTTGATGGATGGATGAAGAAAGTGTGTAGAGAGGCGTGGAGGGAGAGCGGAGGGGCAAAATCTGCCTGCTGCCTCTCCCCATAGGAACAGCTGTCTCTCAGTCTGCAACAGATGTAGATTCACAGAGGGGGAAAAGATGGTCTGACAACTCCTTTGGTCTTTCCTCTGCTCCTCTTTACTCGCTGAATAAAGTATATCTGTGCCACTTAGCTTTAACTTCCTGTTGAGAAAAGACTCGGGAGATACTAATTTATACTCTCTTTATACCATCATGAAAACATTTTAAGTGCTTCCCTACCAGCTGTAACTTCTGATATTTCTTTAGTGGTCCATGTTGTAGAATATTTTCTCTGCAGTCCACCATAACGTCCTGTGCTGTCTAAACTGGAGGCTCCTGTAATGAACGGTTTAAATTTGATCAGTCCCTTCCCCGTCTACTGGTAAGAGATGTCTTCAATTATTTTGTTTCCATTTGTTAACCTCCCCAAGGCTTCTAATGGAGAATAGATTGAAGCTGGCTGGTAAAACATCGTCTGACTGTCTGGTTTGTTTTAATAAGATAGTGAATCTGGATTAAACTGAATGTAGTCAATTGTTTGGCTCATAGAGAATACTCCTCTTAAAAATTGCATTGTGACAAATGATGTAATAATGCCTTCTAATGTCATAACCTGGTAAATGTAATTATCTATCCTTTTAAATTGCATGAAAATGAAACAGCTTGATACATTACAGGTAATACAAAAGTTGAGTAAGACTGAACAGCCTTTTATCACATCCTTTATATTGATCTCAGTTATTAAGTGGTTGTAATTATTATATCCAAAATGGGGAACTCTAAGTAGTGTTAATCAGTTTGTATCATAGTGAATGTTACATTAATCAACATGAATAATATTTTATTATTCAGGAATGGATTGCATTAAAAAATTTTGTTACATTTTCTTCCCATTTTAAGGAACTTCACGCAGTTTTTTTGACCAAGTATTTACTTTAAATAGAAAATCAACTATTTTACACGTCAAAATCAATTTTCTCATAATCTGCTGCACTTCACTGCCTGTAGGAGGTTTGTAAAGTTTGACAGCATGACTCGTGACATCGTTTGGTTATCTCTGCCTGGGTACGAGGCTTAAAATGTTTAACAGCAAACATTACATTACAAATTGGAGTTTGAAAGATGTGGTAATTTACCTGAGGTCTAATGAGAGAGGCTGAAGAAGACTGTTGCATTATGGGAAGCTTAGCATGACTCAAATTAGGGACTAAATGTCAGATTGTCTCAATCTCTGATCATGCACTTGGGCGTGTGTATGTGCATGTGTGTGAATGTATCTGTCTGTCCGCAGCTAATGTTGCAAACTACTGGACCAATCAGCCTAATATCTTTGTGTTCACATTTAAGACTGTATGCTCAAGATTCTCTCGTGGTTGTGGAGATTCAAAATTGTTGAAAAAATAGTTTTACCGATTGCTGACTCCTCACTCCTCCTAACGGGCTGATAGGGGCTGCAGGTTTTCTGGGGAGGATAGGCTAAAAGCAGCGAGCCTTACCCTGTCTGTTACAGGCCACATTTTGGCCTTTGTTGTGGCTGAACTAGCATCCATTTAAGGTTTTGTATCATTTTGAACCAGAGCTTCTGCAGATGGATTTAACACTCACACATATGTTAATCCACATATTATCCACTGACATTAGGCGTAATGAAAAAATATTGAGTCAGTTGTTTCTGTTATATTTGCTGCAATGTTGACTGTAGCAGCACAGTCATAGTGGACATGGAAATGAAACATCAATCTGGTCTCATATGACTTTGACAGATCCTTTGGCATCACACCCTCATGTTGTGCAGATAAATAATGTTCCAGTACACCGAAACTGGACCAATGTGCTGAACTACAGGGAAATCTTTATAAAAATGATACACACAGTCTTTATAATTTTGTGTTTTCTATCCCATTTCCCTCAGCATGTGTGTGATATACATAAATATATAGCTTTAATGGAGTGTTACTTAATGTTGCCTCATCTTACTACAACAATTTGACAGATTTATCGGTAACAGGAGGTTTTGAGTTTAAATTAAATGCTAATCTGCAGTTTGCTGAAATTCTCATGAACTGATTATCGTCTCTTCCTGCACTCTTAGATCCGAGACCTTTTGTACGCGAGTGTCAAATCCAGTGTTTCCCTGCTGATGTACTAACCTAGTTTCAGTTTCAACTGCAGTAAGTTCTCTTCACTTCCTGGCCCCATTTGGGGTTCATTTAAAGGATAGTGTGAGTGTTTCTGTGCGCATACAATTGTGTGTGTCATGCAAGTGTGCGTGCTTGTGCAATTGCATGTGTGTTTTCTTCCATTGTAGCAAATTATCTTCTTCATTAATTTCGACACACGAGGAAATTAGCCTGTTCTCTGCTTGAGGCTACGTCTAAATTAGAGCGATTGGGGTAATCCAGAGATATAAAGGGCTTGAGAGACTAAGCCTATTCCAGGCTCAAATAGTCACATAAAAAAAGACTGACATTTCTAAGTGATTTATCTCATATGAGGTTATCAGCCAGCGTGGGCAGTGTGATGTTTCAGTCGTCGCTTCTATTTCAGTATCTGTCCTTGTCTGTGTCGTATTGATTGGTGTGAGATCCAGGTTGAAAGGTTTGCTCATGTCCTCGGTTTTGCTCCGTCATACCTCTCCCCGACTCTCCTTCGTTTCCCCATCTGTCATCCTCTCCCTTGTTCAGCCGGCTGTGTTTCTCTATTGCGTGGGATGTGGAGAAGGCAGGCGGGCTCTCCGGAGAGCCTGCGGCCGATTCCAAACACAAGACATTTGACTTAGGTGTCAGAGGATGTGCGCTCAGACGCTTGACTGTTGAACTGCCCACCCAGAGGCCTGTCTGAGCTGCAGTCAGCCCAGACACAATGGAGCATGGGAAAGAAGGAGAGAGAGGAAGAAGAGGAGGTTAACAGCTGAGACAACCATGTACTGTGCTGCATACTTCCCTATGGGAGGTCTATTGAGTGAAAGCTCACTGTGCTTCGGTGGTTTGCAGTACAGCTCGGTATTGTGCTGAACACAAGCACTGTATTGCATGTGGATTAGATTCCCTTTTATTTGATTTAGTTACTTCTTGTGTGGTTCTTGTATTTTGGCTTCAGAAATACCTCCGTGTTTGTTTTTTTTTTAAGTAACGCAGCCTTTCATTCTAATCCCATCTCAGTTTAATCTTAGTTCTTGTCCTAGTTACAAAAACAGGTCTGTTTCCTTTGTCTCACCGCACCCCAAATAATGTTTGTTTTGACACACCAGCTCACACATTTCATGGGAGTTTAGCATCAGAGCTCTTGAAAAAAAATATTTACAATCGGGATGCACCAGTTGTGAAACTCTAGGCTGATAAAGTGTTTACAGTAACTCTTTGGCTGATAGCCAATTCCAATGTTTTTGTTGATGTTATTTTGTTTTTGTTATTTGTTCCTCATTTTTCGCCAGGAAAACAATATATATACATGCAAATAACAAAGCTATTTTAAAGTCATTCAGTCCTTCATTACACTATCTTTGTATGGGCACAAATTCGACCACAAATTGATGAAACAAACTTTAATACAAATAAAATGTTATGTCACATAAAAATCTTTTTTTTAAGTAAGAGCTTTAAAAGCCTTTTTCTTTATATATCATAATTCCCCTAATATCTGTTTTATATTCCTGTGAAAACATGCAAATTTCTCCTTCAGACAGTTGTATTTATTGAAGTTTCTCACCAAAAACTAGATTTTACAAGAGTATATTTGAAGACATCATGATGACGTTATATTTTTCCTTCACCCAATACTCATTTTTAATGAATAGAGCGTGAACACGTCACAATTCAACACATTGAATTCTTTGTTAGCTGTAAGTTGAGGCCAACAGCTATTGTGAACTGTTGTTGTGCATTTACACGAGTGGAACAAAAAAAAAGAAATGAAATAAAAATACCTATGTGCAGCCCATAAGTCTGTGCATCCCTAATTTACATTCGTCAAACCCAGGCATAAGATCACTGCGGAGCTGTACTGTGTTGTTGCATCACCCTACCTGATCATATGCCAGTGACTAATCGCTTATTTTTGTTTGAGACATGAGCCGTCACAACCTTTTAGTTTAAGGTTAATTCATTATATTGTGCATCACTGATGCAGGTACAATCTTCCACATGCAGTCCAGCATCTCTGTCAGATGTAATTTTGGACTCATGACTGTCAAATTTCTAATAAGCGTAAATGGCTGAAAACTATATGCTTTAGTGGTGCAGCAGATGACATTTAAACAGACAGAGCTCTTTCTACATGAGACATGGTTGATTTGCTTTAATGGTCAGATTACATGGACATCAACTGGGAGAGGCTCATTGAAATGGTGTTAGGCCAGACAGCCAAACATGAATCTTCCCACCTTGACTGACTTCTCTCTGCAAAGTTAATCAATAATTAACTATAAGACATGCTGTGATGAGGATAGTACTGCCCCTTTAGTAAGATAACACTTTGCACTATCCCTTCATTTACCTCCTCTAATGGTGCCATGTGCACATACAGCAAACCCCAACTGGCATCCTTGAGCATTTTTATCACTTTGACTTCTCTTTTTTGTCTGTGGAAAAATCATAGATGTTCAACATGTTCACTTTTTGGGAACTTAAATGAGCTTAGTTGCTATGAACCATGGATTTGATCGGTTCTTTGAAATGTTCTCATAAGCTTGAGACATTTTCCCAACCTGTGGGGGATCGTGTAATTCCTCAAGTGAAGCCAAAGCATGAAAAACACCAGAACTGCAGATTTTGTACACAAGAGCCATGTGTGCCTCTCTGTGCTGTCAACACAGTGTGAATGTATGCATTTACTTCACAATACAAACCAGTCTCAATAACTCAGGTTAGCTTTGTTGAACCCTTTTCCATTAAATGTTTGCACATATGCAGTATTTTTTTAATGGTGAGAAAACACTAAAAATAGGAAACAAAATCCTTTCCAAAAGCAAATAGACAAGTATGCCTTATTTTGTTTTGTTTTTTGTTTGTTTGTTTTGTAGTGTTTGACATCAAGAAGGCGACAGAAAATCTGGTTAGTAAAGAGCAGAAAGCAGCATGGAGACCAGAGTTTAAAGACAGTTGTGTCTGATAGGGGGCAGAAATGACTGTCCATCCAGCTGTCACTTTTCCATCACTGCTGATCAGAGTGGAATCAGATAAATACCTGTGACGACTGCAGAGTCATTGGTGCTGGGAATGAATGCTGATTGTAACCTAAAGGTGGAAGCCAGAATTTTTTTTTTGTTTGTTTTTTTTTGTCCAGACTGAAAGGGACGTTAGCTAAATACATCCATAGTTGTGGCATTGCTTAAACTGTAGTGCGTTTGTCCTTCTGCAATGAGGTCACATACACACATCAACTTATTATTCAACTAGGAGAACATGCGTGTACGGTCATGTGCTTGTGTAAAAGTAAAGTTCAGGTCGCATGCATCGCTGAAGATCTGATACTGCAGGTCTCCTTAAGGAAATCACATGAGCATAAATAGACTCTTGATATAGCTGCACCGTTTCCTCCTGAAGCTCTGAAGTTTAAACCAGTCATAACTAATAGATTTCCGTTCTGTTGCCAAGTCAGTGTGAGTTTCACTTTCCCGAGACGTTCTCAACACGCAGTAGTATTCCAGCTCGAGCTGCGTCTGACAGCTCGATGAAAAGATTGTACCTAGCTGTCATCATCTATCGATAACAAATAGATGTCTCTGAGCCATCGGTCTTTGAAGTGCTGAGGCAAACTGGTGTGTACAGAGGATGTGGAACAACAGTTGATGAAACAAATCAGCTTATCTCTCCATAACTGTGATGTATTTCCCTCTGGAGCTTCCTTTTTCTTCTCTTTGTGTCACTCTCTGCTTCTCCCCTGTCTTGTCCCATATCCACGACTAAATCTAGGTTACATCACTTCTCAAGATTGTACTGAACGTATTTTTGCTCTCTCTTCACTTTATCTCCTTACTTGACTGATTCACATTTGGATATTAGCTGTTATCACAAGAATAACAATACAAAGAATATTAGCTTTCTTGACTAAATCAGGAACTTAAGTCCATTAGTTTTTATCTTCAGAAAGACTGATGTTAAGGGACAGTTCACTCTGAAAATAAAAAATACATATTTTTTCCTTATCGTACTACTATTTATCAGTCTTGATTGTTTTTGTGTGAGTTACTGAGTGCTGGAGATATCAGTCGAATAGATGTCTGCTTTTTCTTGATTTTAATTTAAATAGATGGCAATCGGCTTGTGATCAAAGTGCAAAAGGTATGCATTCAAAAAATACAAAAACTGTGTTTTTTTCCTGAAATCCAGTTACTCAAGATAATCCAGAGATGTTCTTGTTAGCAGTGTCATGTAGGAGCTATTTTCTGTCTAGCGAACAACACCTGCAGACTGGATCATCATGCAGACGGAGGCGTGCATCTACTGCGAGCTCACCCAGCATCACTGACCTAGCAAACGTTATAGCTCAGCCGAGGAGAACGCCATCAATGTTTACATCCTGTGCTTTCATGAGCATGAGCCTCTCGTCCATGAGTAGGTGAGCATTTCCCACTGCACAGTGATATGACTGTTGGGTGTAGTTTGGAGGAAAGAAAATAGTTCCCACGTGAAAGTGTTCACAATAAGGTCTGTTGATTATCTTGAGTAACCAGGTCAGGATTTCTGGACAGAGACGTCGTTGTTTTTTGTTGCTGAGTTTTTCAAATGTATTTTTTGGCGCTTGTGCACCACAAGTCATCTGGCTCTATTATACTGAAGAGAAGGCAGGAACCTTTCAGGAGATATCTCCCAGCAGTTGGTAACTCACACCAAAACAATCAAAACTGATAAATACCACTGCAGTTAAGAGGAAAATGTGCTTGTCATTGACAGGTTCTTACAGAGCAAAAAAGCCAAACTCAGCAAACAAAGTGGTCTAAACAGATGCATTATTAATAAAGCTCATAAGGCATTCTGCTTCTGTCGAGCTGCTTCTATCCAAAAGAAGCTGCAGAGGGACCTGAGTGGGAATCCAAAGATGTAAAGAAACATGCAGCAGCTCCCTCCAGCTGTCAGTTGTTCAGCTATGCCTTTTGAGTCTAAACTTTGTTATGGTAATATAGAAAAGAGTATGCTGCTGCACACCTTCAGAGCTGAATTCTTTTAGTTTTCTCACACTGTGTTGTCTTTGCGTGTTTTCTCTAAATGAAATGTGTTGCAGATTAATAATACATTTAAAGGAAAGAGGATTGGAATAAAAACAGCCAAGATTTCAAATTCCTGCATCCATGGTGAGGATTTTTGTTCCTCTTTTTCTTTTGTTGTAGTTCGTCTTTACTACAAGAGAATTCCCGAGCTGCTCATTAGAAACGGCCTTTCTTCCTCACTGGTGTTCCAGCACTCCTAACCCTCGGCAGCTATGATGTTCGAGCAACATGAGCTCCCCTCAGCTAACCATCCCTCTGGGGACAGTGAGGGCCACTCTCGGCAGTACCAGTCCCAGCGAAAGCAGCAGGCATATGAAATAATGAGAGAGCTGAACAATGTTTTGGCCAAATCAATCGAGGAATCGATATAACACAGGGATTTATGTGGCCCGTGTGACAGCACAGGTGAGCGTATCATAGAGAGAATATACCTGGATCATTCACTGACACATATTTACTTTAAGATTTGTAAGAAAATGTTCTACTTCTGTTGGTATTTGATCATTAGTACTAAGTGATCACGTGTGTGTGTGTGTGTGTGTGTGTGTGTGAGATCTTAGATCACTCAGTTCAGTTACACTTGATATAGTCAAATCCACAATTTCAAAGCGTATTTACAATCTGTATGTTTTACAACTTTTATAAGCAGGATGGAGAGTGTGCACGTCTCAGCATGATCACACAGAAATATATGAAATGAGCATCTCCTCTTAACACTGTATTATCCGGTTGTGGCATGGTTGGGTTTTGGCACCAAAACTGCTTGGTTAAGTTTAGAAAGGATTGTGTTTTTGGTTGTAAAAAGTATGTCACAAAGTGACCTAAGTACATCACGTAATGTGACATAACTACCTAAAAAACTGGGACGGTGAAACGGTAAAACAGTGCTGATTGAATATAAATCAAGATTACGTTACTTCACTGCCTATTTCTCTCCTAAAATGTTTTCAGAAGCATATTTTAATGCCCTGTTTAGCTGTAATAGTTGGGGGGCGCCACACTGTTTCCTGCACAGTGAAAATGGAGGCCGTCAAAATGGAGATCAGACAGCTAATATCTTAGTGTATAACTGTAATATGAGATAGTTTATTAGCAGGCAGACACTACTGTCTCACACAGACCCTGTGAGGACCCTTTTTATAATGGCGAAGTACTTTTGTTACCACCGCCCATTGTGCGACATCGTTGAATGAGGAAATCTGTGCGTCCACCACAGTGAAGGATTCTAATTAACTTTTCATACACACTGTTTCTGTGGTGCCAGCACATCTTTTTCAAACAAGTTGTGGTCATTTCTCGCATTTCCATGAGACTAGGTTGGTGAGTCTCTTTGGAGTAATCGATACAGTTTAGTTTTGCTTTGAAAAATGTGCCATTGTTATGCAAAGCATAGTTAAATTGCATTTGTGACTACATTTTTACTGATCTGTAGGTATGTGCTTTGTAGGAAGGAATGATTGAAAACAGCCAGTATGGAGCGCTATAATCCCCAGAATAAATGCATAAATTCCAACATATCACATATAAACCCTGGCTTAGCTTTCTTCTTCTCCTGTAGCTGAATACGAAATATTCATTTTTATATATTTGCAGTAAAGCTAGTTGCTGCTAACTACATTTATTTTCATAAATTATTGCCCGTATGGGAGCATGAGTCCATTAGCCTTTCTTTCTTTTTTTTAATCTCTGTGTCCGCTTGTACTGTGTGTGTGTGTGTGTGTGTGTGTGCGTGTGTGTGTGTGTTTATTGTATCCCTGCTTTTACATCTCAAAGATGAAAGAAAACATACTCCCTCGCTGCTTCCCAAAACTACATCAAAACCTTTCATCTTGGTGGAATGATGATGCATCCATTGAGTAAAAGTATGTTATTTTTAACGTGTTTTCAGGGCTAGCCTGTGATCAGAATGATTTGGATTCAAATGAGTTTGGTTATGCTAACACAAGTCTTTTTGAATCTTTTCAATCAGTGCAGCTGCGAGCTGAAGTGTGCACTCAAAATAGCTCAAATAAGGGGACACTATTCATTCCATGTGTCGCACTGATTGTTGAGCAGATCGTAAAGATAAACAAGTTTAATGTAGTAATTTAGGCACTGCTTAACTGTCAGGCTGAGTAACAAGATGTGACAAAGAAATGTATTGAATACTCAAGATCATCAAATTTTAGCCCATTGTCAGTGTTTTCTTCTCCCTGTTCCACCCTGCAGTTTAGAGGTGCTGCCATTGTATCGTTTCTGATGAGCAGTACAAATGGCAATTACAGCAAATGCCAGCAGTATCATTTGCATGTAAATTGCCTTTTTTATTTATCCAATGTCAGTTTTTAACCTAACCCCAACCCTGAATTTTGTGTTTGGTTTGTTGCCTATAAGCCCGTGCCTCTGTGGGACCAACTGATATGCTGTTTTTTACCCTGGTTCGTATTAGTGAAGTAGCACAGTAATGTGCTTCAACAGGACATCATTAGCTGGGGTCACACAGTCGAGATTATGAGTTTGAAGGCCAAATCATCGATGAAAAAACGTTTTTGTTTTGGAACTTTGTCTATGCTTTTTTCTTACTAGTCACTCTGTATATCTACAGAGGTGAGGAAATGTGCACCTCATATCTGTGTATATGGCACAGGCTCTAATGTGAAACTGAGTGACCCAGTCCAGATAATTATAGAATACAGATAATACTGCTTGCAGCCTCATCTTGGCTGCACATACAGTAGAGTGCATCCAACAAAGTAGACATGTGAATCAAGTCATTCAGCCCAAAGTCATTTTTTCTTCGGCAAGTCAAGTCCAAAGTCAAGTCCAAAGTCAACATATCCTTGTTTTGATTTGGGTTGATTAGTTATATCAATCATTAGCAGGCTAACAGAAAACAGACCCAGTAATGAGTCCCAAAACCCGCTAGTCCGTTAGTATTTCAGCATCGCTGGTTAATTTGTCTAAAAGTGGTAAACACTAGCTAAATCAATCAGTCAATCAATCAGTTAACCAGACTTTATTTATATAGCACTTTTCATACAAGCAAAACTGTAACAGAAAGTGCTTCATACAACAAAACCAGATCCAACACAGGTCCAAGTGGGTCTTTAAATGATGAACAAAGTTTGGCTGTCAGAAATTTTTGCAGGTCTTGCATCCAACAGATAACCTTTTTTCTTCACATGTTGAACTCTAAAGTGATGACATCTGACACAGGCATCATGCTCTAATCTGATTTAGTTGATTTAATCATCCAGTCATGACAGTGCTGTTCCCAGTGCGCACTCACACACCTGGTAACTTGTCATGCAAACATTTTTTTAAAGTAGTTTTTATTGAGTTGTTCCATATGCAATATTTTAACTGACAGAGTGAACACAGACATGATCATCATGTCCTTAAATGCCCAAGTCGAGTCTCATGTCATTTATTTACTGTCAAGTTGCAAGTCAACAAAACAGCGACTCAAGTTGGCTCAAGTCTGAGTCACAGTGACTTGAGTCCAAATCACTGAAAAAAGGTGTGTTTTGACAAATGGCTGTCTACAAGGAGATTGGACATTTACTAGCCCTCAGAGGCAATGCAGTTTTTTATGTAAGAAATTTACCACATAAGAAAAAAGCAGAAGTTCATAGGAGAAAGTATTACAATGATAAATAAGGAAGTGAATGTGAACTTGTTTCCATTATTGCTCTTTTATAGAGAGTACTCTAACCCTCTGTTTTTGCCTGATACTTTTCATTGTAGGCAATAAAAACAAACTGCATGAGACAGCTAATATGTAACAAAACAATGTGATGTTGCTCTATAAGTCCCGAGTGATAAGGAAAGGACAGGCAATTCTTAGTGAGGATTCAGTAGCTCTGTCGTCTTAGTAAATGCTGTGTTTCTGTCTGACTGTTTTTACAGGAACACTTTGTATTTTGAAAAAGATGCTAGCCTGTTCCTCCAAAGTGTGAAATGTCAGCAGAGTCTGGGTGGGTGTGTGGATGCTGCACTTAATCGTTGTTATTTTGAGCTGAGCCATTTTAATTTTTCCTTTGATGTTGTGTGTTTTTTATGTTTACATTGTTGGTTATTAGTTTAATCTACCTCTCATGTTAGAGTTTCACAGTTGCTGTTTTTATTGCTACATTATTGTGTTTGTCTGATGATTTCATGAGACATAGAATAATAATATCTGAATGGACAAATACAAATGAGTTATTTGTGCTTAAGCAGGTGCCAAAATATTCATATATAACTGAAATGTTAACAGGTTTACTTTGCATGTATAATTTTAGTATCCCTGGAATACCAATACATGTATTTGCTTTCAGCATTAAGTACATTCCTCTAAATCTGTAGAACACATCCATTTTCTTTCTTTAATCTGCCCTCAAGAGACGAGGATTTTGTCCTGTGTGACTCTGCATATCTTAGCCACCTCCACATAAAGCCAGGCATTTGCTGTAAATAGCCGGCTCTCCACAGGGAATGGTTTATGGCGTGTGACTTTTGCTGTACTTTACAGTCTACAAGTAGTCTGCTCTTCAATCCATCCGTCTTCCTACAAAATGCTTTCTTGTCCTTGCTTCGCTTTTCAAAATGTTGGATTAAAAGATATTCAGAAACCCATCAACAGGGTGCCCAGTAGCTCATCTGGTAGAGCTGGCGCCCCATGTACAAAGGCCTAGGTCCTTGCTGCAGCAGCCAGAGGTTTGATTCCAACTTCGGCCCTTTGTCGCATGTCATTCTCCCTTCCTCCCCCCTTTCACTCTAGAGACTATCTTGTCCAATACAGCTTAAAAGCCCAAAAATAATCTTTAACAAAAAACAACAACAAAAGACATCAGCTAAATCCAGCCCAGCTGCCAGATTAAAATGTTGACTTTGTACATTTTTGAAAAGCATGGACATGTTATTCTAACGTGATGCAGTACTGATTTACATGAAGATGACTTTGTCATCTGGAGGTGGAGGGAATAATGGATGGTGTGTGTCCCTCTGTAGGCGAGATGGCTGCTAAGCTGTAGATCACCACTTGTGACTGACAAACAACAAAATCAAGTATTTTTAACGCCGCCTCAGGACATTTCCAACCATGCTTGTGGCAACTAAAACTGGATTTTTTTAACAATAACACGATCTTTTCTTTTGGAAGGAAATGCTACCTTTATTAAACAAATGAACTATATGATTATGTATGGTAAAATGTACAGTGGTGGGTTTTTAATTAAGTACAATAAAGTACATTCTAGTAAATTCATCATATTTTTGTTCTAAAAGTTCTTGTGAAGTGACTTTTGGTGACTCACATTTTATTCTGCTCTGCCTACATCCTCACTAGATTGACCATTAAAATATTTCACGCTCTCAGCTGTAATTGTACCAAAGATCACAGCTTACCATCAGTGCATAACAAGCCACCAACGCTTGTGCTCAACATGCTGCACTCACTTGCCCTGATGTTTAAACAGCCCTTTACAAAACACAGCCAGCCATTTCACACAAACACAGCTGCAGAAGCAATAGAAGCAATCCCAGCAGGTAGACAGCTTAGAGATGAAACAGGCCTTGGGGATGTTCAGTGCTCCAGGCAATGTTACAGCATCTGGAAAGCGACCAATACTTGTTTTTAATGCAAAAGGAGAAACACAACAATGCAGAGAGGCAGACAAGTATGAAATTGTCTGACTGAAAACATTTTTTTTAATACTCCTAACAGGAAAATGAGTTTTCTTATCTAGCACATGGAATGTTTTGCCCTCAGGTGGTGACCTTGTTTATGCTTAGGGTCGTCAGTGTGCTGTATGGACCGAAAGCAAATTAATTTGAAGCTCCTTACTTTGGATTGAAATATGCTTACGGTTGACATTTTTATCTTGAAGATCTTTGAAATATGAACAACTGTGCCACTCCACAAAGTCCCACACAATAGTAAATATTTAACTTTAACCACAAAGAATATCTGCACGGCAATCAGAACACAATCTGCGGACTCTTATATAAATGCATGTGACACCCCTGCAGGAAAGCATTTGTTCATGCATTTAAATAGGAGTATTATTATAATGATGGATACGTTCTACTTATAGATTCTGCGAGTCTGCCAGTCTGTTAACTCTTCCGCATGCCACTGAACATTATTCTGTAATTGGTTTGAGGGTTTCGAGGGCCCCGTAGAGAAAATGAGCTCAAACATTTGACCCCTCACTGCTCACGCTCTGTCGTATTTCCGGATGATTCCACCATCAGTCTTCTATTCATGCAGGCACTTTTGCAGATAAACCATTACAGATGTCAAAAAGTGGAAATTTCACATAACGCTATGTTTCAAAATGTCAGTATTAAAGCAAACCTTTAAATTAGATGGCTGTGAAACTAAAGAAGGGGTGCTGAGCTTTGGAAGACCTCTGTGCTTTTTGTCAGGGTGCTGAATGGGGAATCAGATTCATGACCTTGTCAGCAAAGGGACCCTCATGCCTTGGTTTTTTAGGGTAGGCCTCTTCTATGGTAGAGGGCCCTCATAGCCTGCTGGAAAAACAATGGATGGCAATGGTTTTTGGCACTCCACTTGGGTCCAGAGTAAAATATCCCAGCAGCTACTGGTATGGGTCCAATGATACATTGATCTGAATTGATACATTGACTCAATGATCAAGAATCCAATATTATTAATGCAAAAACAATACATCAATAAATAACATAATCTTTAAGATGCGCATGTGATATCAGAAAATGTGTATCACCGTCCAAATAATTGATTCAATATTGTATCATGATAAAAATGATTTTTTACATCCCTAGTTATTGGATAGATTGACATCCTATCGTTGCTGTGCAGACATTGACGTTCAAAGGAGAATGGATCCTTATGACGATGAGCACTATGACTGCCAGATATCAGCTTGTAAGCATTGTCACTGTCATTGCATGTTGACGTTGACATATAACTCCAAGCAGTGTAAAAGTAAAGCCACACAATTATGGCACGATCTAACACATGACTCAGGAAAGCCTTCATTTCTAGTTTCAAACTGATGCTGTTGACAGTTTTCACACCCGCGCTCTGTAAGTGACAAATGCACTTGTCTTAATATGAGTTGTGGTCAGAGTTATTGTTGGTGCATTGTAGCAGCTGACCCTAAAATTGGGAACAAATTTCTCCTCTCTAGCAACAATCAGTTTAGGCAGGACAAACAAGGTTTAAATGCTACCACAGCCCACTGTCAGCCTATCTGAACAGACACAGATTTCAGACTATTTATTGTGCTACCTCTCATCCCTCGCTCATACCCTGATGTTTCCTGTTTATTCTTCTCTTTTATCCACAAGCCCTCTCTGGTCTGGTTCTTTACTAATATGTTTACTGGGTATGGTATCTCGCTGTAAAATTGTCTCTTGAAATTCAGTATGTATTATGTCAGTGATATTCCAGTGATCTTTCGGTGTCTGTTTAGTTTTGCTCTGGTGCTCCTGGTCCCCCACCGAGTGTTCAGTATTCTGTGTGGATTCATAAGAGGACCAGAGGCTGTTACTGCCAAACGCAACTGTACAGCCATATAGCTACAATAGTGTGGACCAAATTAATTTAGTGTCTAAAGAATGCTTTATAAATTTAACAGTTAAGTTGCCCAACAGACCAATTTCCTATGAACTCAAAGTTTGTTCAGAAAAAAGTACCTCAGATGCAGCTTCTGATCTGCAAAAACAAGCTTCTGAAATCCTACAGAGAACAGTCGTACTGAGATCAAACAGCGCCCGTCAGACCTCGATGGACCAGTGTGAAAAAGTGCAGTTGGAAGTTAAGATTGTGTGTGTGTGTGTCTGTGTCTGTGTGTGTGTGCGTGCGTGCGTGTGTCTGTATGTGTGTACTTAAGTGCATGGTAGTGCATGAGCCTTTCTGAAGTGCATGCTGTAAGGTGAGACTTTCAGGTCCCGGGGGTTCTCTGCAGTACATCAAATGTGGTCGAGCCATTTCTTTGCTTAATTGTGTAGCATGTTTGAAGGAGCTTACTTGAGCAGAAAATTGAATATAAAACACTTAAATCATCAGATTCATGCGTTATCTTTGACAGAGAGGAGGGGGGCTGGCAACAGGGTGGCTTCTGCAGAATTGAGAAGGAGATTATCGCAAAGGTTCTTTGAAGGATGTTGTAATGGCATCTTTAACAGACAAAAGCAGTTTTATTACTTTCTTATACTAAATCATTCTGGTGTGCACTCTGACAAATACTGCACCACTTGCCCCCTGCTGTGTCTGTAATGAATTTGCTCACTAGAATATTCACAAGAGTTTCCTTACATCTAACCCGAGTCCCTCATGCGTAATCATAACATCTCATATTGCCTCTACGCTGTGAGCTTTATACATGCCGTATTTAGCTTTATCTCAAATCCAGCCGTCCTTTTCTGGGATTCAGTTTCCAGTAAATTTAATATTTTCCTCTTCCTCTGGAGCTTAAAGCAAACTTCCCTCAACAGTGCCAGTACTTTTTTTCCTCAGTAATGTATTCCAAAAGAGCGTATCTACAATTTCAATGAAGTCCTGCACTGAATTATTTGAGAAAATATAGTATCAGGTCCACTGATAGTAGTTATAGTACAGGATCTTATCAGTCATCAAGTCTTTTATTTGCAGTTTTTACAAAAGTATTGGAGAGATATTGGTCATGGACTTTATGTCAAAAGTACTTAGAAGTCATTTGCTGATGATGTCTCTTGTGTTGATCGTTACAGAATTTGACTGGTTGGGTGGACCCAGGAAATGGCTGAATTCCCCTCTACAGAAATGAGGTCAGTATGGGTAATCAATACCTTGTATCAGGTCAGAGTGGATAAAATTGTGGTGTAATACAGTCCCATGCAACAACACCACACACTATGGCCTCAGATTATCACTTTTCTGACTTCATTTTAAGAAAAACCGAAGATTATAAACTTGACAAAGATCATTATGTTGACAGATGTTGGTTATGTTGCATCCATGTTCAGTATTGTCATATGTGTATATGTCATACTTAACATGAAGACATGTTTATGTACATGGATGTCGGTTTTGGTAAATTTTGATTTCGATTGCCTTTCATCCATTGATAACTAACTAGCTAACTAACTAGTTATTTTTTAGGGAAAAAATAGAAGAATTATGTGAAATACAGGAAGCATCTCCTTTAGTCTGGCACTCCATTGATTCTTTGTGTTTTAGAGCCACATTTCAAAGTGCTATTGACTGAGAGGTGGTGAAATTCAAAAGTTTTGTTCTATAAATGTCTTGCCTTTTATTTTAGTTTTTGTTTGATTTGCTGACAGACAGTGGGCAAGCCACGTTACAATGCATAATGGCTAATTTAGCCACTTAATCACCGGGACAGGCTGGGGCGAGACTCAAAGGTTGCCCCAATGTTGCCACAGCAATGCTTTTGGGTTGGGACGGGGTTAGAAGTGGTAATTGCTGAATGATTGGTACCACTAGCTAGCTCCCGCTAGACCCAGGTGGTGAGCAGTGCAGTAAACTGAAGAGTAGCAAAATTAACCTGTAGGCAGACATGAGCAACGGATCAAAAATATTCTCTGCGGTTAACCATTGACAGCCCTAGTTTGTATACCCCACCCCATTTATGTATATTTTAAAATCAAATTCTAAGTCTGTTCTGTTGACATTGATTATAAAGGAAAATGTACTTAGGTCTTGAGCATGAAGAGTCCTTCTTCCAATGTCAAGTGCAGTCTGGTAATCTCATTCAAGTGACTGTTTTCCTTTGAAATGACCTCATATTTCTTTCTTGAGCCTCCTTTTATTCTTTTAATATGAAGTAAAATGTTAGCAGTGTACCGTAACAGATGAGCTGATCCTCAGGCCGAGCTCATAGTCAGACATCGAAGCTGATTGATGTGTTCGCGGCCTTGTTGGGAAATCGTTTGAGTTATGATGGAATCCTCATCCACAGCCATCACTGTCACCAGTAATGACCCCTAATGAAAAATGGACCTTTATTCTTTCCATCTGTCTTCTCCGAGGCACTGCAGAGATTAATACAGCCATCGAACCTTGTGTTCGATAACCCATTTTCTTTACCTCGTCTTTCACTTTGCTTTATATGTCGTGGACCTGCGGCAGTAAAGTACAGCTCGTATATTCTAAGATGGTCATGGTTGTCATTAATTATTCTAATAATGCACATTTTCAGTTGTTGTCACAACAATTACATTTTGTCCACGTCCCCATGCACTGCATAGTGTTGTATTTTCTTTCAAATACATCATACCATTACAGAAACCTTGAGGACCTGAGGATAGGTCAAATGCTCAGAGTACTAATCATTAATATGTTAACAAACCTGGGCTCGTAGCCATCATCTTTGCATCCATTTGAGACTAGATTTATTGCAGTGAGACTCTGTGGCCGCTGAGTCTAATTGCTCTTTTGTCTTCAGTCCTCCTGAGGGACAGACAGTGGAACGAGGTGGACCCGCAGCTTAGTTACAAATCCTCTTCTCTTTATGCAAAGTGTCTGCTGTTAGCAGTTTTAACACTCTATTAACTTTACATTTCTCTATTGTATTTAAATTTTTAAAAAAAAGTCCCAATGTCCACTTTTGGTGCAGGGTATTTTCTTTTATTTCATCTTTTTTTTTCTTGAGTAAAAGAAAAAAAAATTATACCTTTAATATAGTGAGTCTATTGGGGGTGAGTCCGCTCTACCGTATGCCTGTCAGCCAGGAAATAGAATTAAATCCTTTTCATTTTGTGCCATCAGTCATTAATAGGAAGTTTCTGTCCGTTATTCTCATTTTAAGAAAAAAAAAGCCACAGCTTCACATATCTGCATAATGATTCATTCATTTTCAATCACCTTGTTTTAATTAAGAAGGAAACGAGGTCTGTGAAAAAAAAACGAGCTAATCTTTATTAATTGGGCTTTCTGCACCGCTGCTTTGCTGAGGGGATTGTTATAAAACATTCTCTGAAGTCACATGACGGTTCATTTATCATCAGCTGGAAACCTTCCCTTTAGCACTCCACACAAATGCACACACACATACTCCCACACACACAAGAGACTGTCATGCTAAAATCAGTTCACAAGTTGTTGATTTGTTTTGTTTTTTTAAACTGGGATGTGTTTTCCTGTACCTATCGCCTTGCCTTTCAGTGTCTCTGAAGATTTGATTACATGTCTGATGCAATTCATCTGTCCTGAGCAGTGAAACAATGAGATTTCTTGAATGTTCAGTTCAGCCGTCATCTCTCAGCTCGCCGTCTGGTTTGCAGGTTAAACCTTGTGCCTCTGGGTGCCATTTTGCTCCGAGGTTGGTCATAGATCATGAGGTGATGTGGCTGTCTGGGATTGCCTTTAGTCAATATCTACTGTCAGAGATCCTCAAGCCTGTCTCTTACCCCTCTATATTATCCTTATATCTGTAATTAAAGAGAGCAGAGGAGAGGAGTGGAGGAGAGATTCATATTTCGTCAGCAGGCTGACTGTCAGACACACTAACATATTTACAGCTCTTTTATCTCCAGCCTTAACATCAACAGGTGCGTAAGGGTTCTCTGGAGGTTTTTTTGTGTGAGTTATATGTGTGAGAGCGAGAGAAGCAGGAGAGGGGAAGGGGGAGTGAATTTTATAAATGTCAGAGTATCAAGGCTAATATTTTTGTGCATATACTGTATTTTCTAATTAATTGCAACCACAAACAAGGGTATTTAAAGGTCCAGAATACAGAATTTAGAGGGATTTATTGTCATAAATGGCATGTTATATGAAAAGTATGTTTTCTTTAGTATATAATCACCTGAAAATAAGAATTGTTGTATATTCATTACCATTGTTTCAGGAGCTTGTGATGTTGCACCGTTATATGTTTCTACAGTAGCCCAGAAAGGACAAACTAAACAGATAGGGCCATTTGTGTTTTTGCATTTTTGCATCTGTCGTTAAAAGCCCCTGTGCAACAAGCAGTGTCGGAAAAATGTTTGCACTCATTAAAACTGCCACTAAACCCCCTTAAACCTGACACGCTGGATCTTTAAATCATGATACTATAGTATAGTGATTTTAAACATTTTGTGATATCCTGAAAGTTGTCATAAGTCCATAATGTCCCAAAAGGAGAACTTTGTCAACATTTGTTTTACTTTTTATTGCAACAGAATGTATCTAGTTGGTAAAAGGTAGTTTATTGTATTATTCTACCAAAAGTCCTATTTTCTATATTGATAATTTAAAAAATTAAAAATTGTAACTTGGCATCTATGTATTTATAGAGTAACACTACGTGAAATATCATGAGACTATGCTCTATCGATTTTTTTCTCTCACCCCTATGAAAAATTGTGTTTGACTGTCTGTCTGTGCTATAATGCTTGCAAGGGTTTCAGCTCATGTACCCATTGCGAAAGAAAAATATGCCACACATTTATGAATTATATCACTACTCACATGTCTCAAACTGCCAGTGGCCATGTGTCAAAAATTTGCATATATACATAATCCACTTATGCTGCTGTGCTCGGTGGGCGCATGGCCGGCCATACTAATTACATGGACTCTGGTTCACCATGATGGCATATCAGTGCAGCTGACTGGGTATTAAGTGGTGGCTCCTGTGGGCAAGTCGATGCCCTTTGAGCCACCAAATCTCTCCTACAACTACCTCTGCTGCTGCAAAGTCAGGTCACAGGTTAGCCGGGTCTTATTAAAGTGCCGCCAAAGGCAATAACAGGAGTCATATTGGCTGATAATTCTCTCTTTGGTGAAGCCTGGGTTTCCATGATAACAGCTTAAGACTGCATAGCAGCAGCTTAGTTTCTTAGCTTACTCGGTTTGTGGGAATTGTGGGATTCTGGCACCTTCCTGTTTAGCTACTGCTTGTGTTTTTTAACACAAAGATGTTCGGTGCAAACGCATGATGTTTGAAGACAGTCTGGCCCATTTGAAGAAAATTAATTTATTACCTGGTATGAAAGCAGTTTCTCCCCGTTTGCTTAAATGCTTTCAGCTCATTAGCCTGCCATGTGAGTTTTTAATTCTCGGCACAATAAATACAATAAATTTTAACTGCTGGTTTGTACCACAAGTGATTTTAATTAGCAGGGTCTTTATTGTAGTGTGTCTCGGCACTTGCACTGCACAAACTTCATCTCTTTTATGTGCCTCCTGTTTTGTTCCTTGGGAAAGGCTTTTAAGCTATTAATGTATACTGCTAGTTTATAATCAGGTTGTGAGGGGATAAAACAGGATGCCAAAGACTTTCTGTTCTGTGCAAAAAGGAAAAAAAAAGATCTGTATTACTGCTCTGCAGAATTCTTTTTTTCTTTTTCAAATATCCATGGCTGCGAGGCTCCCTCCAGTCCTGTTCTGGAGCTGAAAATGCAGCGTGGTTTGAGGAGAAGTATGCACTCGACTGAATGTAATCACTACTACTGTCTGATCGGAGATCTGTCCATCACCTCCCGCGGTTCTTATTGAACCAGACCCCAGGAGAAGTTGAGAAGTTAGCCCCAACTGCAACTCAAAGATGTAGTTTGATTGATGGCATCCCTTTCATTGCAATGAGGAGAACGCCAACACAGAAATCTGACCTGTTGCCTTACAGACAGATTCTGTCTGGTGATTGGCAGGTGATTGGCAGGTGATTGTGGATGATATGCTTAGATATGCAATCCTTGCATTAACCCCGAGTTGCCCACCCCTCGTCTCCCTGTGGGATTTGGGGATGTTTAGGTTGATATTGAGCTGCCAGCTGAGTGGCAGCTGGGCCTGACGTGCTTCCTCACCTCTGGTCTCTGGAGATTGCAGCCCAGCCAGCCGCTTGTAATTAAAAGCGCATAAAGACAGATCAAGCTCTTTCCTTCTCTCTCCGCTGAAGATGCCAGAAGGCTAAAAAAGAAACCACTGGATGCCCAAGACCACCAACCGCCAACAAGAGCACCTCAATTTTTAATCCTGAAAAATAAGTTCATTTGGTTTTATGCCCTTAATTGCATCCCAAGACAATAAACTATGTGCATTTAGCACTGTTATTATTCATGTTCACTACAAAACTACTCTCCCTAATAGCTGACACCAAAGTTTTTCTCCTTCCTGATTTGTTCCTGTGCACAATTCAGAGAATTTTTCAGGGTTAGGGTTATTTTATTTTTTTCCCATTCTGACAAGCTTGTGTTCTAAAAGAACATTGGAATACTACCTACTATCCTTGATGAAGCCAAACGCGATATATGCAGCAATCACAGGCAATCATCAGCCCACTGCGGGATTGTTTCCTGTAGTCTTGGCTGTATCTGAAGAATCATCTCCAGCCAACCCTTAAATCTGTAACGGAAAGAGAGGAAGAAAAAAAAACAACATGAAGATTGTGACAGGAAAAAAAACAATAATCTCTCTGCCCACTATGCATTAAAAACATTCTTGTGCAACAATATTGTTGCTATTTAATGTTTTATACACATTTTCATTATTAAATAATACATCTGTATTTAATAGTGCTTTGGCAAGATGAAAAATTTAACAGTAAGTCCTTGCAGGAATTGCTGACATTCTTAACTGAATCTACCGCAGCACCACATTCAATTCAAAGCATGAAGTGTGATTTGTGTTTTCTATATCACCTTGGCTGTGTTGCTGGCAGAAGAGTCTACATATCTATCAGGGGCTGACAGATAGCCAGACGCGAATGCCTCCACCTAGAAACCAGCATCCATGACCTTCATGGTGCCTCTGCATCTCGGTGGACAGAAGCCATTCTCTGCTTCAAAGGGTTTTAAAATTGAGGTCTTGAAAGGTGCAACCTAGACGTCTGAAGCCAAGGAGACCTTAAAATTTCGACCCAACAAAAATCCCCACCTTCTAATGCCCGAGTCTTCCCCTTCAGAGAGAAACAGAAACACCCGGCGTCAACTATTAGCATAGAGAGAGCCTGGCTGTCAGCAGAGCTGCTATTGTCTGTCTGGCTGTGTAGATCTCCCCTCACCTTTTAGCTGTGTCTACTGGAGCTTTTCTGCCACAGTCACACTCTTTCAATCAGCACAGCCAAAGCACCCTATACATATTTACCAGATCCAATACTGTGTGCTCTCACTGCCACATATTCATATTTACCTGCGCTAATGCTCTGAGCTGCCTATTTCAGATTTTATAAAGGGATGGTTATTGAGGTGTTATTGATGTGGCAGCAGTCCTCTGGCTCCAGGGCAGTACTGCTACACACTAACACTCAGTGGAAAGAGCAATGGGTCTGCACTTGAAATGAGCAAAGACTGCCTGTTTATGTCACTACAAGGCAATGATACAGTACTAACTTTTACACAGTAACAACACTTAATGGTGCACTTATATCAAGTTGTTCTGTTGAATATAAAAAAAACATCATTTATATACACAACCAAACACAGTATTTTAGTACTGAAACAGTCAAATAAGGAATCAGCTGATCTACAGGGCAGTTTTGATAATTGATCAATCATTTTAGTCATTTACTAAAGGTTCTGAACGCAGTATTTTGAGCATTAATATAGCAGCAAACCACTATTTGCCATGTAAATATACTGAGGGGTAATGGCATCCTGAGCAGTGAATGGAGTCATGATACCTCATGTTTGTTGTAATCCAAAGCTTCTCTGCGGTTTGTGTTTGTAAAATTGTCCTTTGGTACGTACATCCCACTGGCTAGCTCATCGCTGCCACTTTGTGTTGTGTGCATATAGCAGTTAGCCCCATTGTGATGTTGTTGCAGTAGAGGAAGAGAAGGTAGAAAGTGAGCTATTGCACCCAATGTTTCTGTACATTTTGAATAGCTTACTTGGAATGCTGCTTTGTCACTTTGCCACACACAGATGCCACATTGATTTCTTGGGCTTATTGCAGGAATAAGTCAACATCGCTGTCAAATTGTTGTGAGCAAGACTAACCTTATAAGCAGAGATGCCCCTAACTTTTCAGAACAGATAACAGTTTTAAAACCCACTTTATTTTGCAACTTTTCTTTTCTTTTTTTTTTTCTTCGAAGAAGGCTTAATGTTTTATAACACAGAACACATGCTTATTTTTGCTTTACTTGCACCTAAAATACTAAACCACAAGGTTAATCTGAGGGGTGGTGAGATGATTAAAAGAAAATTAACACCCAAAAACATATTTCTTCTGGAAAGAGTCATGTGCATATTATTGGGCTTTCCTCTAATCTTTCCTTTTTTGAAATTGTAAAAAATACTTTGTAATTTTATTTCTTAAGGACTATTCAAACATAGTCAGAATAAGTCATGTTGGTTGAAATGGTCACAGCTGATAGACAGCCGTAATCAGTGCCTGGATGATTAAAATAATCATTGCTTTGTTTAAAGGCTCACAAGCTAAAATGTTGATTATCACTGAATTAAACTACAAATATAATGTGTATAATTTGTTTTATTTGACAAACCCACATACTGTCAGTTTTTTAAACTCAGTGCTACAGTGAATTAATACATTTCAGGAAAGGAATGATTCATAAGACTGACTTAAACAAACAGTTCTTGTGTATTTCCATACAGCTAGCGAGACACTTGTGTTAGGTTGCCACCCTTGCCTCTCCAGGCACCCGCTGGTCACTCTCCACGGCTTGGGGCAGCAGAGTGGAAACACGGCAATCCTGGCACTGCCAGTACACTCACTGAATCCACCCACCGTGGAGAGCACCAGCCTCCCTGTTCCATCTGTCACTCTTCTCCCATAATACCCTGCTCCTGTAACTGATCTAATGACATGTCTAAACAGTGGGGAGGGCAGAGATGTGTACGTTTTAATCCTATAAATGATAGCAGGAAAAAAACGTATGGGATTGCGTCAGACTGAATGTTAAAGGTTGTCTCTTTGCTTTATATTATTTATGGTTACTCTGCAGGTATTCCATATGATTGCATTGTGTGCATTGTTGTCAAGGTCATACTGTATGTCAGCTATACCAACAATCATGAGGCCATCTACAGTATAAACACAGATGCTTTTGCTGAATTTGTTCCTAAAGTAGCGGGATATTCATTATATGTCAATAGAAGTCCATGCTCTGATGTGTCATATCACACTCTGCACATGTTTAACCGCTCTCACCCCTGTCAGTCAAACCACTTTATTCGAGTGTTTACAAAAGAGGGACAATAGAGCATCTCTGAGTCATTAATATGACAGCAGCAGACAGGTAAATCACAGCAAATGTCAACAAACACAACTCTGATTGGACTGGGAACACAATGAAGGATCTAACACTGGCGCGCACCTCTTCCTCTGACATTTTGACATGCATTTTTGGCATGTTTCTGATGGCCCCGCTTCTACAGAAAGACAAGGCTGTTTGATATGCTTCCCCACTTCCTTCTCCTCGACTGGCGTATTTGTTCACCAGCCCCGCCGCATGTCATAATGGGCCGAGGCAAATCACTTCCAGCCCTGAGCTGAGATGGTGATTGTATCAAACTGACCCCTAACAAGCTGTCAGCTCACATTTGATAAAGCATGCATCAGCACTGGGCCGACTTGGCATCCGTTTGGACAGAGAGGACAGGTCTTATTCAAGCAGAATTAGTTCTCTCTTTACAGTTTTCCCAGACAGTTTGACTTGTCTCGTACTAATAGTAGGGTTTGTACGGTAATGCAAAACCTGGAAAAGTAATGGAATTTGCAGATAGCAATTTCCAGGCCTGGAAAGGTTTTAGAAAACTAATTTTACCCCAAACGTTTTGGAAAAGTCAATTCATTTTGTTTCAAAAACCTCATAACAGATGGTGTGTTCAAGGACAATCAGAAATGTGAAAATCCAATGATGATTTCTGTTGTATAGTTTCTAGCTGCGATAAATAATGTAATTTTTTTAAAGAAATCAAACATAGAAAAAACTGCCCAAAAATGTTTCAAAAAGGCCCAAAATCTTTTGGTTTGGAAATCATATTTTCTTTTAAGACAGGCAGTAAAATGAGTACAGAATACAACTATTTAAAGTTGTATGCCCCTCCCCTTGAGCCAAAATAAAAACATCCCTCCCCCCAGTGCATAAAAAATTATGACATGCCTCCCCCTTTTTGCACCACCCTCTGCCTTCTCATAAATAACAAACATTCCCTAAGTTAGATTTTTTTTTTTTTCCATCCAATTTGATACTGACAGTTGGACTCAAATGCTGTGAAGCCAAAAAGAAACTTGCATGAAATGGGTGTTCATTCAAATAATGGATAGATTGACGCCCGGATGAGTTAGAGCCTCAGTTTCTCCTATTACATCAGCTCCACCGCTGCTTCAGTTCCCCACTCACCACATAGAGGGAGCTCATGCGTGTTGAGAAACCAAACCGTGGAAATACTGAATGAGTGAGAGAGAGAGTGTGTATGAGAGAGCGAGCCAGAGAGCGAGAGAGAGAGAAAGAGAGAGAGGTGCGGTGAACAAAATCACATCGTAGGGGAAGAATAATGTCACACAAACCAGCAGCTCGGATATTCATTTCCACTGTGCGACAGGTTTAACGCGCGCTTTCGCTCCGCAACAACTTTGACCAAGTCGGTGGGAACCTGGTGACCCACTGTGTGTCTCCCCCGAGGCGGCGTGACAAGTTGGGAGAGTGGGGGAAGAGAAAAAAAAAGGACTCGCATCACTATTTTTAAATGGGTACAGTGAGATTTGGGGGGCGTGGACGGTAGAGGAGCAGCAGCGAGCATGTTGGCTCTTGGCTCCAGTGTAGTGATGTGCCGGCTGGAGGAACTGGACTACTGAGCGGTTGGACGCGGACCCGTGCGGCTGCCGTGGCAGACTTTCTGTCATTTTTGGTGCGCGTTTGGCAGCATTTGGATTTATTCTTTCTGCGCGCTGCCGTTTGGCGATACAGAAGACTACAAGGAGGGAGGATAAGCCGTGAAAACGCTTGTAAGACGCAGCAGCTGCCGCGCGTAACGGACAAAATCTGGTTGATTTAAATGACAATAGTTTGAGGCTTTTTTTAAAATGTTTTTAAGGAAGGGAAATTATTGCGGAGTGACTGCGCATGGTAAGAAAATCTGATGCTTAAATGACATTGTAAGCTGTTTCAAGTGAAGCGATCTTCATTTGTAAATATTGACAGGTGTTACAGTACTGACTGTCAGGCTGAGCCTTTCTTCCACTCACGGATCTGTTGAGGTGGGGATGGTAACTAAACCTTTGGTATGGATAATTCAGAAATTGTTTAACGCAGGCATCTTTACTTTTCTGACACTCGGACAACGCGCACATTGTTATTGACGTCCTTATAATGCGTTTAAAACGCCGAATGGAAAAGTAACCATCACTTCAGCGTCTTATTCCCTCCGAGTTGCGAACAGCCAAAATGACAAGCAACGGACCTGTCATCGTTTACGAGTGGCTGAAGACCCTCCAGCTCGCCCAGTACGTCGAGGCTTTCGTGGATAACGGATACGACGACCTGGAAGTCTGCAAACAAATCGGAGACCCCGACCTGGATGCCATCGGCGTCTACATCCCTCACCACAGGCAGAGGATCCACGACGCGGTAAGGAGGCTGAAAGATGAAGCTAACGAGACGGCTAGTGGACTCTACTTCACCCTGGAGCCCATGCCACCCGCGGCCGAGATTTACACCAGTCACATGGTGGATCAGTATGAGTCCAAACTGCGGGGATCCAAGTCGTGGACCGAGCCCAACAGTGACCGGATTGGGCGCAACGGTGGGTACATGGGCGCGCAGAGGAACCTGACATTGGGCAACAGGAGGGAGCTGGTGATTTACCCAAAGCTGAAGCTGAAGATCATGATCAGGGATAAGCTCATCAGAGATGGCATCAACCTGGCCAAGCCGCCCTACTCTAATAAGGTAAGAGGAAGGTGCATCGTGATGAGAACTTGGCACAGAAGTGACCACCACCTGTCAAAAAAACAAACAATGCCACACGCTAGCTTCTCATAACCAGATCCAGTCGTATAACCACTCGAAAACATGCATACAGCCTCTTAACTTTTATTTTGTTATTTTTAAACATTTGGCACTACAAAATGATTGAAAGGGTTTGACTGTCAAAATAAAAGCCAAAAAATCTTTCACTTTGGAGAAAATACAGTTTTCTAGGCTAAACACAGGTTGAATAAGTGGCAGAGGTGGTTGTGTTTGCAGTGTGCCAGAAGTGTTTATCTGGCACAAAAGGGGCTGTCACCTCTTCAGCATCCTCCATCATTTAGCTGAAAGCTGCTGTCAGTCAGATAAATCGCATCTCGTGAAAGAGCCATATTTCACTCACGTGTTAGACATCAAAATAAGTTAAGAAACTGAGTCATAGGTAAATACCAGTGTGATGCATTCACATTTTCAGCCTCACTGCACTTTGCGCAAGTGTGAGTGGTTGCTGTCACAGCGAGTGATGGGAATGAAGTCGCTGCAGATCAATAAGCAGAGAGGAGATCCTGAGGAGCTTTCACCCTGTCTGTGATTTCCTGTAAGGTGGGGGAGAAAGATTTACACTGTGATTATTAATCTACCCTGACCTCACCTTTCCAGAGACTTGCCTCAGCAACATTCAGTGTGGGTGGATCAAATAGGCCCACGAGGATACAAGCACCAGTTCTTTGCTGTGATGAATAGGCCGATGGGCTGTCGATGGCAGGGGCAGTAAATGAAGAGCGCCCAGCTGGGGAGGCTGTCACAGTCCTGGAGCCAGACTGAGAGGGCCTCTTGTTTTCACAGGACTGATAGCGACCTTTCTTTAGAAGTGTGTGAATCATATGCCCTACCAGCTGAGAGGGCTCCACTGAAAGACTGCTGTTTACATACAGGGAGGCTTTTGATTGGCGTGTCTGCAGGTTGCTGAGGAGGCAGAGGTCCAGTCCTCTTTATTTTTGCTGGGGACATACAACAACATGCAGTTTTGTTTACCGCTAATCATTCAATAGGAATATCTAGAGCAGGGATACTCAACTTTCTTTGCCTGAGGGACACTTCTGCAAAAAGACAGGAGACCAGGGGCCAGTCACAGCAACCCCATACATGCTTCTAGGATTTTAGGACGTTTTTAGGATTTCAGGAGGTGAGTTGAGTATCCCTGATTTAGAGTAAAAGGCTTGTCAGCTAATTACGGAACAAACAAAACAAGCCCTTATCTATACCAGCGTTTTAACAAAATATGTTCCCCTGTTGAATAGTGTTTCCCTCCTGTTAATGCGTAGGGTTAGGGCTTAGGGTTTAGGTAAGGTTTAGGTAGGGAAAAATGGATATCGATGGGTAAACAGACTTTGACATACCTCTTGCATGTGGTTTGGAAGCTTGTTTTGAATATTGAGACTTTTATTGTCCTATGTTCATTAATGCCAGGCTGTCTGAGGGAGTCTGTCACCCTAGTTTTTGCAGTGTTTGCACTGTTGGCACTGTAATCGTCCCCTGTTGGCTGGCTTTTGGCTGATACAGCAGGTTGAATCAGCATTGGAGCCCATCTGTGAATGAAATCACGCTGATTGGCAGTGCAGCTTATTGAACAAGAAGTGAAATGTAAGTGAGTTGAGCAAATAACCAACCAAAGTTAAAAGGGCGAGAGATCGAACAAATTTGCTACAATTGGTAAGATTGTTTTCTTTAGCCACTGAGCTAGTGCGTTAGTTAATTGCGTTATTGTTCAGTAGCGCATGGTCAACATCATTTGTTCTTTCAACATCAGGTTGTGTTGTAAATGTGCTAACTAGCTAACATCTGAGACACAGGCAACGTAAGGCAACAAAAAAATCAGTGTATGGGCTTTAAGTCAGCAATACATATATTTCTGATTGACATGATTTCCTAGAGAATTATGGACTTAAATAATAAAGTCCTCCTTAGGGCCCACCCAAGGAAATGTTCTTTGTGGTACTCAAGAACTTGCACACTCAGTGCTGATCTAGAGCCTGTTGATTATCCTATTTGAGCCTGAGGATTGACGGCAGAAACAACTGTTCTCAGTAATTAGGTGGTCTAAAAATGCATGGATTTATGTTAAAGTCTCTAAAATGTTCCAGCTTAATAGGTTGGGATGGTGGGTCAAACGAGTAGGCTTCACTGTTTCTTACATCCTGGCTATGTCCTTGTGTGTCAGTTTGATTGTCTGTGTGAATATGCAAATATTCCCGTGTGGGTGTGTATGTAACGGCTTTTCAGTCTGACGCGCCATTTCAGCTGAGAAAGATCCTAAAGTTAATTCATGACTGTATCTACATTATGTATCTACATAATCATTTATTCTGTATGACCCACACATTTTTTTTTTTATCATTTACCCTCTCCAGTGCTTGCCTGCCACCAAATTTGCTTTTCCAAGTGATACTAGCTTTGATTCCAATTTTTGCATGTTTTGCACGCTCTTTTTGTCTCGCCTTATATTTCTGCCACATTGGCTGACTGTGAATCCCACAGAGATTTAGGATTTGCGAGGGATTATCAGTCAAACCAGAGCTAAAACAAAGTGTTGGTTCCAGAGGGTTAAACTATCTCGCCCTTTGAAGGCTGTATTTATTTAGAGCCAGAGCTTTGGCATTGAGGTTTTGGAGGAGAATGAGCAGGTCAAGGTCTTTTTTCTCTGTCGCTGTGAGTGTGTGTGTGAGTGTGTCTGAGTGTGAGTGTGTGTGTGTGTGTGAGAGAGAGAGAGAGAGAGAGAGATCCTGACCCTGTAGTTTAGAATTGGCTCCAGCCCAGTGCTTTTCTCCCCAGGAGGAGTGAGAGGAGTGTGAGAGATGGAGCTGTGACCAGCTCATGGAGGTTTTGACTAACTGGGTTGTGATTGGTCTGTAGATATCTCCCCTCTCTCAGCCTTTGAGACGAGATGTCACCCCCAGCGGAGACTGAGACCAGAGAGGCAGACTCGGGGCAATTACAAGACACACAATGTCTCAAGGGATGTCCATTGTATAGTATAACCAAGATCTCCATCCACATTTAAACTGTCCTCTGTGCTCTCAATAAGCAGGGATTTTCACAGACCCTGGTCTGTCAGCCCTCTGTCTGTCACTGTGTCATTAGCTTTGTCTCCTTTGTTTGTCATTATGCAAAAAGCATAAGAGATATTAGCACTAAGATTCAGAAATCCTCTCTAGCGTGTGCTAGATGATTATCAAACAATTCACTGAAAGGGCTCTGCAGGGTGTAATAAATACCCATGATCCTTATCAAGGCCGTAGAGACCCCTTGTCTGAGAGAGAGTATTATTTCTTAGGATGTAAACAAACACTTGTGCTATGGGCTGAACATTTCAAGATCTCTCATCAGGGAACAATATAAGCAGAGAAGATGGTGCCGCCGCTTTGCCTGTTCTCAAATGCACTGCAGTCATAGAGTTACCTTTATTTGTTTGGTTGAAACTTTCTCATGAATTTCTGATACTGAGAGAAAAATGTTAAACTATCAACTCTGAATGTCTTTCTTTTGAAATATTTGTCAAGTGCACAGTTAGTGTGTCTTCTTTGTCTCTGAGAGCTACTGTACTGAAAATGGTGCTAGGAAGCAGGGTGTATTGTCTGCTCAGTGGTCTCACAATTCCAAAACAAAAAAAAAGATCTCATTCTCTTTCTATGTGCCTAGGTTTTGTGTTTTTCGGGTTGTCCACCATCTGTCCATCCTTCCACTTGTTCCTGGAGGATCACAACTGCTAGGCGGTCATGCAAGTTGTTTTTTTCTTAGACGTGTTTTATACATTTTATCCGATCTTTTATGTTCAAATCTGCATTACGTCTTTCATCTGGCCGCAAGACCAATTTTCCCTCAGGTACAATAAAGTTGAAGGGTTTTGTAGTTGTCACACAAGTGCAGCAATTGCCATTTTACTTAAACATCCAATTCCATTTCCCCCTCTGTTTCTTATTATCTCTTCTGCACAGTGATTTCTAAGGATTTTAAACTTTTTATCTAATCAGAGAAATACCCCCTTTTACTTTAAATAATCCTGCTCAGTGCCAAACTATTTGAAGATGTGTTTTCATCCTGGTCTCATCCAGAGAGTGCTGCTGGAAACGGCAGACACAGTCAGACATAATAGTGCCTCATTGTTAGTGCTGTTTCGGGAGGAAGCAGAAGCTAAACACGGGGAGATTCTCCATTGTTTGTATGGAAGCTGATGGAGCCGCATGTCCTTTCACTACTGGGCTGTTTTGCATTCCCAATTTCCGTCCATTCAATCGGGCTGCGGAGGCAAGTGTCCAGCATTGTGCTGATGGGTGGGTGATAAAAACCTGGGTGTCATGCAGAGAGAGAAATGCTTGTAAATAGATGGGCACATTGTTTTTGCTGGCTAAATAAGGTTTGGTGGGTGCTTGTAGGGGAGCCGTTCAGTGCGATCCAAGTCTCATTCTACCATACTGTTTAGTATGCCAGAATACAATTTAGTATTCCTCAGTATGTAGTATGTCAAATGCTGTATGCCAAAAATACCAGGATGCGCAACTGCATCTGGTTGCTTTTTGCAGTATCAAAGCCGACATTCTTTTCTCTCTATTCTGACCCACAATCCCCGTTGTGAATTTGCGTTTGTAGATGGTGATAGCAAGAACCGTTTTACTTAACGTTGGCAGCTTTGGCACACCTCTTGGAGGCAAGGAGGTCACGGTGACCTCACAGAAGCATTTTTGCTATAACTCCAGAATTCATACACTAATCTAATTCTGACAAGATTTTACACCAACATCTAATAGTATACAATTATTAAGTGATTAAATTTTATATCCAAAAACTCAAAGGTCAACTTCACTGTGACATCGTAATGTTCTGTAAAAACACTTCTCTGGTCATTATTTAATGTCATAACTCGGGAACAGAGGGGGAGACATGTGGTCAGCTACTAAATTGGTGACACTAAATCTTGGGTGTCTACCTATAAACTGCTGATTGTATAGATCTTCTGTGCTGCCGGGTTAAAGATGTGTATGAAGCAGCCATGTTTTTACAATTTGTAGCTTCTTTGCTGCATAATTTAAAGCTCTGTCATCTGTCATGGCTACATGAGTCTGGACAGACATGTACTGTATGTAAACTGTAATTGTTACTTGACTCGTTCATGGAGGCAAACAACCACAAGGCGGTAATTGCAGTTCTTTTTTTATCACGTCATGCTGCAGACTGCGACTGATATATGACCGAGAGGGTCAAAGTTCAAGGCACAATGCTATCATGAGATGGTATGACCCAATTGCATGCATAGTTCATTCAACAGTACGTACTTTCTAAAGGCAGTTGCTGTACCAACTGAAGTAAAGAGAAAAAAAAAGGATGTAATTTGGATCGCAGCTACTGTCTTCACCACCATCCTCCCCCACAGTTGGTGGAGGACAGTTAAATGTTTAAGGCCTTTCTTTCTCTGACTCCCACAGAACAGCTGATCAGATGTGGTGGGTGAGAATCATGAGGCCTCCAGCTTAACTGGGCTGAAGAATGTAAGAAATGCAGTGGTCACCCAGAGGTGTTGTGTCTGTCAGGGGGGGTAAGCAGAAGGAAAGGTAGCTTTACAACTCATTGTTTTATTAGCTTTTTATGGCAAGAAAAGGGGAAGTTCACCACCTTACATGCCAAACACTCACCTCACTTCCTGTTTCAGTCCTTTTATCTTGATTACTACCCCAGCACTCTCGCCAGGCAGGAAATTAGGTTTTTGTTTAAGATGACCCTCTGTTGGCCCACTGTGGTTGTTGAGGGGCCCTCAGGCTGACTGGACAGCTGCCAAGGCTTGGTGTGAAAAATAATTGGACCACCTTTAAAATAATAATGTGCTAATGTGTTGGAATCAAAGTTTTCAAATCTCCTTCCTCTCAGTGCCACCAAAATTTACACATTCGCAGCACAGTGACACTCAGGTTAAAGCGGAGATGGAATTTGATAAAAATAACGCACAGATTTCCATTCAGGCTGCAGTATTTATTCCACTCTGTTTTCCACTGCATATGCATGTGATGTTATTCTACAATGAAAAATACTTATATGGCTAAACTAAGAGCTTTTCCGGTGCCTCAGTGGAACGCTCCAGTGAAAGCTTTTCATGAGCTTCTCATTTAGCCTATGTTTTTTGGCGAATATCCTCTTCATCTTCGTCCTGTGCTATAGGGCTGGCGTTATGCCATCAGGAGGGAGAAAGCCTTTCAGAGTTTTCCATGTGCTCTGCCGAAAGCTGTGTTTGCTTAGTCTTTATTAAGGGCTTCTTAAAGGCATAATCAACCAAGGACTCATAAAGGGGAAGTCATAAAGAAGTCAAGGACCAGCCTCTATTGTCCTGAGAGGACAGAGAAAGTCAATTAGCAAAGTGAGCTGCTGTTTACTTTACGGGAAAGCGGGGTTATGCGGGGCAGTTAAAACGGATAGATCACATTCCCATCAGATGAAAAAAAGTCACATATACACTCAATTAGAGGCTTTTTTGTATCAACCCATGTTTAGGGCCTTTTTAAACCATCTTTGTTAGATTGCAAAATTGCAAAGTTAATTAAATCAGTATTTCTAAGTTAAAGCAACTCCAGTAAACTAAGCATACTGTGCTATATATCTGTATTCTGCCAGTTGCAAACTAGTCATATTGCAACATATTTGTGTCATGTTAAACATGTTAAGAAAACAGAACTTGCAGATTTCCTAACTTTTTCGTTGGCAAAATCCTCTTTGTTATGATCAAGTTAAGTCAGACGAACTTGGTTTGCTCGTGTTGCTAACACACTGACTAATTTCACTTGTCATTTTTTAGTTGCAACAACTTTGCAAAAAGAAAAAAGAAGAAAAAACAGATACATTTCAAGTAAACTTGATACTAAGACGTAAAGTAAACATAAATTAAAATTATTAAATTTACTTGCCTTTTTCAAGGCAGCGGGTTTCCAAGATTATTTTAAGTAATATTAACATGTCAGATTTTACAGTGTTTAACATGAATTACAACTACCAGTATTTAGCTTTTTGGTGAGCAGCTGGGTCTGGTGAGGGCTGATGGATATCACAGTGACCTTTGACCTCGCTGCTTATGACCCATCGGACTAACACACAAAGCATTGATGTGATCTCAGCAGAGATGATGAAACAAACTGCACATACTTCTGGTTCCTAGTGGATTCTAGCTAAGCAATATCAAATGTACCTTACATTTTATAGTCTATCGCCTCAAGTGCATTCGATCACTTTCCCATCTGTGGAAAATTACAATAATTCATGGGTGAGTTGCACATCTTTGCTCCTGCTAGTCCAAAAACAATAACTGCAAAAAGAGCCACATCACGTCTTTCCTTCAGGTGCAATCACTGCAGAGACATATCCATTCATTGGATGGTTTTCCTCATTTTGTGATGTAGTGAGGGAGTTTCTTTCTTGACCACCCATCTCCTGGGATCCTGTGCAAAATGTGGGAAAACTGTATTTGCAGCTGGCCTTCTCATTTCAGCAGGAAGGACTGAGAGGGGCTCATTCCTACTGTGCTGTTTCTCACATGATCAACTGGCTTTTAAGCTGCTTTTATTCCCCCGGACATGTGAACTCTGTTAAGGAGATGACATTTCACAGAGCTCAAATTCAACAAAACTTGTCTGAGCTTTCTCTCTATCCAGGAGTTGTCAAATAGTAATCTCAACATTTAGACATTTAGTTGGAGTTGAAATATTGAATTTATGCTTGTGACAGTATAAATATCACTACCTCTGGCCTTTGGTGTTATATTGTATTGACACATATGCTCTGCAGTATATGTGTATCTCTTTAAGTTATGCAGTCATGGTAACGGCTTTAAATAAAGCAGGCCAGGCAGTCGGTGCGGCCATTTAGTTTTCCATAGTGGTGCTGGGGAACAGGTCCTGATGACACACATTCATGACAGATACATTATCAGAGCTATTCTGGTCCAAGGTTTCAGCAGCTTCCAGACAGCCTGTCTACATGTCCACATAGTGTCTGCCTCAGGAATGACTGCAGGCTGCATTATCAAAGTATACCTGCTTTTTTTCTTTCTTTTAACTTGTTTTCTAATGTTATTCATTTGACAGGCATGTAGTTAGCACTACCTTTATCATTTTAGTGGCATATATTTAGTTTGCCCTTTCAGCTAAAAGGTAAAAAGTCACAGGCTTGTCACTTGGGCGAGATATTGTTAATCAATACCTTTAAGGTATCAGTCGAAATAGCCAATGTTCTCTCATACATAACAACAGAATGAGTCGATTTCCACTGACTTCCAAAATGATTTATGTGACCATCCTAACAGTTGCAGTTTTAAACACGTCCTTAACAGGCCCCAATATAACATATATTATTGTCCTAATTGTCACAGTTTTTAACATGTCCTCAAAGGGTCCCAAAATGACACATATTACCATTCCAATGTTCGCAGTTTTAAACACATCCTTGATGCATGAAAAAATCACAGTTCAACTACAGACTACAATTTAGGCGACAAAACTATTTGGTTATGTTAAGAAAAAACATATTTGCCATTAAAATGGCGTTTGTCATTAATGTAACATGATATATATATATAACATGATATTCATCACATACAACATGTCACTAGCATGGTACACTAGTATACTAGCATAGTAGACATACTAGCATAATGGGCCATGTTGTTATTAAAAGAAGTCAGCTTTGTCTTTGGGACACTTACTCCTGTGTAAAAGTCCTGTGTTTGATTCATCCATCACCCTGTTGGTGCTACATCGATAAATGTACAACTTTCGCAGAGTTTTTAATGCCATGTCATGTCTCTTCCTGGTATAAAATATTGTAATATTTCACTTTCTCCATACTGACCAGCCCTATACGCTAGTCAGTGCACGGCATGTAGTTGGTGTATTATCGTTGATTCAGTGTATTAAGTTTGCTTTATCAGCTGTATGGTGAAAAAGTCACGGGATTGTCACCTTAATTTGCCTTAAGTGGCATCATAAAAAAAACATCATTGTGGTTGTTTTTGTTATACAAATGATTTTTTTTTTTTTTTTTAAAAAGGCCCATTTGAACTCATGTCTGAGTCATGTTTGTATCACATGAACTTGAGGCTATATTTTGTGGTTCAGTGCACAGAAAGCACATTCCAGTCAGCAACAGCAAACAGAGGAACTAGCTGTTCAGTGGCTGCTGTAAACATGTTTGTTTTTTACACATTTCTACACCAGCTCTCACTCACTGCTGGCAAATGCAAAACACAAAAAACACCAGCTTTTGAAAAACCGTGTACAATCCTATCATGATAACAGCAGTCTCTGCTGTAGCTGCAGTACATGTACACAGTAATGACCCTCTAGCCCTCTTTGAACAGCAGAGATGGAGTAAAATGAAGATATCAAGTGCCCCAACAGGATGGAGAGTGACAAGAGAGCAGGCCTGAGCATCTGTCTGTGTCAGGATCCAGATTGCAAACGCACTTGCAAATCAACACATCCGCACATGTTTTCCCTCTCTTTGCGTCTCCGTCTAGAACACACTCATTACTACACACGCAGTGATTACTCTGGAGGGGATCATTACATTTTCTCATAAAAACTAACGGAACTTGTTAGAAATACACAACCATACATCGTTGCGTACAGTTCAGACTCTGTATGCGTGCTGTCAGTCATCCCGGGGGTTGGTTTTGCTGTATTGCCTCAGGTAGTCATGTATGACCCACAGTCCAAGAAGGCTAATCACTTCTGACTCCCACGCATCCACAAGCTGGGAGGTCACACACGAAAGGGTCTTTGTTTCAAGTTGCCATGGAGACAAATGGAAAGCTATTTAAATATAAAACCAGGTGTTTTTTCTGTAATCTCACATTAACAATTTGCCGCTGGCAGACACTGAAGTTGAGATTATTGTGTAGTGCTATATAATTCCATTGGCAACCTGTGCTCTATAGAGTTTAAATATTGCACAAGCTATTTGGTTAAGCAGCTCTCTTATAGAGACTCTAATTCATTGTGCTGAAAGGGTCAGATCAGCAAGAATAATCTATGAAGGTCAAGCCATATTTTTTAAACCACTTATGGAAGGTTTAATGTAATATTGCATCATTTGGGGCCGCAACTAATCATTATTGTCATGATCGATTCATCCCTTTGTTATTAATTTGATTAGAGTCAAAGCTTAGTCTTTATTTGTTGGTATGGAAGCAAAAACGAGACACACATATTTGAAATGGACTGAATACTTTATATTGAAACTCAAACACCACTGAATTCATTGCATTGAAATACATTACATCGAAAACAGGGTGTCTGTATTTATTAATCCTGGATTCACCTCTTTGAAAATATATTTCAAAGACATTGACATTTCTTGAATTTCAATTTGAAAAAAATGAAATATGAACATGTATATTTTTAAAATGTTCACAAAGTCCGATCCAAAAATGTAACTTTTAGAATTCTATAATATATTATATTTTTTCACCATGACCTTTCAGATCTGAATTTAAGCAATGAAATTGGATTAACTGGATATATATAAATTTATTTTATTTATTTTTTTACTCTAAAACTTACATTTTTAGATCTGAATTTGACCAGTCAAATCTAAGCAACTTAATTTTTTTCTAATCCTGAAACTTGATTGTTTTTTAAAAATCTGAATTTAAAAAAAATCCATTTTGAATTCAGCATAAGTTCTGATACATAGTTTTCAAAGTAAAATATTTCAATATTGTGGATCATTAGTGTTAAATTTCATTATTAAGTATTAGGTGCGTGTTAAAATTCAGATCTTTATGTCTCTTTTGTGCTTACACAGTCATTTTGTCTGATCAACAGTGGTGCTTTCATTTGATTGTTGGCAATAACTTTGTATAAATAAAGTAATCAAATAACGGAATATTTGCAACCATTTCAGCACTAGTCGTCTGCTCGTGTGTGCATAAGAGATGAAATTTAAAAAGAAGTAGGCAGTTTTAAGCTCCTTTTCATGAGTAAAACTCAGCTCTTCTATAAAACGTGACAGAGCACATTCTTGTCATTTTTCTCAAGCCCTGCTTCCAGATTTTGCCCCAACTAGATAAATTAATCCTCTTTCCTATGAAGATGCTGTTAAAAATGAACTCTAACAGCGTTCCCTGCATTGCATGAGGCTCAGACAACCTCCATGATTCAGAGAGATGAGGGCGGAGGCGCATGCTGGTTTGCTAGACTCCTTGATGTTTCCTGCACCGGGGTGAAGAATTTCTTAAAGCACTCAGCAGTTTCGGGAGGGTTAAAGCGCTGCAACCTACAACAGAGCTTAATTGTCCTACATGTAGCTACAGTTTGGCTCATGTCAGTTCATATTATCTTGGACTGTGTTTTAGGGATATAATGTAGGGGTGTAGAGAGATGAGTGAGGCATGATAGCAGTGAGTATGAGTGTTAGAGAGGCAGACAGGGAGAGTGTGTATAATTACCTTGTCTGAAGCTGCTGCCAGCTTGGTGTATGGAACGTAGCACAACCAACTCTCAACCCCCCCCTTATCCCTAATTGGTCCATTTCCAAGGCATGAGGGCAGGGCTGCGCTGAAAGCTTTGATCATGGAGACCACACCAGTGTCGATATGTCCCTACCTGAGTGCTTTTGTAGTGGTTGTGCTCGGCAGGGGATTAAGCCATACTAAACCCAATGAGTGTCTGTGTGTCTGTCTCTAGCTCTGGCCTCCCTGCGGCTCTACATACCTGAATCTGAACCCTAATTACCTGGCATTTACTACATTCCTCAAACACGCCTACGCAAACACACTCGCACATGTGCTGTGTATTGCTTGTGTTATTTAACAAAAGCAGCAGCGTTTCAGAGCTGTACTTTTGTCTTGTGTGGTTTGCGGCCTTTAATATGATAAGCATTTACAAAACATTATGGGTTCCAACACATTTCAACACAAATATTATAATCTGTGTGAAAAGCTATGTGTGCATGTATCTCTCAGCAAGTGAACACTATGGGACCTAGGTCTCCTGAACTAACACTGAGTGAAGGAAGTGTGTGCCGATGACAGGTGCTTATTTAAAGGAATACTTCACCCCCCCATATTATCATTTGTATATTATTCATTGCTCACCCCATGTTACCTTTAATTTTTAAAGAAAATGTTCAGGTTCAGGTTAAGGTTCAGGTTACTTTGTTTTTCTCACACGACTTCACAGTGACGTAAGAGTCCAAAAACTGAGAACATTCTTAATAAATGAAGCAAATGAAGGCCACATTTACTTTTAACAGCAGTTTAATATTAAAACATTGATTTACAAACTCTCACACACCTTGTGCAGTATAATCCAGGTCTCTTATATCCAGTCGCATGCTCAGTATTTCTTACTACATGCAGTCTGCAAAAATGTAGTTTTTAAAACACTTTCGCATAAATAGTCTCACGCATGGACAAATAGCACACCAGTGAAGCACATGTTTGAAATCTGCCCATTCAGTCCTTTGAAAGCCTGCTTCCCAGCTCTTTAATGGCGCAAAATCTAGAGAAAATGTGAAAAAATGCTGTTAGTCAAATTTATTGCTAACTTTGATTGTGGTCATTACGCTTAAGACTTTCTTTGGATCAGTTTGTGGTAGGATTGATCAGAGCTGATCAGATCAATTAGAGTAGAAGCTGCTGCAGAGGCAGGTGAAAGCAAACTTTTTTTGCTGGTTAAACCCAGCACTGGACCACAGGGAGAGCAGTGTCTATGGAAACGCAGTCTCTTTGATCTACACTGGGTTTGGAAAACGATACCAAAATTATATGAATTAACAGTTAACGGTTAAGTTTCACTTTTACTGCATTTGGTGCCCTGCTGCACTGTCGTTGCCCAGAGTATGCTCTGCCACAAGAGAGAGAGAAACGCAGTTCCCAAAACATCTAAATATGATAGCCACTGCTGATATTGTGGCACTGCATCAGAAATACATGAAAGTGTGGGAAATCCTGAAATCACTGTAACAGGATGAGTAATTAATTTACAAATCATCATTTTGGAGGTGAAATATTTCATTAACCTGAAAAAGTCAACTAACAGTAGATGTAGGGTTGATGTGAGATAATGGCTCATGTATGTTCGACAGCATCACTTTATTTGTAGCCCTTTTATTCACCGATTTTTACTTTCATTAATATGCCTGAGCAAATATATGGCAAGAGGACAGTTGGTTAAGCTGACCCCAGCAGCTCTGCCTGAATGTGCTTCAGCCAGCTAGTCAAACTCGTCATTAGTGGATCAATCCAGACAGGCTCAGTATGGAAGGCCTGGAGTTCATCATGATAATTGCTGCTTTTTGACCTCTGTACATGTTGGAGTTAATTGTTCTATTCATTAAGGATTAATCGCTCACCACTCTGCTTCATGCAGGGGACGCCGCTGTGACTGCTGAGGCTGTCCCAAGACCATTTTTGGTCTGAATCTGAATCCCACATCATTAACGCTTCAGTCCTGCGGCTTCTGCGGAGAAAAGTCTGGTCAAATGTGTTTTTGTCTGGGTTAACCTTGCAACACATTATTCAGTTTGCCCTTTCTAAGCTTACTGAAAATACACAGTGAGTGAACTCTAGAGACAGTGGATTATACTGTACAAACTGAGACTTTGTGGGAAACTGCTTTTATTCTGCTGTGTCCACCTCAGCGCGAGCAGGTTTCGAGTCATAAAATAACCAAATGGCAGCAAATGCAAACACTGCACTGTGAGTGTGTTTCCACTCCTGCAGTTTAGTCCCTCAATGCATATTTATGGCTACTTTTTTATTTTGGGATGCTCATGTAGCGTTTCAAGGTCATCCCTTTGTTAACGTCTGAGATGTGCACTCTTGGTTCTGCTTCATCTGCTGTGTGTGAACCGCAAAACCTCGATTTTCATGTCAGCAGATCTCCCACCCAATGCTCTGCCAAACCAGCCCCTGTTTACTTTAATAGCCCTTGAGACATCTTACTAAAGGAAAGTCTCTGAGACAAATCTGGAAGTGCATCATGTCTTCTCTGGTCCCACAGCATTTTTTTGATGATGGCCTCCAGGGCCTGGCGCCACTGTCCAAGGATCTGAAATCATGCTAACCTCAGTTTAGTCTTTGGGTTATTGTTACACAGCCAACTAAAGTCCTGGCTTGAGTTAAATGTGTGAACAAAGTAGGGCTGAAAAATTAATTGGATTTTATTTTTTTCGCGGTTTTGGCATCCCTCGATTTTCAAAACAAGATAATCGAGATAAAACAATTTTGTGCTTCATGACAAGTCTACCAGTGCTGCTCCCATTTTGTCTTTCGGGCAGAGCACATCCTTTCCTAGCTGATGTGCTCAGCCCACCCCCACCAAAAGTCCAAACAGAAGTTAACAGAAGAGCAAGTTGAAAATGGCGAGTCACGATGCACCGGCTCTCTGGTTGCAGCAATGCCCTGGATTCAAATTCAGTGGGCCAAAAGGATATATAATATACTGTATGATAGCAACAAATTCAACAAAAAAACAAACAACTAGCAACAATGGCTATTAAAAGTCACAAACTGCAATAAAATCATTAAAAAGGAAGAAAAAGATTAAATAGCAAACAATGCAGAACAAGTGAAAAAAAAATGCATAACAACACAACAGAAGAAAAAAACTGTAAAAATTATGACAATAAAAACAATAAATAAATGACCATGTCTGCAAATAACCAAAGCAGGAGCATTGTGCAGCAACTACATTATCCAGCATACACTTAAAATGGACAACAGACACATTCCTATCTATTTTCAGTACCTCTCGTAACTTGTTCCATTTATATGGTGCAAATAAACTTGCCAATGGGCTGGTGTGACTTTTACTGAAAGGCAATAGTTTATGTAACCAGTCAAGTGACAGATATCTAATACTCAGCTTTGTTTAAATAGGATTAGGCTAAGTCCATATTTATTTCGACATGGGGGATATTACAACGATAGAAGCTTATTACGAGCATTTGAATTTCTAGTTAATATCATGGAATCAAAAGACTAATGGAAAGGAGCGCTAAAACACAGGATGTTCCTCAGAACAGCTTTACATGCTCTGGCTCAACACTGGTCCTTTTGATTATTTCTTGTTGCCCCTAAGGCCTAAGTCCCCCCTGCATAGCAGCAGCAGACTGGTAATCTGCCCCTAATGTGCAGTGGTCGCGACCTTTGGTGGCAGAGGAAGTGCCCTAAATCCGCTAAATCACCTTTTCTCTATGAATCCACACAGCACAGAGCTGATGTCACACACAAAAGGCAAACAATGGACTGGCAGACTGACAGCTCACCCGTCCAAGCCTGAGCGAAGGGGGTAGGGGGGTCATGCATCGGGAATTTTCTTTGCTCCGCCAAACATCCTCACCCAGTTTCACCTCATTCTCACTTACTCACAAACAGGGGAGACAAACTGAAATACAAATAGACAGACTGGCAGACCTGTCAAGCCGATTGAGGGAGAGAGATAAAGATAGTTTTAGACGCACGGAAACAAAACAGCAGAGACAAAGAAAGGCCAGCAGAGATGGAGCTGGATTGAGAAAGAAGTAAAATATTCAGAATTATTAATTTCTCATTTGATACTTAAAGAAGCACTACCACTATCACACTCTCTCATACCCATCACATATTTATTATACCCTGTTTTCATCTGCACTTACAAGGTTGTGTTTGCAGCCTTGGGTGTGAGGCGATTACTCTCATCACGTATACGCTCCAAAGCAGTTAAAAGCTGAATAATTAATGTAGGAACCATTAGATCATGAGTCAGTTCATAAACCGTGTAAGGATGATTGCTGAGGTTTGAAGATAAAGTGACTGAGTGAAGTGCTCGTCTGGGGGGAGAGCAAACTGTAACATGGAAATGCAGTACTTTGCATGAATTTGTCTGATTAAAAACATTTTCGTATTTAAAGTAGGGATATCAGTTTCGGTTCATGTTGCCTTCAATAGCCCACTATCTGTTAACTGGTGATTAACCGGTTAATCTTTAAGGAGAACATATGAAACTAAGTTAAATACAAGAGGCCATTGAATCTGAGCTGTAGCACTGCAATTCAAAGAGTATTCCATTTGGAAGTGGTGAATATTTAATGTTTTGTAATGTAGATGTATTGTCTTTTATTTTATTTTGTGTTAGCTTTGCTGACAGAAAGCAGGCCAGCTGCATTAACTTGCGGGCACATAGTGCCCACTGCCCACACCCTGGTTGGTTGGGAGCTAGGTAATGGCACTGCAGATTCGGTGATCACCACTGGGCATTGCTATGGAAACATGGTGGTCATCCTCCGGTGTCCCTGGTGAAAAGCTGCTTCATTTTGAGTTGTGGCTCAAATTTGACTCAATGTAGTGACCTGAGCGAAAACTAGAGATTGTGCTCAATGTTTCTACAGCACTGGTTTTGTGTCAGGACAGCAGCAGTTACTGGAATGACTGGTGCCGCTAGCTAGCCCACCAGACCTGATGGTGGACGGTGGGGTTGCAGCACTATACTGGTTTTGAGTTACACCATGATATGAATGTGGCAGGTCATCGTACTGTGTACATTTGCTTATCTGTGGTGTTGAACAAAAAATGCAACTGGATGGAGAATCTCACCTTTGTTTTAGTTATTTTCAAAGGGAGACTTTTTAAACAGACTTACGTCAAAAAAAAAATAAAAATAGAAGACCGCTATCGTACCTTGAAAATCTTACACCGTTGCAACCTTAGTGAGCAGTGCAGAAAAATGAAAAGGAGCAAAATCAACCTATAAACTGACATACATAACCACTTAAAAATTATTATTGACCCTTAACTGAATTATGGTTAACCACTGACATCCCAGATGTAAATGTAGCACAATTTAAGATGATTTTCTGTTTGTTTATGAATTTTATCCTGCTCGTTTTCAAATCTGTAGCAGCAGGTGTGACCATGGAAACCTATGCCATGGACAGCAGCATGGGAACGCTTGGCACTGAGCGTCTCTCAGGCAAACTGTATTGTAATATGAGTCTTTGTTATGGTCACTTAGCCATGTCCCTGGCCTAGAGACCAAACTGCCCCTCCCTCCCCCTCAGATGAGAATACACTGTCAGTCCAGAACAATGGGCTGCAGAACTGGGCTTCAACTCCCAGCAGCCCCTGCAGCTCTGGTCCCTGTCCACTCCATTTATGGAACAGTTGAGTGCCAGTAATGCCACCTACCCCTCTGTAACTTCACCCCACCCACCCTCAGAGCTATGTACACCAATTTAACCCAAATGTGGTCAAAACCACATTCCTAAAACTGGAGTAGATGCTCTGTATTATGCACAACCTGGCAACCTTCATGCTCAGGATCCTCAAGTTGAATAAGAGTGCATCAGAGAGCCAGATAACCTTGCTAATACTTTCCTGCAGATGACAAAAGGTCTTAAATGACTCCGGTGACAGCCATGCTTAGGCCTCTTTGGGAAGTAGACCACAATGCAGGAGTGGAAGTTGAGGACAGCGATTATGTGTGGAGACGGTCTTCATTGTCATGCAGGAATCCTGCAGCTGGGCTTATATCAATTGTTATGTAAAGTGGCCATTCATATTTTACAATCTGCTTGGAATGGAGGACCTGGTTTTGGCTTTGTGTGGAAATGATATAGAGACGAGGACAGGAAGACATATCTGTAAATATGTTGTTATTGTGATGCCCTCGTCTTTTTTTCCCTTTGAGTACCAAATGCCTGAACACATACACAAACCATCTATTCCTCTCTTTTTCCACCATCAGCTGTATATTTCTGCAGAACAAAGGAGTCTGGTCGTTCCTTTTCAGCAGATAAATGTAGGGCAGGCGCACCATCTTGTTTCTTTAATATGTTTGTCTGGAAATCAAAGCCCCCTTGCAGATTCTGTGATCATTACCCGGCAAAATCACAACAGAGTGCGCAAAGCTCAAGTGTTCTTATTGTTGATTAGCACAAGGCTTCTCCTGTAATCCTAATCAGGATATTGATGATGAACTCTCTTCACTTAGGGATGGGGAGAGGCTGAGGAGGCTTTTGTTATGAAAAGGCATTATGTCCTCAGAGGCCGAGACTCAGATGCGACTGTGTATTCCAGTCACACAAGCGATGCTGTTTATACAATCTGAGGCAACAGATTTAGAGAATTCCCCATACTGCCTCACTCCCTGTTGTAGTACTAGCTATGGTTGTTTTAAGTGGTGTCTTGCAAGATGTGTGCCTTAGTGCTTAAACTCAATTAAAGTTCCATCAGGACTTTTTTTCCTAGAGGCTGCTCTCTTTTTGTCTCCTCTGTTTAGCCATGGTAGCTACTGCTGCTCATGCTAACTAGTGTGCCAACAGATAGTTGTGTTTGGGGAAGTTAAAGAGTAGTAGTAACGACAAGTATAATTGTTTTCAAAGTAGATTATATGAATGATTTAATATAGTAATAACATTTGTATTATTGATATTAATTAAGTACTATATGTGCAGCTGTAAAAGAGGGGTCTAGAGCGTCATTTTTTTAACACTTAGCAACCACCATAGTATAAAGAATGAAAGAGTCTGCAATGAGGTGCATGGGTCAAACAGACTCAGGACTTTCAAACAGGAGACTGCTGTTCATGTCGTGCGTTAAATCAAAGATCAGTCGAGTTATTTTTATAATAGCGTATTGTGTTAGTATGTGTAGCCTACTATGCTAGTGACGTAAAAGCTTTTTTGTTGGCAGCAGTGGCTCGGGAAGTAGAGCATGTCATCCACAAATCAGTAGATCAGTTGTTCGATCCCTGTGTCCTCCAATCTGCATGTCAAAGTATCCTTGAGCAAGATACTGAACCCCCAATTGCTCCTGATGGCCAATCCATCAGTGTGAATGTCGAGAAAACTCAGTAGCAGGAGGCACCTCGTATGGCAGCCTCGGCCATCAGTGTGTGAATGTGTCTGAATGACAAGAAAGGTGCTATACAAGTGCAGGTTCATTTACCATTTCCTTTAGCAACCAGTGTACTTATTTCAAGCCATGCCATGATGTTTTTCTTCTAAAGTTAATGCACTTTTGTTGCCTAAACCTAACACCTTGCTTCATGTTGCTTCAACCAAAGAAAGTAAATGCAAAAATGACGTTTTTACCAATGTTCTAAGGACTTGGACTTTTCTCGTGAAAAAGGAAGTTAGATGAGAAATAAGTTGCTATTAATATCAAGATATTTTATTAGCTACTACACAGACACCTTGCAGGAAAAAAGCACTATTAAACACAACACAACACATTAGGTTTTAAAAATAATGCAGTTTTCCTTTTAGGTAAATGGCACTATTGGAACAGCCACAGTCAACCGTCCAATGTGCCATAAAAACATAGATGGAGGGGGAAATGGCACCACAGCAGCAGAGCTGAAGTAGCTGTACAAACTGCCAGCTTGGCTTATTATTACCACTGGCCCAAAACAAGGCAACCTGAGGCACTGAGATGTCACAACAACTCCCACAGAAACAACACCAATGATCACACAGTGCACATTTTCAGCTCCAAATGGTCACTTTAAATCAGTTTCAAAAAAATATCACAGAAGATCAGTTGTCTAGTTTGGTGGTTCACTGCGAAGCTTCCAACACTAAAATGTCCATTTCTAAATACCTCACAGTAAGGCTTTTACCACATCACCCTGATTTAGCTTCTAAAGTCCATTTTAAAGTCTTTTTTTAAAGGCTTTACATTACATTTTAAATTATATCATTTTCTTAAATTTTTTTAAGACTCATAAATAGACAAAATAGCTTTATAAAATGATTTTTTGCAGTATACTGACTTTTTCCAAATATTCTACTGTTTTAGTTTTTAAAAATGTAAAATGCATGAATTCCTGTTAGCCATAAGACATTTTTAGACCAAACCCACCTGCCCCTATGGTTTAGAGCAAGAACTTAGGCCCGTCTCACACAGCGAGAGTCAGCAGTGTGGGATGGCAGCCTCGCCAAGCTGGAGCGTGTTTCATGCTTGTGGTGTTCACACATGCTGCGTTGTTGCAACATCACTGCTATGAGAACTGTATTTCCACATTCATAAACACAAATTCCACTCACGTATGAAGTCATGTATGAAGCTCCCTCATTGCCGGCAACAAGGTCCTGCAAATATTTCAAAATAAAATGCCTTGATTCCATCCACAGAGACTTTGTCAGAGGGCTTTTATCATCTATCAGGGAAGTTGGAGTAAAACAGACATCTTTGTATTTCCTCTGTAGCAAAGGCAGACTTTTAAACTGCAGTTAAAAAAAAGTGGTATAGAGTCAATATAACTATCAAAACAACATTTTCGCTATCTATTTCTGCTGATGAACACGGGCGGCACGTGTAAAAAATTGGTGTGTCAATATTTTTCTAGAATGTGCCGCAGCTGGCACGCAGCTGAGGCGCGCCTGACAAGCGCTGCTCAGGCGGGCAGTGTAGATCCTCTAACTTGTTAACAAGGGTGCGGAAAAAAACCAAAACAGGTTCACGCACTGCTGATGCGTGCTGTGTGAAACGAGCCTTATTCTTATTATAGTATTTATTATATTAAATATTTTGTTAAATGAATAGTCAAATCATTGTTAGAAAAAGGATGTTTTTGTTTTTTTTACCAAGTTTTCTACCCTGATGCCTTTCCTCATGAATACTTTACTGCTTGTGTGCTCCTCCCCTCACAGGAAGCGGCACGTTTTTGTACCGGCTGCTTTGTAATAGCTGTCTCATCACTGCGGTGCCATGCCCGCTGTGAAACAGGCCTTTATACTAGATGCACATCACTGCGACTGCAGCGTGAGAAAGCAGACATGCATCTCAACCCCAGTTAGTATCTCAATAGGCCACAGGGGTCTCTAAATTCATCTTATGTAAGCTACTCAGTATCTATGAGGCTCAGGGGTTGTCAGGAAGAGTCTGATGAGACGTGCATTTCCTCTCCGGGAGTTTGCTGGTTTATTGCAGTCTGAATTGGGTGATGATTACAAAATGAGATGACATACTTGTCACTGCCAGTCCCTTAAGTGGTGAAAAAAGTCTTTTCAGCAGATGAAAAAAAAGGTATTTGGTGAAGTTTTCCTGACTAAAATGTAGCATGTTTCGTAAATGGGCCATACTTCTGCTGGAGTTCACTTTTCTCTGTCATCTCATTCAGTGTGAAATTACTGATCAGCATCTCAAACTCTCCTTGCCTCTGTAGTCCAGTGGCTTATTAAAGGCCTTGTGTGTCAAGGATGCTTCCTATCGAGTCAGCACTTGGACCCCCCCAGGAGATGGAAACAACCCCGGGATGTAAAACACGAGCAGAAGTGTGTCGTAGCTTTTTTCATTGTGTGTGTGCATGCCCAGAAGGCTCAGTTTGATATCTTCCCCGAATCGTCTCTCCTCCAGCACTTATCAGACATCCACACTGCATGTCTGGTACTTTAACACATTAACACCACACCTACACTTATCCCAGAGTGTAAACAAGTGCGATATTTTGATGCTGTTAAGCCTTTTCGTAGTTGGACGTTCTCAGTGACAACTTCTCTATTGGGTATTCTCCTCTTGTTGAAAGGGAGCATGAAGCCTGGGTATTTATGTTGACAGTACCCAAAGCCCTGAGTGAAGCCCCCCACTGAACCCCATTCACAACCAGCTCATTATGGGATGTCAAGTCTGGCATCCTTCCTCTTTTCCAAGCCATGGAAGTGTTTTTTTTTTCTTACAGTAATAGGTTACCAAGGCAACATGTAGGAGCACCGCTGAGAGTTTTTTGTGGTGAACTTTCCTGTGATCCTGTGGACAATATGCCCTGTGACAGGCATCACTGACATGCTGGCTGCAGTAATCATAATGACGGAGATCAGGTTAGGGCTTTCTGGGTGTCATTTATTGACAAGCAGTGGGTGACTTAAAGGGATAGCTCAAGTTTTTTGAAGTGGGGTTGTACAAAATACTTATCCATGGACAGTATATTACAAGCAGTAGATGTCAGTCAGCATGGCCCAATTCAGAGAAGCAGACAGGAGTCCGACATGGACACTAAGCAAAGCACAGTTATGGAGAGCTGAGCAACAAAACATATTTTAACCACATAAAAAACATGTCACTTAAAAAATCAAAACCAGTTTAAGTGTATGCTTTATTAAGAGTATTTTCGAAGCTTGACCTTAATGTCAGACAGTGATTTCCAACAGAAAAGTATGCTGATATATTGCTTTTTTAAAATCAGATTATATTAAGAAAAACAGTAATTTTAGCTTGCTGAACACAGGGGCTGCTGGTCTACCACTGCCATTATTAGTCAGTTTGTGTTATTGTGTGACTTTGCCATTGAAAAAGGATTGACCAAATTCACCAAAGTCACGCAATAACACAAACAAACTGATCAAAGCAGCGGTAGGCTAGCAACTCCTGTGTTCAGCAAGGTTAAATTACTGGTTTTGTCAGTGGAGTCTGGTGGCGAGAGCATAGATGGGGAACTGGAGCAGTTTGTTGGAATGAGCTTTCTGACCGAAAAATAAAGTGCTGAAGATACTCTCATTATAGTGCACACTTTAACTAATATTGAATTTCTTAGGTGTGACTTTTTATAGGTGGCAAGAATGCATTTTGTTTTTCTGACCCCTATCCGAAGCAGCACATTAACACTGATTGACATCTACTGTATGTAATACACTGATTGTGGACGGGTACCTCATACAGCCCTTCTTGAAAAAATCTGAACCATCCCTTTGAACCCATGATTTCCTCCAACTCCTTCATTTGCTTTCCATCTTGCATGTCACACCTCAGGATTTGAAAGTGGGGGTGTAAGCCAAAGCAGAAGTAGGTCACTACGTATTGGAGGAGTGATTGAGTGTGTGGAAGTATGCTCTATAAGCCTCAAACGTTTTGCTGCTAAATACCAAGCCCTTGGAGGAATGCACCACTATAGATGAGGACCCACAGTCATCCAATCCTGAGGGGGTTTGGACTCCAGGCATGTCCTGCAGGAATATCCTGACTCAGCCAATTCTGGCATACCCGCAGGCTCTCAGCTGCTAATGTGCTCCTAACTGCGTGTCACGTATCTGCCTACTGAAGGTCAGAGGTCGAGTGGAATCGTTCATCTGGTCTCCACAGAGGCGGAAAAGGCCGCGGCAGAAAGGGGAAGTGTGGCTTGCGCTTGGGCGATGAGAGCCACTTGGGGATCTTGAGCACGCCAAGCCCAATTTCCACCACGCATGCAGGAAGTTATCATTCATATGCTGCGTGTTCAGAGAGGGGGAAGGTTTTTGCTTCTCTTGCTCTTCCTCGGCAGGGCAGTTAGGGGATCTTTGTGACGCGTCATTTGTATCCGTTGGAGAGTTGGGTACTCATGTAACCGGAAGCATAAAGTACACACTGCAAAAAACTTTACGATTTTGAACTCTTGACGTCATGTGACTTGTTGATATCAAAATTGCATCAAGATCCAACTGTAGTCCTCATGAAGCCTTTGTGCTTTTTCATGTTTTTGTCATTTGCATAAGGCTTGGATATCGTAATATCATAAGTGTTGTCTTTTCCTGGTTTTAAAGAAGTATTTCACCTACATTAAGAGAGTCGTCACATAAAACTAGGCCGTCTATGCAGTTGAAAGAATATAATGAAAGAAAGCAAATCATTTGCTAGATCACTAGAGAGAAACGTAACGTAACCTAACGTTGTCTTTGTTTTTTCTTTTGGGTACCTCCTATGATGGAAAACATTCTTTCACCTAAAGGTAAGACACAATATTTTTATGTTTTCATAAACCTATAAGATGAGCACACTTCTTCATCTCCCCCAATCTGGCTAGAGTTGTTCCAAAACTGATACCAATATTGGAAATGTCTCCAATACTGCCTAAATTGTCAGACTGGGTATCATCCGTTGGGCAAGTACGTGAGTCTATGTACCAATCTGATACCAGGATTTATAAATCTAAACTTTAAAGTGTCATTTCCGAAGAAACAGCAGTTATCCTCGAAGTCAGTCATTTTTCATCACTCTAAAACAGTTGCCTACACAGCAAGTTACACTGTGCTTCCCCTGGCAACTACTGCTAAAGAGCAGTTTAGAAGAAATGATTCCTGGTAAATAATGTAACGTTGGCAAAAAGACAGAAATTTTGTAATTTCTAAGGCATTTATGCACTGTATGTCTTTTTTGATGTAGTGTAACCCAAGCCATGCGGCAAAACAACATCAATCAGTTCACATCCATTCAGGGTTAGTGTATAGCTAATAATTTCTCTCTTTTTTTTAGTACAATGTTATCGGATTGGTATCAGGAAGGAAAAATGGTATTGGAACATCTCTCATTCTGGCTGTTTGCATCAGACTCAGATGGCCTCAATACCATGGTTGGGTGTCAGCTTTCAGTCTGTTGTGACCCCTCCTCCTATTTTTTTTTATCTCCTTTGTAAATAAGAACCACTTTCACAGACATATGATGAGTTTGGCTTGAGCTGCCAAGTCTGGGTCACAATCAAAGAAACCATACACTACACATACTGTGGCAGAATTTAATTCAATGAGTGTTATAAACCTGATCAACTGGCTTTGTAAGATTACACGGCAGTGTTTACCACCCTGGATACCTCTGTAAATGTCAATTTATGCAGCCCAGTCTCATCTCCAGAGATGTTACTGTGCAGTTGAGGCACCATTTGCATCAATTACAAGTGTGTGTTTTTCTCTTTACTTCATCTGTTTATTTACTTTGAAAGAGTTGCCTCTTCATTATAATTTCAGTACAGCTGAGAAGGAACAGAGAAAACTAGGCTTATTTGTTTATCTCAATTTTCTGGCAAAGCAGCTTCATCTGTGTGTGTGTGTGTGTGTGTGTGTGTGTGTGTGTGTGTGTGTGTGTGTGTGTGTCTGCTCTGTCTCTGTCTGTTCTCTCTCCCCTCTGTCTCTCAGCAGAGGGAAACTTGCTGACAGAGGCTCTTTGTTAATAAGAGATGAGACTAGGTCACACAGGCAGATTAGTGCTCATTGAAATCCTATAGGAAAGGTCATTTACATAGTGCTGCTTAAATCCACTTGTGACCTCATTCATGAACCCATTCACTATCCTGACACTCACGTCTGACACTGTTTTGTAAACAAAAGATGGAGCATGCTTTTCTTGTGCTTTTTGCTGTGGGAGTCTGGCCCTGCAGTGTAATGGGCAGACCTGCGTGTCAAGTGGCCATTTTTTTCCTGCTGACCTCAAGTGGTTGAGTTACAGAGTTTCACCCTACTGTGATGTTTGTTTTAAGGAGCTTTGGCCAACCCCAGCACATTTTTTGTATGAATGCTCAGTTTGTGTCGGGTTCTTCAGACTGCTGAGACCCACAACAGGAGTTTGTCTGGTAATGTTATTTCCCTTAAATGAGGAGAAGAATGCGGAAATGACTAATGCCACTGTGATGAGAAAGAGGCTTATTCAATGGAAAAAAGCTTTGTGCTTTTTACAAATATCTAGTTTTTTCCATCTCTCTTTGTTTGCAAATCCAACAAGGTAGGGATCTTCCTGACTAATTTCGCTGATGTCTAGTTGAGTACTCAACTAGTCTAAAGTAATAAAGTGCTTGGAAAACTGGCAAAATTAATCATAATTTAATCTATAAGGTTACACACTGTCCAAAACAGTTATAGGAGCCATTTCAATTTTTCCTAGAAGTCAGAACAATGGATGGGAGTGGCAACTGCTGCAACAGTGATCGCAAGTAAACTTTTAGACCCAGCAAAATGAAAAGTTAATGTTCGCTTTCGCTGCACCTGACATTCTACTGCTCTGTCTGTCCCCAGAGTACTCTCTGTGGTGGATGAATAACCAAATGGTATATACAGTATATTTCAATAGTGCTTCTAATGAGCGGTCCAGCTCCAAAAATATAAAATATAATGTGGTGGCAGATGTTTTAACCTTGGGGCGGCGCCATAAATAAATGCATGTGTGGGAAACTCTGCATTCAGAACTGTTTATCAGATTATTTTAATAACCAACTGGTATTTAAATGCCGCTAAAATGTGTGGCACGTTGCACTGTGCGTTATGAACATTGCACATTATCCTATACAAAATTACAACAACTCACTGAATTTAATCAAAATACTTCTCTGTCCCTCTCTAAATTCTAACGTTATTCCCCGTCTGTGAATGCAGGGCAGGTGGAACTCTTCATTCGTTCTTTTTTTCCTCAGTAGCAGTTTGTAAAGTTTGAGTAACTGGGGGGATAACTGATCAGTCGATTCAATGACAGCTGATCTAATCAGATTAATGGATTATAGGAGTAGCGACAGCAGAGGCCAGTGAAAGCAAACTTTTATACCCGGCGCAATCAAAGGTTACGTTTCACTTTCAATGAGTCTGGCGTTTTGCTGCTTCCTCTTTGCCCAGAGTAGCCTGTGTTCAGAGAGTGTGGTGCAATGCTATTTATATATTCTAATAGTGTTTAAAATGGATGGTCCAGCTCCAAAAATATGAAAGCTTTACATGGCACCAGATGTTGATATCATTGTTGACTGCCACAAATAATTGAATGTGTGGGAAGCCCTGCCTAGGTAGTAAACAAAAGTACTTAAACATGTTACTGGATTTCTATAATGATGTTAGCTGGCAACAATTTATAGAAACAGTGTTATCAGTTTGTTCTGCCTGTCTTAACATTCATGTAGCAATGCAGTCATAACCAGATTATATTGCTGCATGAGAAAAGACCAAGCTCCTTAGCTGTAGCAAACATGCCAGGATAGTTTGCAATAACCAGAAAAAGCTACATTTTTATTTTATTTGCTCTAATATGCCCCACAGTATATTGTTGTAGACATAAGAAACTACCCACCCTACTCTAGACTCATCCCTAAATTGTCCCTAAAACAGTCTTTACCCCACAAAGCAATCACAGGAAATCAGTCATTTCCAGAGTTGGCAGAAATGTAATACTCTTAAGGCCGAGCCATGTCCCATCAGGAGCGAAAGAGGAAACCGAAATCCGCGATTCGAGTGCCTCAGCTTTACCATGGCAACAATTGTCACTGAAGAGGTTGCAGATGTGTCTTTCACATGACACTTCATCAGAAGTCTTTGTCTGTTGCCAAATATTGGCCTTCAGCATGCTTTCATTGTCTACACTGTTTGTATGTTGTGTTGATGTACAAGTGTTAATTGTACATTATTTTGTGTTTCCTCCTCTCTGGATAAGTGAGGTCCTTGACAGACAGAAACTGTCTGCACTTTTGTCAGAGCAAATAAAGCTCAAGATCAACTGGCCTGCTCATAGTCGGGAGGCACAACAAAATATATATATAGAGAAAGCAAAACAGCAGAAGCAAGCTCACATGTTTTCTATTTGTTTTCCCCTGATTGCCTTCTGTTTCCCAAATTTAACATCCATGTGCCTCATCCTTTGGAATCAAAGCGAACCAGGCTGAAATGAGCAGACTTACAGAAAAACAATAAGGGGTTTATATCTGTGGTTTGTCAGATTAGTGTTATGGGGTGACAGCAGCAGTTTGCTTCGCCTTGGTTAAGCACTATCTCCCTCTGGCTTTTTCACCTTCTGATACATAATGACAACTGTAATCTGATTGAACTTGGAGGAATCTCTCCCTCACAGCTGCAGGTCACTGTAAACAAGACGACCCTGCACGGCATGTCCCTATCACACTGTGACAGGTTTTCTCTGTTTCATATCAGTCACAGTAACATTTCGTACAGGAGCAGCCCCTCTCTAGTGTCTAATCCTGCTTGCTCACACCATGAGGAATTGGAAATGGTATTAGTGCATGTGTAGGCAACATTTCCTGCTTGCAAAATAGCGGGGTATGGTGCTGCTTGTAGAATTACGGCTACAATTCTCACTGCGTAGCATTGCAGATCTCAGTATTGATTTACTATATCCTGCATTCAGGTGTATTAATGCAAATGCATGCATGGAGCACCTGTGCACAGTGTCCATGCTGGATAAAGTGACAACAGAGATGTCAAACACTCCCGCAGATCGAGAGAGGCCAGAGAGGATTGCATGCTTGTCTGATTCTACCTGTCTGTGTCTGTCTTACACCTACAGAGGAGATGACAGTTGTCTTCAATATGAGCTACTTACTATGTACTTTCTATATAAAGTGTCAGCTTTGACAAAAACATCACAATATAGAGAGCACCAGTGATTGGATCCAGTATTTCTACAGCAATAATTATAATTTTCTGATTATGTGAACTTTCCTACAGCAAATGGCTGAAAGAAATTCCATTACTCATGCCGTCATTCGTCATTACTTGTTAGTCATTTAGTCAATAAATGGAACCAGATCTCGCTTCTTCTGAAAATGTAAATAAATGGTCGAAAATAGGAATGAATTCTCTGGATTTCATTTATGCCATTAAGGTTTACTAAACTAAAGATGATTTTATTATGGCCTATACTTGTTGATTTGCTCCGGCCTGTTTCTAATCACATGCATTTTCTTCTCAATGGTAATTCATGTAACGCTGCTGCATGGACTCATTTACAGTTGTCGCTACATTTTTCCCCACCGTACCCCTGTCTCTATTCATCAAGGTTGCTGAGAGCAGCACTAACCCAGGGTCACCTGTTTTGCATGAATGCCCCTTTAATGGTCTTGCTTTAAATGCCATAATAATTCTTCACTCTGAACAATGTATAACGCCAAGCTAACTACATTTCTAACTTTGCTGAGATTACAGTCTTTACAAAATGTTTAATTATTAGTAATTATTGAGCAGCTGTGAGAGTATCAGCTAGCTTCTGATTGCCAAGAATAGGTAAGAAGTACGTAAGTTAAATGATATACTGCTCTTTTTAAGTACTCTATCTACTTTACAAACAACATTATTATCGGACATTTTACTCATGCTGTTGAAGTTTCTTCTTGTTATTAAAGCAGCTCCTGCTTATCTGAAAAAGAAATACCAAAGGGGGTTTTAATCATTGGTAATTGAAAACCCTGCTGGGATTAAATGAGTCACAATGTGACAACAGAGCAGTGCAAATGCCCTGCAGAACTCCGACTCTGTGTCTGCTCCCTGTCGGCTCCCCTTCTCCCTTCTTGAATGCAAAACCCAGCCGTTCCTAATCCTAAATTCATAAGAGAGCATCTCTACATTTATATGACTACTGAATGACATGATGCAGATCAAGCTGCATCAACAGGGACTAAACTAACTGTGCATCAAAGCAGATATTTAAACGTTTGTGGGTTGGCAGAATAATGAATGTATATTGAATTTTATTTAAATTCAGTCTATTGCCTTCGGTGAAGGTGAATACCTTAATTTGCATAGTATGCAAGAATAATGGGCACTTAGGATTTTTTCTTTCATGTAAAGCATATAATTTTAATTTTGCTAAAACTTCAGTTTTGATAAAAACATAATATTCACAGAAGTCTCAGTGGCATGCTACAACAGGATCGTGATTATTCTTTTTTTTAGTATTGCTCATAATTGTCAGTGAAAGACATGAATCACAGCCGTTCATTTGTTTTTCTTGAACAAGACCCTCACATTGATCTGCACCCGTTTAGAGCTTATGATATCCACTGCACTCAAATGCCATTATTATTATTGCCATTATTATAGAGCTCAGAATTTTAGAGGAGGCCTCTAAAATAATGAATGACTGTCTGTAGATTAAGAAAGAAGCTGTTGATTTGTCCTTGTGAATACTTTCTCCCCATTTCTCACCATGTCGTTAACGTAAAAAAGGCCTTGCATGATATGTCTACATTAAGGGGATATTGATACATAAGTTTTAGTTTCTGAAGACAGCTGCTTATGCTGTATGATTATTGTAATGCATCTGTGACACACTGTTGCATTATTCTCAGTTCAAGCCTTAACAAAAGCAAACTGATGTTTTTGGGCAGTCCTTGCCTGTGTAACAGCTTATAAAATGGTAAATGCCAGTGGTGTAGTTTGGCAAGTTAAGTGGCTATAGTTGGAGTTGGAGATGTGATGTTTAATGGTAGATACTTCCATGCTATTGTTTTATCTAAGTGCCTCGTGATAAACGACATATCTGGACATTTAGCACAAATGTTCATATGCTTGGGTTCAACTCATGACGTTGCTGAATCATTTAGTTGATTAATAAGACTTTGTTCATCTGCAATTTTGGTAACCAACTAATTGTTTCAGTCAGTTGTCAAGCAAATATTCCATACATTTACCATTTCTCAACTTCTTCTTATACAGACTTAAGCCAGCAGGACATTTATGAATCAAATTTTAAACACACCCTAAAATATTCCATGTCTATTATAAGTTATAGGTATGTCCAACTTTTAAATCCCATTCATACTAATTAGTCCCTCACTTTTCCAATTTACTCACTGTCCGTCAACTGCTTCTTTATACAGATTAAAGCCAGCAGTGCAGTTTAGCATCAGCTTTTGAAAAACTTTAAAATATTCCACATCTTTCATACATTATTAGTGTTATTCAGTTTTTAAATTCCATTCATAGACCTACTAGCTAGTCCCTTTCGTACTTTTCCAATTCATTTATAGTCCCTCAACTGCTTCTTTATACAAATGTAAGTCAGCAGTGCAGTTTAGTGTCAGCTTTTCATCAAACCTTAAAATATTCCAAATCTTTCATACAATATGGGTATTATTTAACTTTTAAAATCCCATTCATGCTAATTACTCCCTCTCCCACTATTTTAGCCCATTTATAGTTTGTCTTTTTTAAACCTTTTTTTATACAGACTAAATCCAGAAATGCAGTTATAATTAAATATTACATTATTAATATTCACATTTGACAATAACATTTCTTTTATCCTGTTCATGTGAGTCTTGCACAGGTCAATCCCGTGTTGGGGGTTCAGGAGCCTGTGGTTTAAAAAGGTTAATATATTCCCACCTGGGTCACACAAAGGCCTTGACATGTTAAAATGCTTCTCCATATCCAATAATTGAGCATTGACTGTGATCAGTCATCTCAAGGACAGACTGTTGGTTTCTGGGTCGTCTCACTATTTAGACCTTGAGTGGCCTGTTGAACCCATTCAATCACAAACTACAGCATCAGTCTCCTGCCTTGGTAATAGATGCCTTATAGTGTGAGTCCCAGTTGATTGGACCAATTGAGTCTATACTTTGAAGGCCTGTGTGATTTACTCAGTGATCAGTAGAAGGCTGGGATTTCCTGTATACCCCAGATCACCGTGGGTTAAGCAGCCATCTGCCAGCTTTGCCATGCCTTATTACCACAGAGGGAAGGGAGTCCGGTTAATAGAGATGAGCCCAGTCAAGCAAATTAGCCCATAGCTTTCTTGGGGTCTGTCATTCACCGACTGTGTGTTTGCCCAGATGTGGAAGAGTAATGGGAAGCCTATTCCAGAAAACATGATGATTCACTTTTACTGGACTGCTGAGGATCCAGATCAGAGCTGATGTTACACCACTTTGGCAGACGAGTTGGCAGAGGTTAAATAACCACAACTTTTGTTCTCACCAAACCTGGCTGAGTCTCACACAGAGGTTTTAATAGGGCAGTTATGGTAAATATGGTGTAATTATGAATAACGACAGTTGCAGTGTAGATGAAGGGTCTTGTGTGGAGAGCTGGAAGCTAAAACCCTTCAGCACACAGAAAAAAAAGACAGCAACATTGTTATTATGTGAACTAAGACCAAGCGCTAAGAGTTTTGCAAGCAGACCTCAATAATTGGGCAAAACGAAACAATTTACCAAAAAAACTAAAGTTTAAGTGTGAGAATATTTTGTGACTTAACCATCGAATCGCCACTCAGGAATTTGCATAGGTCATGAAATTGATTCTCTCCATCCTCGCTCAGCTATGAGTCACTGTTTTATCTTTTGTCATGGTGTGGAGTTCAAAGAGACTTGCAAATTTCATGTGGAAAATTTATACTATGAATTCTTTTGCTTATCACATCTCAAACTTTCCAGTTTATTGTACTGAGGGCAAAAGAAGAATGTCCTGCTGATCAGAAACTTTTCTGCTCGTCCAGACACATTCTTTGGCGCTTCCACACTGATTATTAGAAGCGTTTGCTGTAAATACAACATGCAGAGCATCTGGTTGAAGAGCGCTCTCTAATTTTAAGTCATTTCTGTGTTTAAGTGAGCAGAAAGCCATTGAGTCAGAGGGTCTATAAGAATGCATGTTATATTGGATAACATATCCCTGCTTTTGTATACTGATGTTTAAAGGTCTACTGGATAGGGATTAGGGGCATTTATTGGCAGAAATTGTATATAATATTCTTAATTATGTTTTCTTGATGATCAACTTTTTATTAGTTATTTTCATGATATGCATATATAACTACAGCAAGGATATGTGACACATATAGCATTGCGGTAAAAAAAATGATTAAAAACCCCACAAAGCAAAAATAATAGCTATGACCTCTAGTAAACTGGTGTATGTTTATTGCTACACAAGCATGTTATGTATTCGTTCAAAAAAAATCACTGATTGGTTATGTGGCCAGTGTCTCTATTTTTTGGTGTCATAGTATTCTTTATATCATCAGGCTTATAACTGTCATAAGTGGTGGAAAATTTAATACAACATTTGATTTTGCATGAAATGTAAAAAGCTTTCAAATAAAGACAGCAATACAATAAGATTTGTTTAAAAGGCCCGTGGCAGATTTAAGTGGAATTACCAGCCCATTTGTATGATAATATTTCAGATTTAGTCAGTAGGTAAAAAAAATGAACACCCATTACCCTGTTCATTACATTTTATCCCATCAGGTGTAGTAGATGTTGTCTGAGTGGCACATTCTGTTTAAACCAGTGAAGAACTTGCTGGGCAGGCGGATCTGAAATTCATCGCTCTATGTCCTCGTGTCCAGTTTGTATGTTTGAAGGGGATTACAGCGTGCTCCAACTCTAATTTAGGCACTAACACAGCAGAAAGCGTGAGAAATGGATTTGGAGGCTGCAACCGAGAGAATGTGCTCAGCTGCTGTCTTCTGTATTGCATCGAGCCATAATTAGTCTATTACAGCGGGGCAGTAGCGATGGGTTATATGATCTAGTGCTATTAGAGCACTTAAAGTCAGCATGTCTCCTGCTCATTTAGCCCCGCTGAGTAGTTATGCCGGATGGGCCGCATGGACTCTTTATCATATTCTCTCAGCAGAGCAGATGTGCCAAAAACCACACAACCCACGGTGGTAGAAATACATTGTACGTGTTTTTCTTGTCTTTTTCGCACATGCTGGTGTTTCCAGTCATGAAACTGATATTTATGTTGCTGTTCTGGCTTTAATGACATAGAGCAGCTCGTACAGATGGTGCTACCTCTGCAAGTCCTCGCTCAGTATCATAAAACTGCAAGGTGACACAGTAAACTGAAAAAGGATTTACAGCATGGGCCTCTACATTTTTCTGTGTACTGCATGGTAAAGCCAACGGAGCTTATTTGTGACCTACAGAGTTGCGGCGTTGCCCAGCAGTTTAAGTTGTAATGGGAAGTTCTCAGGTTTGATCCTAGCAACAGGCAGTAAATCAGAAAGCTGAATTGCTCAGTCATTTAAAGTCATCTCAGGTGACTTTGAGAGGAGGAAACATATTAGAGGCAATCACTTATCAGCTGGCTTGAAAGAACATTTCAATAATTCGTATCTCTGTAAAGATGGGGATTCAATCAGCAGTTAGGGGGCTTATAGCTGTCAGTCATACTTTGTATGCTAACCTGCCAGCTTTGATGGTAATTACTCACCAGCGTCTCTGTTAGCCTTCACTGCAGGAGGGGCCGACGACTCCAGCTGTATTTCAAAACAGACAGCTCTCTCACAGATTATGTTTGGTACATCTAATCAGAGGCGAAATAAAGGGCTGGTTTGCTGCAGCGGCATGCAGGAAAGACGAAAGAGCCAGGATACAGGAGAGCATGCAAGGAATCACTAAGCAGTCTGGGTAATTATTTCTAAATCAATATTGTGACAAGCAAAGCTCTGGAGTGCCAAATCCCAGCCCGTCAGATTTGAACGGACTTATCCCCGTGGAATCTCCAAAGCCCGAATGCCGCTGCCGTGATTGATTCCCACATGATACCTTTCACATGATGGCCATCTGCAATGCTAACACGGTGATCCCAATCGATCGGGTTCTTCTACAGTATATGTGTGGGGTTCGCTGCAGATCAGGCTGTATGTGTGTCCCACTGTAATGTTATAGCTCTAATTTGAATCATGCCTACATTTAATTAAAATGCTGCTTTTGCAAAATAGTCTTGTTAAAATTATTGGTAAATTAATACTATTAGAGAGGTTGGAATAGGTGCACATGCATCATTTGTAACCACACACACACACTCACATATATATTGCTCAAACAGAAGCTTGACTTGACAGATGGCCATAGGTATCCATTAATGAGCCACTTAACTTCTGCCTTTGAACCCACCTCCACTGACTGTGCACACAAGCTGCACTTTATCAACCTAGTCAAATTTTTAAACACAACCATTTCTTTCTTTAATGTCTTTCCTCTTTCTTCTCTAAGTATGCGTGCGCAGCCTAGCAGTTGTTATTTCCAATTCCTCATGTTGTTCAATCTGTGCTAGTCAAAAACAGCAGATAAAGAGAACATTGTTGCTCTTGCTGGGAACTTTGTTTTTATGTTTTGTACATGGATTAGAGAGTAAGTACATTATTATATAGGCCTGTAGTCAACCGAGGAAAATCTACCTACTCTTCAACCAATGGATTGGTTGATGGGAAAAGAAATCTGCATGCTTTTTCTCTAGATTAACTAAATCGGCTACAGTGCACAGAGTGAACTCTCCTTGGTAGCATTGCGTATCTACCAAGGCCTTTCTTTTTTTTTCCTGAGGTCAACAAATGTATGAATTCTTTGCAAACAGAGCACTGCATACACTATGCCACAAATGCCAGTATTGTGATGAGGCGCTAAATGTCTATATCGCACTGAGTGCTGTAAATGTGGTGTTTTTTCCTGATCCCTAATGTATGAAAAACATTTAACTTTTTTGTCAGCACCATTGCTCTGGGTATAACCTTGCACTCGTTACCGTCACAGTCTGTGACACTATCGACAGTATGGACAGGCCTCTATCATTGGAGTCATATAAAAATGACATATGAGGTCAGGTTTAATGCTAAAAGAGAGGGGCGATGCCTATGTAAGGTAAAGATGGCTTTTTTTTTCAGGCCAAGGACCCCTTATCTAAAAAAAAAAAGAGAGAGAGAGAGAGAGCAGGGACCCCTATTGTATATATTGTGTAAAGTTGAGTTGTATAATGAACAGGCCTACAATATTGTGAAATAGATTCATATAATTATACATCTTTTAATGTTAAACCTACATTTGGAAGGTGCAGTGATTTAGCAGGAGTTAACTAAATCCCATGATTACAGGAGGATTAATAGGTAACAATTATGTCATCATCAATGTTGTGTACTGTAAATCACATGTTGTTTTTTTTTCTATGAATAGTCCAATTTGTTTTTAACATGAGTCCAAAAAATCATTACCAATGTATAATTTCAGACATATTTTTTACAGTAGTTGATATTCAACATGTAAATCTACTTGCACAAAGATTTAAGTGCAGGAGGATCCCTATGAGGAAGTCAGATTTAGCAACCCACACTGAAAGAGAGGTTTTATTTTTTACTTTTCATGTTCTCTTTTACCCAAGGGGGTAATTTAACAGACTGGTTCCACACAGAGAATCAATCTCGTCCAAGCAGACCATTCTGGCTCTTCTTTTTATTTAAGTTTAGTAGCCAGCCCTATCTGGCAGTTGGAACATACAGTATATATATATATATATATATATATATATATATATATATATATATATAAATACATGGTTCTACATTCCTAATTGGCCTCCTTTCCCTTTTTCTTCTCCCTCTACTAATTCTCATCCCCCCCCCCGCTCCTTCTTTTAGTGTGAGACAAATTCCTCACACCCATCACTTCAACCTCACACCTCCTGACAAACTACATTATGTCCGCGCTGCCTCGCCCAGTGTAGTGCCTAACTCTACCAACCCCCCTGCACACAGACACAAGGGTGCAACTCTCAGAAAACAGACAGCTGACAGCAGGGACGCTCACAGTGGAAGGTGACAAAGTGGCCTGAAAACAAAATCACCTCTGAAACCATCAGGATGAAGATGTCATATCCAACGACCGGCCGGGGGGGGGGGGGTGTCATGAATGAAATTTGCTGTCACAATTTCAAAGTGATGTCCTTCCGAGTCACAAAATGAGTCTGCAGCAGGTTGTTTTATCACATTTTGGCCTATGTGGAGAAAGAAACTCACAAACCCCTCTCTCTAAAAGAATGAAAGCGTACACTCTCATTTACAACATGAGAACGACTGTCATGATACCACTGAGCAAATGTTCTGAAGAGCATGAGAGCCCAATTTGCATCTTTCTGCTTTTCTCCAGATGCTGGTTTGATTGCAGCAATGTAAGAACAGCTGCTACCGAGCCAAGCGTAGAAACTCAATTGAGCCTTAGGTTTATATCTAGATAGCAACTGCCTGCGTGCTAGGATCTGAGTGTGCCTTTATCAAATCAAATAAGATCAGGAGAAGGAAAATAACATGACTGTGGCTCCTTTAAATAGCTCTTGTAATAAGGGTTTAAATTATACTTAAGTGTGAATTTGTGTTTAATTGAGTGTATGAAGGTAAAATTGAGTTCCTAGCTCTGGTCAGGAACACCTTAGTGAAATCAAGCTAAGACCTGCAACACAATGGGTGCAGTCTTTTTCAAGACAAAGCATCGAAATGGCAGGACAGTTAATATTGTGTGGCTGTGTTCACATACTCAAAATAGAAGGAAATCAAGATAAGATTGATTGAAGATCATAGAAGACATGATTTGGAGACTAACCTTCTTTCATACAGTGGAGCCGGCAGCGTCGGCCAAACTATTCTAGCTTTGTTTACAATTGAACAGATGCCAAAGGTCTGTGCTCAAGCTAATGTGGCTATTTGTTAATGAAGCCAGCCTGTTCTTATTCACTCTTCGTACTTAACAAAAAAAACAATGCACTATAATTGGTATTTATCCTAAGTAAATGTAAGGCAGGAGGCCTTGATCATGTGACCTTGCTCTGTAGGCTGTCATCTGTCATATGACAGGAGCAAAGGAGGAGGTCAGGTCTCAAACATCAGGGCTTGTGTCCCATGTAGGGACGTAAGTTTTGGTTTATTTTGGTTTATTTTGCTTTAGATATCCCGATAGCGGTTAATCAGGAACTATCCGGTTAAATGATGATCCCGAAGAGGTCTTTCCTTTTTGTGAGCTTTAGCGCTGAATTTCAAGATGCTATCTATTTAGAGGTGGGAAATATTTAACAGTTAGTGATGTAATTGTCGTGCCTTTTATTTTCTGTTGGCTTTGCTGACAGACATACAGCTAACAAAGTTAACATGGAAACATAGTGCCCACTTCCCACCATCCATTCACCACTGGTTAGCCTTGGCTGCTTTGTACTGGGCACCACCTGGGTTGGGTGGGAGCTAGGCAATGGTGCTGCTCATTCGGCGATTAATCTGCTGGTAATCTGCGGAAACATGGTAGCCACCCTTGGGCCTCCCCCTATAGTCCTGTTAAGTAAACAGCTTCATTTTGAGCCAAAAAACCCTTTAGCATTGTTAACTATGTTTGCAACATGAGCTATGCTGACACTGCTAACAATTAGCAACCAACTGTGTAAACAGAGCTACCAGTGCTAACCTAGCTTTACAATGCTAAAGTGGGTTTGGGGCTCTAAATTGAGCCACTTATTCACCATGGTGAACTGGAGGGTGGGCACAGTATTTCCACAGTAGTGCTGTTTGGTTGGGATGGTGTTACTAGCAGTAAGCACCAAATTAACAGCACCGCTAGCTGGCTCCCACTAGACCCAGTAGCTAGATGAACCTACAGACCAACATTAAGTTAACCTATTAATGGTTGACCGCTGTTAACTGATTCATGTTTAACTGCTGACATCCCTAGTCCCTTGTGGAACCAAAATCAACATTGAATTATTTAAGTATGCACATAACTTAACATCATCACATCATGTTGTAACAATACAAGCCAAACCATGATTTTTTTCACCCAAACTTAGCCGGTAGGGGCACTACTTTGTAAGATATAAACCGTGTGGATAACCTCTTATAAAATGGGAAATATGTTTGAGGATACATTGATGAAGCTAATTCCACAGGAAGGGATGGGACCAAATTTCATTCCAGATGGACAGGGAGAAGACATAAAGGATGTAAACGGGGAATGAGAAAAGAGTAAAGAGGGATTACGTGGCAGTCAAATTCCAAAATAATGATCAAGCTGCAGCTCAGTCCTCATGTCTCCATCACCATTCATCCTCCCGACTTTCTCTCCTGTGCTTGAGGTAAAACTAATGTCCCTCTTCTTGCTGTTTGCATAGATTGTGTATTCTAGGTGTGTGTCTGGTTAGTTAACATGCAGAGCACATTGAACCAGGTGGTTCTGGGGCACAGAGCTGTAATTTCTCTCGCTGGGAGTCAGGTTTAGGAAAAGAATCAACAACAGGAGGGAGGTTTCAGAAAAGCACGAAGCCACATTTCATTGTATACGACTTAAATGTGCAGTTTCTCTCTTCTCATACTGAAATTGGAGTTTAAGCTGTCTTATATACCATCAGGAGTGGCGTGAATCATGAGCCATCCTCTGCTTTACAAGAGCGCTGACACATCTGCTGTCTGCACTTCCAACCACATGATTGTTTGCTGGCGGTGAGATTAATAACATTATTCAATACAGTTTATAGCAGCGCTGTTGTCATGATTCATTGTGGCACTGTAAAGTTTCTTGACTTTGGCAGCTGTGAAACTGCTGTCATCCCTGTGAAAGAATTCATAGTCCTCAAAGTGAAAATACAATTTAAAAGTGTGTCTTTTTAAATAAAAAAAGATGTATTTAATCCAATTGCTGCAGTAATCTCCTGCCACAGTATCCAATGCATTATCAATGCTCCGGCACATATTGGTAGCCGATAGCGTCTCTTGAACAGGGTTATCAGTCCCCCATGGGCTCTTCTTCCAATCCCACTAGACGCACTACTCCACAGAAAGCCCACGCGTGATTGGCTGAGTGGGCAGTTGGCATACTTTCCTTGCCTTCCCTTTTGCGTTACTTTGTTCCCTTCGGCTGTGTTGGAGGTGATATAGAGTTCATTTTGGGATTACAGCTTAGCTCCGGGGCCTGTGGCAGAGCTCGGGTGTTAACAAAGAGAATTATGCATCTTTTGAAATCCTGACAGAAGGGTGGCTGGCTCGGAAACTTATAAACGAATTACCCCGCGAATCATTTCACCAAACCTGAGTGGAAGCAAAGCTGCTGCAGTTGATCTTTAAGCATCGGAGTGTGTGTGCATTCACATGTATTTGCGAATATATTCTTTTGTATCTGTTTCTGCGTGGGTGTGCATTCTGACATATGCCTGCAGGTTTGCACCAGACAGAGAGAGAAATAAAAGCTTTTCACAATGACACCCAATACACGACACGTCCAACTGTGAATTCGGCATTAATGCGGCAGCACATGTTCAGCTTTAGCACTTAGGTGTGTTCTTTTTTTTTCTCACCTCAGTCTCATCATTGTGATCAATAGAAATACCCTTTCCAAGTCCTGTTGTCACATCTTACTTTGGAGTTCTTACAGGATCTGTCTCAGCCAGCTACCTCACATTGCTGGCAAACGCTACAGCAAATTTAGCCATGTCTGTTTCCTGTTGTCTTCCAGCACTAGTCAAATAGAGCCAAAGCCAAGATCTCAATTATTAGTGGTAGATCAGGAACGCTGCAGGCTGTCCTCTTAATGTGTGTGAGCACAAAAAGTAACTTTCAATGCGCAGACACTATTTAACTCCATTAGTCATTTTCCAGTCACTGTCATTGCTTATTTTTTTACAGTTTTTGGTTTTTTACACAAGGTCATCATGGTCATGTGGTTGGGGAATTTCTTTAATTGAATTGAATTTTTATTTATTTATGTATTTTCATTATGTCTTCATAAACCAATAAAAAAGAGATTTACAAATAAAAGCCAATTTTAATATCATGACTACTTAGTTTGTAGATTATGGAGTCATTTATATTTTTCAACAACTCAGTGGTGACATACTATGCTAAAAACATGATGCGGTTTATATATTATAAGTTGCTTATTTATAAGGGGAAACTTTTAATCTACAGTATTCACAATTTACAAACTGATAAAATAACTGTTTATGCATCTTTATTAAGATAAAATTTGTGCATTTTATGTGTTTGTTCACAAAAAGATAACAACAACAAACAATTTTCAAACCATAACTACTAAGACTATATTATGGAGATATGTACATTTGTCAAGTACCCAATAACAACACATTATGCTAAAATGATGATAGATGATCTTTTAGATTGAAACCACTAATAGTTTTACGTGACTGTATGCTTGCCCGTCCCATTGTTGCTCTGTCTCCGATGAGGCGCCCATCATGCTCTCTGACCTTCCCTCCTGACCTTGTGCTGTCTGGTCACCACCTGGCTCCGGGGAGAATGTGGCGTGAAGGAAGACACACACAGCCTGCCTCACATGTACCTGACTAAGATTAATGGCACCTCGGATATTCATCATTATTCTCCCTAACAGCAGTCAGATATGGCCCTGAGCCAGGCCTCTGCCACCAGAATCCACTGAGGTAAAATATGTGATGTTTACTGCTTAGCAGCAACCTGGCAAGAGTCCTGAAGTACTTTAGAGCTTGTTCAGCCTTTATATAAATGGCGAACAGTGCAGCATTACGATACAAATGGATATTCATTAGGGTCGTTTTCTAATGGTCACAAACGTAAACATGTGACCCCCAGTCCACAAATTTATATGCTCCGTCGCCTCAGTTTGACAGTCAAATGGCCATTGTGTTTGCTATTAGTATTAGGAGCAAGCAGTGGGCCCTCCACCTCTTGTTATCCGTCCTAATCACTGAGAGATGAGGGTCAATGAGGCTCATACAAAGGGCTGCTGCAGGGAAAAGTGGCGCTGCTTGGACGGGGTGGGAGGTATTGTTGCAGTTGTATAGATAGAGAGGTAATGGTGGGGGGGAGGAAGGAAGAGGGGAGTCTATCTGCCTGCTGCTTCTCCTCATAGGAACATCTGCCTCTGAGACTGCAACAGATGCAGAGGCACAGAGGGAAAGATGGAGGGCGACGGTGGTGGTGGGAGTTGATGTCTCCTGCCAGGTTGCTGGAAGTGGTTTTTAAATATTAGTTAACTCCTTTGCTTTGTTGCTGATATCTTAACTCAATCGTCAAACAGCAGAGAAACAGACAAGCATTGTCCTAGTCTCCAAAGCATTAAAATACATAATTGACTAAATGAAAACACACCAATCCTCCCCAAGAATCACAGCACATACAAAGGGCTAACTGCAGAGCAGGTAAGAATGCAGAAAATCGCAGCAGATAATTAGAGAGCATTGGGTGGCACCTCCTCATGCATCGCCAACCAGATTTCTCTAAATTGTCCATAATAGGCAGAGAATTGTTGTTTGTCAAGAGGGCTCACCATTACATACGCAACATTTGAATAGAATTCCAATTATTTGATGCTATGTTACCTCAGATTGGCTCTGAATGGCTCCACTTACCATCTGTTATATAGCCTTGCATCATTCACACACTATGGTCCAAATATCTACTCTTACAGCACTTGGGAACGCGGCCTCTTTTACGTTCAATCACTCGGACTGGTGTCTATCTGTGATGCTGTAGGACACCTCGACTGATGGCCTGCTATTAAATCTGAATGAGCCAATTTTCCTCTTCCAATGAGATTCAGCCAATTATTGTTGTGTGTATTGGTTTACCGCTGGACAGCTGCTACTGCTGCTACTGGGAAATAGATTGTGGTTTGGTAAAGATTGGCTCCAGCTCCTGCAAGATTTGTTTCAATCAGGAGTTTGATTAGAGGACCATAAACAGGCTATATAACAAATGCAGATAGCGTGTAGTTGGCTGTAAATGAAAGAGGCAGACATTTTCCCCCTGCACCAAATTAGGCTACTTTTTTTTACTATGTGAACAATGTCTTAATGGTTTGTTTCTCAAGCAAACTCTCTTTTCTTTTTGTCTCTGTAGTCATGTATTTTATTTAGTTTAGGGACACTTTGGATAGGCCTGTCTAGATAATTACATTCAAAGTTCTGCAAAAAACATTTTTTCTGGCCATTATTCACAGCATAATTCGGGAACAGAAGGGGAAACATCTGGTCAGGTGCTGAGTTGGTGGCATTAATATTATTTTTTGATAGTATGGTTTTTGTTTTTTGAATCTGAATATTCTGAAGAATTAAACCTTTATTGCTTTTTAAAAACAGTAAACTGCTCATTTATTATGCTGGTATATTGTCATTGTATCAGCGGCATAAAATGGTTTCAAATAGCATTAATATCATTTATCGTAATTTATCGTAGTTATGGCAGGCCTACAAACACTCTCTTCTTTCTGTGTCTGTAGTCCTGTATTGTCTGCAGTTTTGGGTACATGCAGGATCTCTGGAGGAGGGCTCACAGGTTTAAACAGAAAGTATTAGACTTTGGTGTCAGAGGTTCCTCAGATGTTTGCCTGTTGTAAGAGTGTTTCAGGAAGCAGCTCCCTGAGGGGCCACACTATAAATACACACAACGCTGCAGGTATCTGAGCCCCACTTGATACACACAACTCTGTGACATCCATTCAGTAGAGCACAGCCATACAGATGTAAGACATGCAATCTTGTCATTCTATCTTCTTCTGTCACTGTTTTGTGTTTGGTCAAAAGAGCAGTTTCTCAGTCACCTTGAGCTCAGCTTATGTCAAGAACACATTGAGCTGATGAATCCCAGCAATAAGGATTCTTTCAGAGATTTATCAGGGTGATTCACTCTTTAAAAACTCAATCCGCAACTGGACTTTTTCCTCCACTCTGTTCCATCATTACTCCCATCTGTTTCACATAAAGGTCCTGTGAGGATGTGAGCTCTTATCTGTCGCTGAAGTCTGGTGTGGACAGTGATCTGCCAGCAGACCACCAGGCTTCTAGCGGTGCTTATCAGCCCGTACCGGTGGCACCGGCCAGGACTGCTCTTTATCTCTTATCTCTAACTCAGGATGTAGAACAACACACACACACACTGGCCCAACAGAAGCTGAGCAGGATATCAGGAGCGCTGCTTGTTAGCTAGCTTACTGCCAAAAAGATATCAGTGAGATTATAAACTGCGTTCCACTAGCTGATGGTGTGTATGTTTGTGTGTGTGTTTTTGTTTGTTTGAAAGAGGTTTTTGTTCAGTGTGTGAACTGACGTGTGTAATTTTTTTAGTCTAGGATTTGAACTTGGCAGTTTTATGGCATCACGTCAGCTGGTCGTCAGTGTCAGAAATAACAAGGTGTTCGTGTTACAGGGCTCATCTTTTAATAAGATTCTCAGCTTACAATACAAAGCAGTCAATTTGTCAACACTACAAACTACGCCCTAAAAAGAACCAGCACCTGCCAGACACATCCTCAACAAAAAATCTCATAATATGAGCTTTACAAAGTCGGTATTTGCCGCAGAGTAGCCGGATTGGATTGCACAGGTGTTTATAATATGTGTGCCCAAAACACTGCTGAGGCTTACCATCCTTAGTTTGGCAGAGAGGGCTGTTCTCCAACGCATACTCAGCTGGCCAATGACATCCCTAACAGTTAAATCAAAAAAATGATCAAAACATACATCTGACATAGTACCTGCAACAACCTTAAAGTATATCAGAATGTTTTTAATATAGTAAAAAAGATTGCACATACAGTTTACTGCTGTTTACTGCTGTTCTGTTCATGTTCATGCACAACAATCACTTTCACAATCGAAGCAACTCGAATACGCATTCCAAGAATGAAAAGGAGCAAGGAGAGGGAAAAAAACAAGTTTTTCTGTTATTACTTTTTGTTGAGAAAACATAATAGAGAGCTGCTCCCAGTGACCTCGGGATATATTAAGCTCTACAATAAAATAGGAGAAATGTTAAGCAGAATCACACAGCATGAAGGAGAGAAACTAAAAAATCAGGGTCTTAGTTGAAAGTAACTAGCATTATTATTATGAATGAGCATAGGCAAACAGAAACATCTACCTGTATGATGCAAAACAGTTCAACAGCACCACAAACCACAGCTTCTGTAATGATAATAGAGTCAAAGCAGCACATTTCTTTAACAATTTCAACAAAAGCTTTCATGGTTTGATTTGTTGCAGGACTGATGTGTTGTTCCAATTACAGGGCTTAATGCTTGAGTCTGATTATTTCCCCTAATCTGATCTTTAAACCAAGACTGTTCACATTCATGTTTGAAGTGACCAATATTTGACATCAGTGTGAATGAACCTCTGCCCTGAAACACCTCACATACAACCTATGTCATCACATACATGCATGTTGGAACAACAGCAAAAAATGCCACATTTGTAAAAACGGCCATTTGGGAGTAAACTGAATGACCTCCCAAATGATCCCCACAGTAGGAAGGTCTGATGACATTCTGCGTAATAATTAGCCATGTGCTTTTGTTTGCAAGAGTTTGTAGCATTTTTTTCAGAGAAATGGCCCTTTGGAGCAATAAGCGTCATAAAAATGGGCTTTCAGTCCCCCAGCTGTATTAGCAGCTATTGCTTGTAGTTCTATGGAGAGAGAGAGGTTTGGGTGAGGCAATTAGGGGAGTCAGGATTGGTGGGACCACAGTGTGGAGTTTTCAAGAAGGAACAGTTGCTCCAAACTTTGTGTCCAGAGCTCGTTTCAGTGTCTTTGTCAGTGCCTCACAACAACACTGTCATGACATGTGGACAGTCAAGTATGATATGACAAGAACATGGATGTACGGAGAGAACACACATGAATTCCACAGCGGTTTGGAGTGATAGGATATTTATCAGATTTAGGAATTTCTGTGTCCAAACTAGTCTGAAAAAAAATCGGATCAGATGTCACATGAAAAAAAAATGGATTTGGGGAGAATTTTCTTGTAATGTCAACATAGTATTAGACTGCATTAATTACAGCTAGCTGTACCAAATAAATTGGCAACTCTGTGTATATGCTTAGAAATCATAAGTAGTGATGTTATCCTATTTATTCCTATACTTACTCTTTGAATTATCACATGCTTAGTTTAATAAGTTCCATTTTTAGACGTACTCCAACACACAGGACAGCAGCTTCACTGGGTATCCCTGTCAACTCCCCATGGGCTTTGCAAACTTTGACTGCCAAATGTGTTTGTTATGACAGGCATGATTAACCCGTGTCAGTGAGTGGAGGCCATGCCAAGGATTTAAACTAATTCAAAGAAAGCCAGGATGCCAGCGGGGGAGAGAGAAGCCCTTGCACGTGTCTCACTGAACTCGGCTACATCTTTGAACGCCATCTTGCCTTCTCTTGCCTTTGGCGTGTGAAAACCTGCACCATATCACCATCTCTGTGACATTATTCTTACTAATAGAACAAGGATCATCTATCACTGAGGAATGAAAACAACAAAAGGTGCTGATACAGGCACTGTGTGATGCTGTTTGGATGTTTAGCCATCAAGTGCGTGTGCTTAAATTAGTCTCAATAGTGTCGCCATTTAATGTATTGATGATTGAGTGGCAACAGAGAGCCTTGGGGGCTAACGTGCCCTGTCAGTTGACCTTTCTGGTATTGGTGTGAACTTTGATCCATTCTGCACATGACTCATTACAGAACCTGCTACAATTCATGACCTTTCACAAGATAAATGGGAGGTGCCAAATGTCAGTACCAACCTGCGGCAATGTTGTGTATGGGCTGTGAGCTCCATTTAAAAGGGCAAAGGTTTTATTTAACCTATTTAACAAGGCAAATGCTGATTCGCTACTGTATTTCACCCAAGGGAATACATATAGTTGTCATGCACACAGTCCACTCTGCATAGCGACAGTGACTCAGATTGAGGTTATGTCTAATGTCATGGCTCTGGTTTATGAGAGTTGCAGTAAAGGCTTCAAGATTCAGCATACGTGTAGTGAAGATATTTCCCACCATGAGTTTGGAAAATATCTCTAACAGTGAAAGAAAGGGGCTTTTGGAAAATGCAGGCATAATTTGTTATGCGTTTAAACTCTGTTTCGGTTAATTTGGGTCTTGGTAGCCCGACACCCATTTACTGGTCAATAACCAACCCAAAAATATATGGAAAAACAAAGAGGTCCTTCTTTTAGTCCGGTACTCCATTGACTCAGTAAGCTCTTGTGCCGCACTTCAATGTGCTATGCATTTAGAGGTGTGAAATTTTAATGTTCTGTGATGTAAATGCATACCCTTTCACTTTGTTTTCTGTTGGCTTTGGTGGCATAGATGTTGGCTGTGTTCACATGCAGAAACAAAGTGCTAATGTTAGCCTTGGCCACTCTACACTATGCACCACCTGAGTTGGGTGGAAGCGAGCGAGTGGCACCACTGACTCATGATATCCGCTGGCACTAGGACAGCGTAGCTGCAAAATCATGGTGGCCACCCTTGGCTCTCCCCCAAGGTAGCCCCATTGAGTCAGTGGCTTCATCTTGAGCCACAAAACACCTTTTGGCCTTGCAACATATCTGCGTTGGCACCACTATTCTCACTGACACTGGTAGTTGTGCTAACAGAGCTAAGAGTGATGACATGTGATGGTACAGTATGAAAACATTTGTGAAATACTATTGCCATTTTTGTCATCACAATGTGAATAAACAGGAATTTCCACATAAGCTGCAGCCATTTAAGTTGTTTTTTGACAATACTTCAGCTGCAGTCCCGATATTTAGTTAAGTTTATGCTCATCGTTGTGTCCCAGATGTGAGGCTGCCCAAGCCAAAAATGTTGTCATTAGGTGTTTTGCATTACGTGCAAAGGTTCCACAAGTTGTCAGTCATTGTTTCCATTGGATGCCACCAGGATAATGAGCAGTCTGTTTCTCTGAAAATAACGGACAACATTTTATAGACGCATGTATTTCCAACCTGGATAGAAGGGTGTGTTATTAGCCAGTTATTAATGTGCTGTCTAGAAAAGCTATTGCTTTATTGCCTTTCAATATGTTTCTGGGAAGCTCTAAGCTAATAGCTGTCCTGCTTTAACCCAGGCCTCCATCCTTCGAGCTGTGCTGCTGAATCAGCCTGCAAAAATAAAATGTGCTTTCCTTCTCAAGTCAACCTGGCCAGCCGGCCTCAGCTATCAGCCAAGAATAACATGACCCATCAGCTTACAACTGAGAATGTTTTCAAGTTCAACTTCTTTTATTCTTCCTAACAGGGTTTGTGTTGCAAATCCGAGTGTGTGTTTTCAAAGCCTGACATAATCATCCCAGATTTAAATGATCAAATCCATCCATGATCGCCTATTGCAGAGTTCCTGATACAGGATTAAATTTAGTGCAGCCCTAAGGGCACAAACGTCTCTGTAAGCCCTTCCGAGTCCCACAAAAAAACAATATTGCTGATCCTCCAGACCTCACACACCCACACAATGCACCACTGAGCCACAGAGGAAGAGTGTTGGATATAACCGCAGCACTTTTCGCTGTGGGATAGATTAGTGTACGCACAATTAAAATGGGTCAGTCCGCCAGGCACTGCCAGTAAGGTATTTTTATTGTTGGGAGTATCCCATTGGATTAGCCCCCTGTTATATCCTCCCTGATACATTCTTTAGCTGCAGAATGAAAGGCCAGACTGGGTAGGGAATAAAACTCTCACTTTGATGGTGCAGCATTTTAATGGCCTATTAACTTGGCTAATCATGGAAAATTAAAGGGACTTTTGACAAGAACGCTTGGTAGCAGGAGGGTGCTGAGTAAGGATATTGGTGGTCTAAGAAATTCAGCATCAAGAATAGACTCACAGTTTTTCAAGTGCTGCACTGTGTGTACGTACCCACCTGCTCTTGTACACGTGTCTGGCACCATTTGTGTGTTAATCAGGGTGTAGGGGAGGGAGTCATTACAGCTAATACCTATAAAAGTCCTATTCATGCCTCCTCCCTACTCAGAGTGCCCTCATGTGATAAACCTGTGCCTTATCGTCGCCTCGAAAACATAAAGCTCTCATCGCTCTGACAAGGGCTTTTAAAAAAGGAGCTGAGGGGAGCAGGGGCTTGAATCAAGTCGCTTCACAAATAATCTGTCGCTGGAGGGCTTCGGCTGTCAGAGGCACTCTGTCAGATGGTTGAAGCGAGGGAATGAGAAAGTGAAAGATGGGGAGGCGAGTGGAGGTCTGCGGCTGCCCGTTCCTTAATTCCGCCATTTGAATGCAAAGCGTCATTGATCTGATTGTCGGCGCGCAGCTACAACGCCAAAGTGAGATTCACCGCCTTCTCAGCCTGACAGGGAGTCATGAATGGAGCGGCATGCACCACACACTTCCCTTCTGACTCAGTTACTGCGTTTTACCATGCTGTTTTGCATTGTTTTATTGCCTGTGTCGGCTGGTCCTGAATGCTTAGTGTTAAAAATTCAAAACCCTTTTTGAAACGTACAAATGACTTCAGTGTTTCATATCACAGCAATGTTTCCAGTGGCATCTCAGTGCACTCTACTGGTTTGATCCTTACACACCCACATTATAAAGCTTCTCATTATTTATTAATACAAATAGTATGTTGGGCAAATCATAGTTATTTGTCAGATATGCAGAAACCTCTAAAAATATGTAAGCTGAACAAAAGGTAATTGTATAACATGACTAAGAAACATCTGTCTGAAAGGCTGTCAGAGTCATTTAATAGTTAGAGCACTTGAAAACCTGGTTCTAAATTGTGTTTAATGATAATGTTAGAGAGCAACCAAGTTCTAGTTTAAAAATCTTGTGTTTGCTGTCAGTTAATGGTTTGACTTGAACTCACCTTGCTGTGGTTATGTACACGTGTATTCCTGGATGTGTTGGTACGGACATAACTGTTGGGTGTGGTCATGGATGCTAAATCAGAAGAAGTCAGAGCTCCAGCAGCACTTAGAGCAGATTTATTATAAGACCAACACATCTTGGCTTGTGGCCATCATCAGGCTCATCACCATGACACGGACGACATGTCTGATTTATTTCCCTTCTCTGTGCATCCTCGTAGTGGGTGAAGTTGTGTCACAAACCCTCACCCTGCTTCTGTGGTTATGGGTGCAACAACTTGAAACATTGCTTTACAGCCTGATATTACATTACTATTCAAATATATGTGAAAATAATCAGTGATAAAAATGGATTGTTATTCATTTTTAACAAAATACGTTTTTTTTTGCCAATGCTCAAAATTATTCTTCGTATTGTGTGAGTGTGGTTTGAATAATTGTGGGTTTTACTTGGCAATGTGAACAAATAACCCAACATCTGTCATCAGCATGTTAACATTATTCAGTTGTGATCGGGTTGTGGAGATATGTGACATCACAATCCACTTGAAATGAGTGAAAACACACCCATTTAGAATGTTATCGCTCAATTAAATTGCTGTTATTAGTGATTATCAGCATCACAGATATGGGTTAGAAGGGTCCTGTTAGGCTACTATGCAGCTATGTATGTAATATTCATAACTATGCTTTGATTATATTATAATCACCTGGAAATAAGAATTGTTAAGTTTTTGTTACCTGAGAATGAGCTTTTATAGCTACATAACAAGTGGGTCCTCTTTTATAGAGTCTGCCATGTTTTTCTACAGTTGCCAAGAACAGGCAAACCAAACACTGGATAGAGCTTAGCACGTTTTTACTTCCAGTACTGTAGTTCTCCTACATGCAGTCCGCAGCTAGATAGAGCTTATTTCTACACGCTTGACCTTTTAATGCTCGCTGGTTTCTGGAGCCGTTTTGTTAGGCTTAACTTTCACTTTTGTGTGACTAAAGATTGTGGGGTTAGGTTTGGATAAAACATCATGGTTTGGCTTAAAATAGGTACATGATATACTTCCTGTGACATATGTTACATATAAAAAAAACTTTTCGCTTCTTCTTCTAACCTAATATCAGCTGAACTCCTCCGTCACAGTGAAACAATTAACATGAAATGTGCTGATTATGGCATTCTGAGCATACTAGTCAGTGTAGCAGGGCCTGTCTAATCCATATCTATGATGCTAATGACCAATGATAATATAGGGGAACATTCAAACCGGGTGGAGAGGAGCAGAGACAAAACGCAAATCAATTGCTTACTAATCTTGTTTGGGAGCCTTTAAACTCAGTCGAGGCTCGTTAAAATCCACATCATATAATGGAGTCATATTGTGTAGGAGGATTTGACTTTTCTGCTCTGGGCCTGATGTTGTCCTTTTTTAACAACGGGTACAGCTTTCTATTCTTCAGACTGCATAAAGGTTATCCATCATGACGTCCCGTTCAGAATAGCTGTCTTTCACTGTCAGCGTCTGTCAAATAGACAGCAGCACTGCTTTGAGCTTAAAGCCTTTCTGACAGCAAATGTGTCTTCTGCTCTCTGCTGCCTCCTAACCGGCCCTCCGTACCTCCTCACACTAACCAGAGTTTATATGAGTGTGTGTGTGCATGTATGTGGGGGTGTGAGATGGGATACAGACCCTATTGGACTCTAATCACAGTAGGATGCTGAGTTAGCAAATAGTTGATACTCGGTAAGCAGAGGTGCTGTTGATGCTCCTTCCTCCCCCAAACCCCTCCAGTCTCTCTTACAGTAGACAGATCCAATACCCCTGGGACAGCCAACCATGAAACCTCTCCACTGGTTCTACTGGTTCATTGAACTTCTAATCTGCAGCCCCTATTCTAACTGCCCTGAGGGTGGAAAAATGAAAGTAGAAAATCAGAAAAACACAGAGATCAGCAGCCTTTTGCTTTGAAGTCATTTTGACCGTCTATCTATCTTGGTATAATTTCTAATTCAATCCAAATGGAACATCAGAGCATTGTAAACCAAATCCCCATCCCTGTTGGTATTTAATTGAATAAGAAATTGCAGCACATCACATTCTGTGCTGTAATTTTTCAAATTAAGAAAGGCATGATTACAAGCTCCCACGCTGAATACAAGAACTCCATCAAGAGGCCAACTAGCGTCTGAATGTGTAACCGACATGTACTTATTTTTTACTGCTCACTAGAACCAAGGGAATGCTAGTTATTGCCGTGCTTATATTTCAGAGCTCCTTGGCGATGTAATGAGTACAGCCATACGCCGAGAGTTAAATCCACGGAGTGCTGAGATCTGGTGTGGAATGTACAGAGGCAGGCAGAGGCGTATTGGTCTGGAGGGCTGCTGACAGACAGATTGATGCAGCGTTCACTCCTTTGAGAAATGATGAATGACTTTCTGTGTTGTTTAGAGACCCCCCCCCCCCCCCCCCACAGCGGGAGAAACTTTGGCCCTAGAGAGTGGAATACAACTTCTGGTGGCAATTGCAGAAGCGCGGCGGCACGGTACAAGCCAGCCTTGGAGACGTTTCAGGTTGCACTTCCAGTATGGTGATGTTATGACACCCTTAACATAACAGTGGAAAATCTCTCATAGAATTCAAGACGAGGAATGGAAACTTCTCTTGTGTTTCACGTGTTCATTGTGTCTTGATTCTCATAAGTGCCGAATGAGTCCTATCTTGTTTGTCCTTCTGAGTTAGGCTTGTTGGCTGAAATGCAACCTCTGAAACCACGAGGGAGTGTTTTGTCTTCATCGCACAACACACTCGCTTACACATATGGGATTGATGATAGACACACCCACATACAGACTGAGGAGTTCAGCATGTGTAGGTGAAGATCGTCTGCAGTCACAGGGCCTGAGGCAAAGATGCTCTCTTCTTTAGGTGGCAAACAGTTGTTTTTGTTGCCATTTTTCCCTGTATAATCTGTTCTTTTCCCTCTGTTTAATTATATCATATTTCCGTGTCTCTCTTAACAAATGCTGGCCTTAAAGGGAAATACCCGAGGTGAGCAGGGAAAAATTTTTAACAAATGGTTATCACGATGAAACTTCCTCAGTTTATTACGTACATTAAGACAATTTAGTTTAGTTTTTTTTTTGTATTACATTACGTAAGTTTTCTGAAATTTTATGTTTAAATAGGCAAATAAGTCAGTATGTAAAAATGTGCAGATTTGCATACATTTCTGGAACAAAAATCTGAACATTAGATAAAGGTTGTTTTTATATTCGATTTTGGGTATCCTTTTTCATCACTCCGTAAATCATATCATATCATATCATAAGTTTTTATTATCTTCGCTCATGCAAATAGTGAAGAATAGGTGCCCTCTCTAGCACCAAATGAGAAGCAGCAAACCATGTTGACAGGTAATATGGAGGGGATGGGTAGGCAGGAATGTGAATGAGTCTTTTTCTCTTGGACTGTTAAAAAAGATGGAGAAATTTGTGGAGTTTTGGAGTGAAAAGGAGTCCATGGTTATTTTAGATTTTTTCTGATTCAACACCAGCACTTATTTAAGTGAGAAAACATAACTTGGTTCGCCTCTCATTCCCGTGGTCTCCTCGCACTAAAAAAGCTCAGCTAACTGGTAGAAGCTGGTGGTAAACTGAGGTGATAAAATTGAAAAGTTATTGTTTACTTGTATGGACTACATTGATGCTTTTTTGACAGTTGATACTGTTGACATATGACGCCTTTTTTCCTTCGTTTCTGGAGTTTTGCAGATATGTAAGGAATTGGTAATACTTTATGTCATATATCTTGAAGGGAGTCAGGCATAATATTTTGCTTTGGGAGCAGGGTGGAACATATTTTTAAGACACCAGTCTTTGCAAGGTCTTGTATTGTTTGAGTGAAAAATGTAAAAGTTGTCAGACTTAAGTGTTTAAAGGGTCTTTTAGAAGTCTTCTGGTGTATGGTAGGCATTATCTCAACTGGTCTGACAGGAAGATTTATCCATCAGCACCTGACAGCTTGCCTTGCCTCTATTTGTCAGTGGTCAAACTCAACCACAGCTCCAATAACACCGCCTTGCTGCATTGTGTTTGGCTTTCTGTGCAACATAAATCTCTCCACTGCCTCCTTATACATTTTGATGACCTTATACCCAAACCTCCATGGGTGGTTTTTTGATTATCCATGCAGCACTTTTAATATGCAAACATTACACGAAAGTGACTGGAGAGCAGATTACGATTCAGGGGACCTTGCCTCAGACAGATGCCGTGGAGCCCTGTGATGTTTGGTTGATTAACAGCGTGGATTGGCGTGCTCCTGCTGGTGGCTATGTAGGTCAGACAAATTAAATCTGGAGTTTTTCACTTACACATAGCAGTGCCTGTACACAGCTGTGACAGCATGTAGCATGTCAGTGGTAAAGTGCATGCCAAGAAGTGAATATGACGTGTTCCATACACGCTAAATGCTGTTCGGCCTGACTGTTTAGAGTCACTTCTGATCTTGCTGGAAGATAACGTGTCATTGATGAGATTTGTAATAGCCGTCAGAGCAATTTGCCCGTGGCTATAATCTCATTTTTTGTGTGTGTGAGAGTTTGTTGTGCTCTCCACGAATCTCTTTGGCCTTCTCTTTAGTCGTCGATGCCCGAGGCCCTGTCTGTGCGGCTAGTGTAGAACCACCCGTGTCATCAAGGAGATGGATGGACAGTGGCTGTTGGGTTGGCTCCCCGATAGCGCTGCAGTTTCACAGTCGGCTCTTTCAACAGGGGAGACACGCCAGCAGCAAGGAGGATGGATGGCGTTGGATGAAGGGGGAGAGTCTGGATTAATGAGGGGCGTCTGGTGAGTGATGGGGCGACATCAGTAGACGGCTGTTTCAATTTCAGCCTCCCACTCTACATCCTGTCTAAGTTATTCATCAGGCAGAAGTACAGAAACACTTCAGCTCCAAAACCACTCATCGCATTTATTGCATGTTCTTCTGTGTCCTCTCAGTAGCCAACAGATGAGTCTCTCTTCCCATGTGACCTCTTTCAGCAGTTAAATTCTGACTTAAACAACTCTCTTTATATGTAAACCAAGCTTTGTTTTGGTGTTTTCCATTAAGCTGTAAGCATGCTGGTATTTCATCGTTGTCAGGATGAAGTGTTAGTGGACACAAGTGCATTCCACTCCAGCTAACCAGTCCCGTGACGTGGGGTCGTAAATTGTGGCCCCCGTTCCCTCCGGGTCCATCTCATTGCCCCCTCTCTCTTTCCTCATCCTATCCAACCTTCCCAGTGGGACCATTATAATCAGTATGATGGTGTGTGTCTGTGTCGGAGTTCACTGCCTCCACACTGCTCTCTGAAGTGGGGAGGGGGAGGCTTGCAGAGGAGAAACTGTAAGGAGAAGAGGAGGGATAGAGATGGGGATGAGAGGAGATGTGAGGAAAGGGGGGAAGGGACACAAGGAGGACATTAACTATTTATGGGTCTACTCCCATGGCTAATGGGAATTACATCTGTTTTAATTATTGATGTCCTAACTGGCTGTCTTTATAAGCGTCTCCTCTGGGGACTGAACTCCCTGACAGATGTATTCCATTGTTGTTGTTTATGTATGATGTGGAAGCACATGTGGATTCTTCCGAGGCAGTCTACTAGTAATTAGGGATGCACGGTGAAAATCTGGGCCGATACCTTTGTTTAGAATAACAATTTGCCCAATAGCTGATGCCAATGTTTTTTTTTTTAGTTTTTTAAAAATTTATTTATTTATTTATTTATACCACCTTTGTGCCAGGAAACAAAGAAATATTCATTATAAAAACATTAACTGAGGTATTTTAAAAGTCAAGTTATTTCTTCATTACAATACCTTTGAATAAACACAAACTCAAGTCATACACAGTTATGAATCAACCTTTAAAAAAAACCTCTTGCGTATGTAAAATATCTAAAAAAAAAAAAAAAAACTGCTTTAAAGGCCATTTTACTATGTAAAGTACATTATAATTCCCTTTCTAATACCTATTCTATATTGCTTTGAACACCATTAGTTTCAAGCCTCGCTGTTTAGCATGCACAAAATTGATGTTACACAATGGAAAAACATGGGCCACTGCCATCAGTGAATGTCATCATATTTGCCGATAAACAGATGACAGTCAACAGGGCGAATATCAGCCATCACTGATGTTCGGCCAATAAATCTGTGCATTGCTACCAATAATATTTGTTTGATTTTATTCTTTCTTCTTGATTCATGGTCATGACTTCATTTAATTCTGCATTCTATGCAAGGGATTATGGAGAGAGATGCACGGAGATGAAATATAAAACAGAATCAGGTTTTCTACTATTGCCGCCTTTGTGTTTCCTGCCTGGGGCTTGTGTGGAAGGGGAAGTCTTTATGGTAACACTGTTTTACGGGCAAAATATGACCATTGGCAGATGTTCCAAACTGGAAATAGCACACTGTCTAGCAGGATAAATCTTTGGAAAATGAACCAGTGCACCTGCATAGATAGAGAAGAAAATCTATGTTAGATTTTTTTCTTAAACAGAAACTCTTTATCTTTCAAGGGAACAGATTTTATGTTAGCTGAAACTTGGCCGGCTTGAGTTTCTGCGTTTTTTTCTTGCCAGTCATCTCTCGAGTCTCGCTGTACTCAGATTCGCTGCCAACTGGCCCTCAGTCAGCTCCATTGTGAGAAGGTATTGGTGTAGCAGATGGCACTGGAAAAGCCTGAGGTATCTTCAGAAAACAGAGGTCCTGGCTTCGTTGCAAGTCAGAGGAAAGATTATTTTCACTCAAGATGAACTCCGTTGTCTGTGTGTGCACTTGTCTTGTGTTTCCGTGCGAAGGGTCTGTATGCTTTGTGTGTGATGCATTCTCACATTCTCAAGTCCCTGTATTTATAGATGGAGTCGCTCCTAGTAAGTGATGTCGCTTTCTGTGTTCTTCTAATGGGCCCTCAGAGAGTTGCTTTTAAAAAGGCAGGAAAAGACACCGGTCTCAGTATCAGTACCTGCCTTCTGCTAGCCATCATTAACGTCACCACATGACATTTATCAACTGCCATTGCTGTACGTCTATGATCAATGTCTGAAGCAGCCTCATCAAAGACACAAAAGACATGATTTTTATGCCTCTGCACAGGCGATAATCCTGGCCTGAGGCATTATGTTTTTGGGTTGTTCGTCCGTCCTATTCTCAGGGAATTTTAATTTCTTCAAATTTTGCACTTGGACTCAGTGATGAACGGATTAGATTTTGGTGGTGGTGACTTTGTGTTTGTGTCATTCTCATTGATATGATATTTAAAAAAAGCCTTAAGGGAATTTCCTCAAATTTAGCAAAAACGTCCACCTTGCGTCTGTGTCATTCTCATGGAAGCAATATCTCAGGTATTTCCTTGAGGTAATTTCTTAAAATTTGGCACATGCGTCAATTTGGACTTGATGAACTGATTAGATTTTGGTGGTCATGGGACAAAATATCAATGTCCAAAACCATAAGGGAATTTCTTCAAATTTGGTGCTTGGACTTGAGAATGAACTGAGTAGAATTTGTTGGTTTAAGGTGAAAGGTCAAGGTCACTGCGACCTCACAAAACATGTTTTCAGCTCTAACTCAAGATGCCAATTACAATAAAATTGAACACAAATATCTAATAGGATAAACTAATCAACTTTATTGTTACATTACGATCTTCTGCAAAAACACTTTTCTGTATATTATGCATTGTCATAACTCAGAAGCAGAAGGGGAGATATTTGGTCAGACACTAAATTGGTGACACTAATTTTAAAATTGTGCTGATTGTATAGATCTTCTGTGCTACTGGGGAAAAAGTGCAAGCGTCCATTTTTTCACAGACGTAATTGTAAAATGTGACTGCAACTTGATTAGTTTTCAGAGGCATACAACCCTGAAGTGTTAGTGTAGTTTTTACATTAAACTTTATTATCCTGTAAATTAAAATGTCCTGAGTTGTCCAGCCATGTCCGTGCGCAATGTTATGACGCATGTGCGCTGCGCTGAGGTAGCGCTTTCTTACTGTCAAAGATGTAGACGTCCATAAGGATGGGTCGCTCCTTGCTGAATTACATCCTGGCCTTTTCTAGACGAGCCCGCTGATTAATGGGCCCTATTAAACCCTGTCTGCTGGACGTGGATTGTGGGAGGAGGGTGGAGGAGACAAGTTAGTGGGGATGGGCAAAGGCTCGTCTTCCCTGATGGATGGTCTTAGAAATGGTCCTTACCGCATGTGTCATACAGCATCTGGAGATGTATTGATGGGCTACAGGGGAGCCAGCACTGTTACAGCAGGTTGCATCAAGAAGTGAGGGAGGGGAAAGTAGGAATAGGAAAGACTGGGTGTCAAAGTAAAAAATTTTTAGTTTCAGAAACTCACGTATGCCAAACAGAAAAAGAACAATGTGAGAGACAGTAAACAGTCAGTAAACTCAGGCAGGCACTGAACAAGTATGTTAATCAAGCAAGTGACTGAATACTAATAGGGTGATGAGTGGATCTAAATGAAGAGAAGTGGTCCAGCACCTCTTACGGAGGTGTTATCTTACTAACAGTGTATTATCGTCCTCATTAGAGCATGTCCCATGGTTAATTATTGATCAGCTATGCAGAGATAAGTCACTCACCAAAGGCCTCATGCTGGGCTTTGAGGCTCAACACTTCTCCCTGCTGGGCAGTGACATGCGCGCACACACCACATACACAGATAAAAACTGCTAATCATTGTTTACTCTCACTCCGGCTTGTGTCAGTCCCACTGTTAATGTATATTTAACACGCTCTCTGAGCATCCCTGACTACTGTTTAACTTAATAGAATTCTAAACTCCGGAGACCGTGTGGTTTATTAGCACGCTAATGGCTGCTGATGTCAAAATTGTGTTAAAAGAACTATAATGGAACGATTCTTCTCTTAATAAAAAGGCCAGTTTCTTTTTTTGCTGACAAAGGAAAAAGGGAATTTCCCCGCTCTCTTTGATATCATTTTAATGTCTCACCCCATTGTTGACACTATGTGCCCAATAACCATAAATCAGCAGAGAACAGTATATATGACACATGTGGGGTCTCTTGTTTGTGTTTAGTGAATTATCACCCATGTCCTGCAATTGTCAGTGTTGAATTCTCCCATGGGCCAACACATTTTACATCCCAGGATTATGAGACTGTGTATCATCAAAATATCTGGGGGAACAAAGCTGAAAGCATGCGACTTTTGCAGCATGTCATTTCATCTTATCTGTCCACTGTTGATGTGATTAAAGGTTAATAAAACTTTATCACTCAAGATTTAGATACAGAATATCTGCAGATGCCAAGTACCAGTTTTATCTCAGTTAACACGAAGCCATACATTGCTGTAGTGCTTAAACCTCAATCTAGGAACACATTGGCTATCTGTCTGACCATGATAAGCTCCTTGTGGCAAGAACCAATATTTGGGGGGGGGGGGATCTTGTGTAGCGAGTGCATATCCAAGACTTCCTCTTGCATATGCCAGTTATTTGAGCTAATCTCTATAAACAAATATCAGCATATGAATGCAAATTTAAAAAAAAAATGAAATGCTAAACCACTAACAAACAATAGCAGATGGGTTCTGAGATTGCATCACGGCCAACAGGCAACCTCCAGGACTGAAAAATGAAGTCAGCACGGACGTCCCAAAAACTGCAGTTCCTCTAATGGACACTTGAGCCTTGCTCCAGACGCAAGTCAATCCCCATAGACCCCCATGTTGAAATCCCTAACATCAATGCAGAAATTAACATGTTTAAAGCCTGGTACAAAAAAAAGTGCATTCACACAAACTGTTCATATGATGCATTTTTTTGAACTCACTGCCCTTATTAATGCTCGGCCGTATTGAGTGACAGACTGTCTGCTGATAGTGTCCCCTGCCTTAAGTCAGAAACACCCCTCGCTTCTCTATAGCAGCACCCTCTTGCCCAAATGTGGTTACTTCTGGCTCCAAAAAAACAAGATTCTGACAGCCGAAATGCTGAAATTGAGGCTTCAAAACTAGAATGCACAAACCAATGGGCGACATCACCGTAGCTACGTCCATTCTTTCTACAGTCTATGATTTCTGCCAAATTGTTCCGCCTTTATTGCTTTCTACATGGGCTGTTTGCGTATCATTCAAATGTGATTGGTCCATATTACTCGCACTACAGTTCAAGAAACAGAAATCAGAAAGCTTCCAATACCCAAATTTTGTACCACTGCCTATGTATACTGCATGTTCCGATATCTCTTTATAGAGAAAACTGCACTGTGAGTGAATGAATGAAAACGACAGCGGAACCGCTGACTTTTATAATGGCATTGACAGAGAAACTGTATTCAATGTGTCTGACATCATGTCTGACTGAAGCCCGATCTGCTTAATAATGTCAGACAGATATGATTCAGTGGATCAGATCCCATCCCATCCCATCTGAAAACAAATGTCCACTATTGATTGTGGCACCTGCTTTAGATTTTCTGGAGTCCGAGTGTTTCCATATTTCTGCGGAAATATTCCTCACTACCTGTCTCAGACCTGCCTGTGGTGTTGTGCACACAGTCATACAGTATGGGTGTGACCGGGTCAGGGTCTCTCGGCCCATTAACTCTCCCCTCTTAGTGGGACAGACAGGTAACAAGATATGGAACATGATGAATCCAACTATTTCCCGAGGTCATTTACTCTGGCTTTTGTTCCCTGCCTTTTGTTCCCTGTGCATACACTGGACTGTCATCACTCTACATTTGACAAATAGACATTCGTATCTGGTTTTACAGCCTCTTGATTGAACTCAAGAGCAGACTCAAGGTTATGTGCACCTTTTAAAGGGATACTTGTCCTTTGTTGAAGCCTTTTCATTTGCGCTAGATAAATGCTGTTTGTCTAGTGGATAAAAAGGGATGAGTCTCATCCTCGGCTTGAATATGCCTTTTTCTACTCTGCATTTTTGGGTCTGGTTTATTAAAGTAGCATCTCAATAAGCTGCTACATACATTGTGCAGATGCAAAGTGGTGTTCTATCTTCTCCAGAGGAAACAAAGGGAACACTTGCTTGGTAAGCTGTGATATAATTGAGTGTGCAGTCATTGATTTTCTTGTCTCTCCTCTCTTGCAGGTAAGTGGATGTGTTTTGCCGCGAGGGGTCCGAGGGGCTGCGGGGGGGTAAGTGTGGAATCATTTTGAACGCCGAGTCATTTTTCAACAGAGGACACAGTCCCACTCCTCTTTATACCCAGACAAGCTGAACGGACTGCTGCTCGGCGAGACGCCATAGATTGTTTTTCGTTTCTTCTCTCCACTGGATAACTTTAGGGTCCTCTTGGAACAGAACACAAACAAATATCTATCTTTTAAGGTGAAAAGGTGGCATATGTAAAATGGATTGCGGGACTGTCACTGTATCTGAAATCAATAGAATATAAGCAGCTAATGGATTTTTGTGCTTGTCAATAGCATCTATGAATTCTAGTCATTTTAAAATCATTCACCCCTAATGAAGGAGCAGCGTATGGAGTTACTGTCAGAGGTTGTGTTGTGGCTTGTGTTGCCAGAAGGAGAACAAGACTGACTCTTTTTCTGAACACAGTCAATATTGGGGCACCTGCATCACCATAAAGACTCCCTTTGGCACATTTAGGAAGCATCTTCTTTATAGAACGATAATATTACATATATGCATTAAAAATTGATGTTTTATATTCGATAAAGTAGCATCACTGTTTCCCTTCACAATACTTAAAAGACTGCAATTACTCCCCCTCTAGCTCTCACGCTCTCTCTCTCGGGATTAACCTCTGCCCACTAAGAAACACTCTTAAAGCCCCAAACCGGAAAGCTGAACAAAGCTAATGACTGTGCAGCCGACGTCTCTCCTTCTGTGAGTGACACAGAGATAAAGCGCACCACAAAGTGAAAGTGAAATAATTGTTTAACAGACAACCTGACAAGCAAGACAAAGGGAGAAAGTGGGCCAAATAAGACCTCTTCCCTTTGATTATGCAAAGCAGTTCTCTCTCCATCCATCTCACGGTGCATTGTGGGTAGTCATTACTGTAGATCAGTCTCAGTGATTGGCCGGAGACATACGCTATTGTCAGATTGGATTTGTCCATTCAGCAATGGGCATATGGGTATCTGTGCCAGCAAAGTTAATGTTAGTGTGTTTTATACAGTATGTATACTATTTTACTGTAAAGCACTTTGGTTGGCCACTGGCTGTTTTTAAATGTGCTATATAAATAAAGCTGACATTGACATTGACATTGACATGTAGCTGACAGCTGTGACTGAACGGCACCATTTACTTTATACACAATAACAGATTGATTGTACTCAACCCATTTTCTTAATATGAACGTTATGAACCCAGTCCCTGAATATTGTGTTTTGTACCACAGGGCTACTTATTGGGAAGAATTTGGCAATAAATATCACGATATAGGGGTTACATATAAATATATTCCGATATATTACGATATATCGTGATACTGTAAGCAAGGCGATATATTGTGATTTTTTTTTTTATTCAAATTTTAGGAGCTAGAGGTGCGCCCTCTAAGACTCTGCCTGTTTTATGGGCCTGTGTTCTTTTTGTTACACTGGAAGAGTCAAATGGCTGAAGACAGATTACAACACAGGCAGCCAAGTGAATGCCTCGGTTAGAGGTGTCTAACTAAAATTACATGCCTTGGCAACATACAGCCCACTTTGGTCTCAATTGGGCATAAGTGCCTTCTGAAAACATTCATCTTTTTACTAAACAGATGATGAAGATGTGTGAAAATGTCTGTTTTACTACATTCAGTAAGTCTACTACTCACATGAGCATATGTTTCCCCTTCTGTGTAGTAATGCTGGCATCACAATACCAGAGTAAAGTGAATGTTTTTGAGGAAACAGCTTTAGTTATCTCTCCAGTTCTGGCCCACGGACCGTATGTTTGACGCCCCTGGCCTTGGCTGATCGCGGCCACTATTGTAATTCCAGCAGCGAGGCGTAGCGTATTTCAGATGTATCCCAGGTGCTAGGAAAAGTATGCGCTTTGTCTATTTATGACAGTGCTGTGGCGCGACTCGAGTTTTTATGCAACAACAGGCACTATATGTGAAATACATATACAATATAATAATGAGAATAAGTGTCTTTTTAATAGCCAAAACAACCATAAATCTTTTATCCATGTTATTCATAACTGGACTTTTAACAGTATTAAATGACCCCCTCATCTTTTCTTGTGCCTAACTTTAGTCGTTCCCAACATATTGATTTTGGGATTTATCTGCAGATGGTCCAGTTTAAAATGAGACAAAACTTTTCTATGGACATCAGCGTTAGGCTTATTCTTTTTAGCTGAGACGATTCCTAGGAAAATTTGCGGCCCCTGCAAGCTGGTTAAGAGGAGTGAGGAGTCAAAAGTTAATGTATAAAACAGTCAATAAAACAGGGTTTTGACAATTTTGAATTACCACAACCACAAGAGGTCCACTGGCAGAGATAGTGAATCACTGCCAGGAATCTTTGCATACCAATTATTAACTAAAAATATGTAGTGCTTTTGAAAATTTGTAGAGTATCAAAATACATAGTATCACAATACTCAATTGTAATAGTTTCTTAAACCTGTATTACCACTGTGAAAGAAGAGATCGTATGAGCTGCAATCTTTTATGTGTAAGCATCATTAGCAGGTGACCTCTGTAGGATGTCTGCAGCCTCAGTGTGGATCAAAGACCGTGCGGTAATGAGGAGATTACAGTTCAATACATTGGACGTCTATGATCATAAATGAGGCGAGACTGAGCAGATATCCTTTGATTGCAGTATCAGTCTTTGGGCGAACGCACATAGGAACAAAGCCGACATCATACAAAGCGAGGTGTTTATTCAGTAGAAATCCTCTGCTGTCCTCTCTGGAGACTTCACAGCGCGAGATAGACAAAAGGCAAACTACGCTGCAGGTAGAAGCAGACGAGGAGAAGGAGCGTGATGAAAAACACACGTCCTGCAAATTTGAAAAGGTCACACTGTGAACACATCTCCACATGTGCGTGGCCCTGCATCTGTTAGCTCACCTCCTCACCACTCATGCCCAGCACACAAGAAGACAAAAACTCAAATGTTTAAACGCTTCATTACATATTAGATCACAGACAGCTAGAGAGCTATGGGATTGATTATGTGGTGCATGATGCTAAGAAAGGAGATTTCCGGGACTTTATTTGAGCCTCTTTACTTAGTTCAATATACTCAATTCTTGTGGCTTACCGTGCGTCTAGGATGTCTTCTCCACATGGGATTAGTGTTATTCCGTGCGAATGCATTGATTCCTGGTTTTCATCCAAGTCACATGCATGCAAGGAGGTGATAGGCCAGACTAGAGGGAAAGACCCCATCCTGATAAAGACTTGAGGTTTTTTGAGAGTCCAGCAGTCAAACTGCTGCCATAACGTTCAGAATATTGTTTTTGTGAAATATTTGTGCTACATTTTTTCTGGCAGGAGCATCAATTATCCAGTTAGTTTTGATGTCTTGTAGAAAAACAAAGCAATCAGCTTGATATTGTTTTTGAACTTCAGCATATTAAATATTTTCTAATGAAGGTCAGGATAACAACTACAGGGATGTAATGAGCTTTTCCAAATTGAGAATGCTGCTAATTCAGTAATACAACATTAGTATTTGCGTTTTGAGGATCGTGGGAGTGACGATTCATTTTCGTGATTGACCTTTTTCAGTTGATTTCTCGTCCGGGTTGAGCAGGTGTCGTAAATATCAAGATGTTCAGGGAAACGATTAACCTTCATGCAAAATGATTTGCATATTTTAATCATCAATTAAAAAGCACCTTATTATTCAAGATCTGAAAATGTGTGCCTTCCTTTCGATTCTCATTTCTGATTGAAACAGAAATAAAAATGTTATTAGTTTGCTTATTTATCTTTCTGGTGAGCGTATCCCAGTGTTTGATTTATTTGTTTTTGCTGCCAAAACATCTCATAAATTAATCAAACAAAACTCTGAGTTATTCCAGAGAAGTGGCACGGATCACCCAAAGTTAAACTCAGATCTGGGACAGTTAACAATCAGTTTCAGCTCTCCAAAGCCTCAGCCAGAAATAACACACAACAGCGTCTCTGTGTTTCCTTCACACAACATTTTGCCCCGAAGCCAATCCAGATTTTTAATCACTTGTCAGTGATCCACCCCCACCCCCCTTTCGGTAATCTTGTTTGGGGTAAACACACACACTATACGTGCATGTTGGGTGGATGGGGAGTTCAGTGTGCAGAAACACAAACACACTACCGAGAGGCCTTGTGTCCCAAATTAGAGCTTGCAGAGTCATTGACATTCTGACTGAAAGAAACTCTCTCTCAGTCACTGCTGCATGTATGCATCATATCAAATGTCTGTCCATGATCTCTGCAGAGCTTATTTTAACCCTATTAGAGATGATTGGGTTCTAGATTTCATGTTTGCCACAAATTTTTCCAAATTGGAAAGTTTAAACCTTTTTGTGTTACAGTTGCTTGAAACATTCGCAGTTAAAGTTAGTGTGTTGTTCATGAAGGTAAACTTAATCAGGATTCAAAGAGCAGACAAAGCTGTGTGTTTGACAATAAATCCTGGAATCTCAAAGTGTGGCGGTGAGGAATGTGTGTCGAAGCGCTTGTATCATGTTCAGATGGCCTGTAGCTGACACGACAGTTCACTAAGCCTCCTAAGCCGCCCCCTCCACCACAACTGTGTTGTGTTGACATTGTCTCTGGCAGGAAGCCGCACTGCACCACCACCGTCTGTGTCTCTACACTGGATGTCCAAACACAGTGACGCTGTTTGCAGCTGATAGCAATAATGATGTATTTGGAATGTTTTTTTTTCACAACATCAGTTCAGCTTCAGATGTTTGAAAGGAAGCCTGAGGGTGGATTTGAGGAAAATGATGCCAAGACAACGCTCAAACTGTAGTATGTCCTTGAGATCCTATAGGTTCCAGGGAAGGAAATATAAGGTGGTAAATGTCTTTGTTTATCTTTGCGAGAGAGATATCAAAGTGTACCTTGATATCGGTGGAAAGATGGGAGATAAGACGCATGGAGTTGGAAAAAACAAACTTTCGTGCAAAATAAAAAAACAAAAAAGGGACGTGTGGGGAGGATGAAGGGTTATATGAGTATTCTCTCATATCTGAGAGATGACAGAGACTCAGAGGCTTGTGAGATGTGACTTAAGGGAGCGTTGGTGAGAGATAGGGAGGCATCAAGGGGTAGTAGATGCAGTGTGTCTACTGTCAGAGCCCAAAACTGTACAGCCCTTAGAGGAAACCTTTATGGGTTGTCTCAGCTTATATAATAATGTTGCATATAAAGAAATAGAGATTTATACCCCAGGTTTTATTGTGGATGTGAGGCTGGTCTTGGACATCGACTATATTAGGCCCCATCAACACATATACTGATATTTTAAAAAAAGATATTTTTATGTCCACATGACCATAATTTTACAAAATATCTCCATACATTCTAAAATGCAAAAACACCTCCAGATGCTTGCTGGTGTTTAACCTCTGTTGTCTACTCTTGTTGCAAAGATAGTACACAGGCTAAACCTTTTTCTACAATTCTACAATTCTACAATTTTATCCAAAGCGACGTACAACACAAGCAAAACTATGATTGGCGATCTCATCACCATTGATTCCCCTTTAATCTAAGGACTGAGGGAGAACACTCAACTATATGAGTGATGCTCTGCACATGCTTAAGTTTTCCTTCCACCGCTCAATAATGTCACTCTCAAAATTGTCCCACTATCTGCTGGTTTGACCGTGCCCAATCCAAAACTGTTGTTCCTGGTGGACCAAATAAAAGTGGGCACAGCAGACAGCTCTGTTCATCTGTTAAGTGGTGCAGCAGTACTAACTTTAACTGTAGTGACTAACCTATGCAAATTAAAGGAGATGAAATCATCTTTTCTCAGATGCTGCAACTTACAGGTCCACACAGACACAAATAACCTGAGTTAAAAAATCTGCACTTTTGAAGACGTGTTCAAAAATCCTTGTTTAATGTTTCCATATAGACGGTAGGCCAAGATTTAAAGGAAATTATATATTTTTGATATATTTACGATATACCCAGTAAACAAAAATCTTATTTTTTCTGCTCCTGTTTGTTCCGGCATGTCCTACAATAACCAGAATTCATTATAAAATTTGGCTGCTATTTTAGCATGCTAACATTTTTAACACTGCAAGTGTTGCACAAACAGTGTTACAAATGTGCAAACATAATATTTCATGTTCTGATCACAATGTACAACCACCAAAACAATGGCTGCTTTAATACTGCTGGGAGGCTCCTGTTGAAACAATGCAGCATATTTCTGTTTCATGTTTTACTGCACAGATAGATATACTTTTACAGTGATGCTGAGTTATCCTTTGATAACAGTTTAGATGGAAGGTTGTTTTTTGTAATTGTGCCATTATTTCATCAGCAGTCATTTCTCATTGTGGCGCACACACAAAGAAGCTCATCAGTGATTCGAGGTGCAGTTTTCCAGATAAATCGTCAGTCTGCTCTGCATTCTCTCTAGGTTTCGCATAATTGGAAAGGCACAGGTGTGTATCTGTCTGCATGTGGTGCACGTGCTCGCATCCACTGGCCCATGTCAAGACCAAAACCATTCACTTTAGTCACAGATGGCTTGGATTTGCCCTGGCGCACAGGACTGTCTCGGCAGCTTTGCCTTAAATTGGGGAATTCAGTTAAACCTCACACAGGGAGACCAACAAACAGCAGAAAACCACGGTAGCTGTTGACTGGATGATCATTCTGTATTTTCCCCATCATGGTTTGGCATCTTTTGTCAAAGTTTGCAGCAGTGGAGAGGCTGGGTTGGCATTATCGTTTCCCCACAGACTTGCGGTTAATCGATTCATTTTGCCTAGTGTGTTAAATACCGACCGTCTGGTTGGTAAACTTGTCAAATAAACCCTGTGCCCCGCAGTACCTCACACTGCTCTGCAGTTGTTAGTAACACAGACTGAGGCCCACCATTCATGCATAAGCAACCATGTAATACGGTTTGGATACTTGTCATGCAGCACTAAAAATAACTTTTGATCATCCACAGTGGGGGGGGGGTGTCTTAAGAAGAGAAGAAGAAGAACATTGATGTGACTTAAATGAAACCACCATAACAACAACATTAACATTTGCATATCAAACACCTGTCCAAACTGACAAAATTGTCAAGATCAAATGAGGTACAGCGGTGCTGGAATGTAAATATTAAATTAGCGAGGACCTCAAGGCCTTCTTTAGATGACGGGGATGACAGAGAAAGAGCTATTTGTGCTGTGATGAAAATCTTGCAGATAAACATCCTTTCTTATGGTAATCAGATGACGCGGTGGATGACAGCCATTGGCTGTGGCGGTGAAGAGTGCTCTTCAGGAGCCAATGGCTTTTGTTATCAATGGCTGGCAGCTGGAAAACCCATAAAGAAATGGAAGCCTTCAAGAGGCACTGGGCCCTGAAACAGATTTTATGTGGGACTCATTTTGCCAGCCAGAGTGGAAGACGAGAGAGATGCGGTTGTCTGCAAAATGGCCTCAAGAGCACCACTAAATTTCCTGAGGAGAAATGGGAGTCATTATTAGTACCTCATTCGGAGTGGGATCATCAGTTTTTGAATGTTATTTTTGGCTTGATCCTGGATTTCTCTGGGTTTAATGCTGCATATAATATGTTTTATATTGAAAGACTGGACAAAGTAATGAGGTCCTGCTATATTTAGTGCCTTTTTGAGTGAATGTCAACTGGTAAATCTCTGGGGGGATTTGGTGGGTTTATCTCTGTGTGTATTCATTTGTCAGACGCAAGTAAGCACTGTGCCACTCTACTGCTGTTTGTATTTACTTAATTATCTCTGTCTGCTAAATGCATTAACTATCACCTTTGCACAGCTGCTACACACAAAGCCTTCAGAGCTTGTTGCGCTCTCTACCCCAGTGACTTGGGGAGACCATTTCCACTTAAGCCAGTTTATGAATGTGCATTTGTACAGAAATAAAATAGAGTGAAACTATTGTAGCTGTATATGACCATATCTGAATCCCAGTCTGTGGCTGTGACAGTTTGAGAACAAATGAAAAAGATTTGCACAAATAATCTCCCATGTGTGAGTGCATAAAGAAGATTTGCACAAAGGTTTACAGTCACAGAAAGGTTTACAGTTACACATCAGGTCTGGAACCGTATCTCCGGACCCATCCGCTTTCGGTCTGTTGAAGATAAAGCCTCTGGGAGCGAGGGCCAATATTTTGGGTTGATCCGGTGTAGCCAGCGGATATCCAGGCCAAGACTTCCTCTTCTGTATGCCTGTCATTCAGCTACTTTGTGTAAACAAATCTCTGCACATGAATAGAGATACGTTCTATAAAGAGCTAATGTAAAGCTAAACCGTTATCAGATAGCTGATGGGTTCCAAGATTCAATTTTTGCCAATACGTTCTGCCTCTCCAAATGGACTGTTTATCTGCCATTCAGATGTGATTAGGCAATACTTTTCGGACCAAAAAAGAACACTTCCGACTCAGAATCTTGTCCCGTCTCCTACAGATTTTGCATAGCTATGCAGAGTATGTTTATGGAGAGTAAACATATATTATGTGGGTGAAAAAAGTTTTTTATTTACAGTTATGAGTTCAAGTCAAACCTACTTACAACCTCCCTGGCTATCGTTATGTCACGCATTAATATGTGGACTCCAAAGACAACCAAATATCAGAGCAGCAATACATTTGACAGTGTTTGTAAGGATGTTTGTCTGTATATATGCTTCTTTGTTGGCTGAATCTCTCCAAATTACTGGTCAAGGCTTGTGCCTGCAAAGAAAAATGTTTTGTAGCTTCTCATAAATTCACACCGCAATCAGTTTTCTGATTGCAAAAACACTTTGTTCCAGTCAAGCAGCCTCGCTATTTACCCACAATGCAAACTGAAGAGCACCATCACTATACGTTATATGTGTTGCATTTACAGTTTTACTTTTTCATTTTTCCCTCATCTGAGTAATTCTGCCTCTTTTGTCCCCTATACCGGGGACAGGGGGTGTTTCCATTCTGATTCAGTGGGAGGCCAGCGTTTCTAATAATTCCTGGCAATCACAGACCCCAAGTCTGATCAATAGGAGAGACAGAGGCAGCAGGCTGCCATCCAGCCCAGCCCTGATAGCTGCTATTAAGGGTCCCCTTAGCCACTAACACCAGAGCCACATACAATCCCTCTGTGGTCTCCTCCTCCCATACACCACTGACGGATGACTAATAGAGCTGTGATTGTGCGCCCCAAATTGGAGTTTGTTTATCTCTCAAGAGGGGTTCAAGGTTTGGATGGTTGTTTGTAATCAATCACTGAAGTTTTCCCATGAATTTTACATTTTTCACAGCAGTTAGTTTTTTTGTGCCAGCAAACTCGAATTCTCAAATTAGGAACAAAACATCCAGCTTGCTGCTGCTGCTGCTGCTGCTGCTGCTGCCCACAGTGTAGCGGCAGCTGCCATTTCTATTGTAATCTATAACATATGCCCCATCTCTGAGGCCAGTACAGTTCAGTTATTTCCAGAGGAAGCTTTGCTTTACTGAAACCCGCTGGCAAACAGATGGAGTGCCAACTGGAAGTGCTTCCTACTAAGAAAAAAGAATCAATAGCACAATAAAAACGTACCACATACAACAAAAGTAGCATGAGTGTCAGAACTTTCTTGCTAGGCGTTTTCTTTCAACCACGCGTGGTTCAGCTAGAAGAATGATCTAAGTGGGCAGCAATTAGCTATCGTCCATCTTTATATCCCGAGAGCAGATGTAGAAAGTCGAGTTTTTATGCTTGGAGCAGTGAATAAAATAAGGGCATCTGCACATGTGAGGCTGTGACCTTTTAATGGTTTGGGTGTCCGAGCCATCGCCTGAGAGATGCAGTGCCCTCTTTGTACACCTTTAGAAATGGAATTGAAGCAACACAAAGAGTGTGCTTCTTAAACAAGCCTGGGGAGTAGTGAAGTGTCTACATTTATTGAATGTAGACAGATTTTATTTTTCTTCAGCTGCCTTTTTTGATCAATCTTGGCTTGAATTTTGTATATTGCCATTTAGGTCTTTGTTTGGCTGTCGTTGAGTCCTGAACTCTGAAAAGTGGATAAACAGAGATGATTTATAGGCGCGCTGTCCCTCCCCCAAGGGATCACAGTCCATCTTCTCTCCACTTTTTTTTCTCCCGTAATATAGATTGAATTCAGCTTTTTATTCTGCTTTGGATTCAAGTACCTAAACACAGATTTATTCGATCTAGCACAATGCTGTAATCCTTTGTTTTATTTTCTCTGGACAAACAGCTCTACAATTTACACAAAAGGCTATGCAGGAATTTCTCGTAACACCTAAATGAATACTATACATCTCATTACAAAGCCCAAATTTAGTAAAGGGACTTAGATTGAAGCTGAGTGCCTAATCCCTCTCCAGCCCATAGCCGAGCCCTATTGATGAACGATTCTCTCTTGAGAGGTGGAGGGGATCAATAGGCAAACAGCATCATTGATCCCGACTGCTTTGAAGTCATGTCTCTCCCAGCCAGAGATCCTCATCTCTCAGATCCCCGCTGTCACACAAACCCCTCCGTCCCTCAGCTGCCTCGTCTGGTTAACGGCTGTCATAAAACAGCAGCCCTGTTTGCAGAATACGTGGCTGCGTATGGGGAGTTAGCGGCCAATTTTACGAACTAAGTAATCCATTTATAATTCATTTTACGTTTGCATCAATGCGACCGCAGTAAGGGGAGATGCACAGTCATATCTCTTTCAAAAAGGAAGTGATGAAGTCATTAATACCACGATAATGTTCACTGAGTGGATGTCCAGTGTTGTGTACATGATTATTGAAAGGATTTGGGGGAAAGATGAGGCTCAATGATGAGGTATGAATTCCTAATATCCGTCGTTTTTCACCACAGTAACGTGTCCCAGATGTGCAGCACAGGGCTCTCGGGAAGGTTTCACCAGTGACATCATCACAGCGGTCCAGACAGACATGGGCATCCCTCCGACGAACAGGCCACCGTATTATTATGTGGTTCTCTGCAGGACTCCTCTGTCTCTCTTAAAACCATTTGTAACAGAGGAGAGATTCAATATACCCGAGGTGTGGAAATCCAACTTTTCCAGCCCCGGCACACAGATAGTGATCGTTTGACTTAGAGAAATGCAACAAAGCAAACCCAAGCTGTTTTTTATGTTGTTTTCCTAAAACCTCTGCCTTCAATTTTCTCAGAAACAAGTTTTTCTTTTTCTTTTCTGGAAAACCCAATTCCTCCCTCTGCCACAATGTGCTGACAGAAGCAGTTATCACAGCTCCCAATAATGTGAGCGTTTCCACTGCTGAGCACAATGAAAGGCTTTGGGAAGTCTTGTCAAATCCATTTATTTTACGACAATGGGCTATAATGGAGAGGACACAATGAGATTTTTCCTTTCCTGGTTAAAAAGTGGAATTCATCATTTCTTTGATTTTGGCCCAGTTTTCTACACCAAAATATAGTAAATGACAGTCAAGGTTATGTTGGCATTTCACATTATTATTATTTGAGTGTTTAGTGCATTCTCGCGTGGTGTAAACATCACCAACATAAAAGCAGAATAGATTTTGTTGAGTGGATCTATTTAAAGTCGAGGTTTCTTTTTGATTTGATTAAATGCAGAAATCTATTTAGGAATATGTTTTGTCTGTTTGGTCACTTCCAGTCTGCTGCAGTTCCAGCGACATGAAAAAATGGATTTGGATTCTGTGCACTGAAAACCCGCCAAGTGCAGTGATAAATTCTTAAGACATTTCTCGGGGAAGATGGAGGTTAAATTGCAGAGATCTTTAAATTACTTTTTAATTATTTAATATTTTATGACTCACCTTGTAAAAGCAGTTAGCCCTTTCTACATCCCTCCCCTTTTCGCTCTCTGCTCCATTCATGCAACATTAGATATACTATGTGCCACAGTTGCCTGGTAAAAAGAAAGCCCAAAGTTTAAAAATGGTTAAAAGATGTAGCTGGAGGACTATCACAGTCTTTATGGACACATTACGTTGTATATATTCACCTCTTAAGTTGGCTACTGTTGGTAAAATGCTAGCTAACTAGCATAGCCCATCGATTGTAAAAATATTGGATGTAGTCACTATGATGTCACTCATTGGCTTGTAGGCTCTTGTTTTGAAGCTTCGAGTTTGGCATTTTGGCCATCGCCATCTTGTTTTTCTTGGAGCCAGAGGTGACCATATTTGGACAATAGGGTGGAGCTGTGAATGAGCGAGTGGTTGATCTGACTCACAGATTGTAGAGAGGCCTCACAAACAGCCTGTTACTCAAAGAGACCACACTCTGAAATATGCGTAACTTTGGGCCTTCATACGATGTAAACGGGTGAGTTGTAAAAAAAGAAATTCACCCCCTTACAGTTGTCATGAATGTTGAAATGAGCTATAGAGACCAAAACTGTGTTTGTATGTTTATTTTGTTTATTGATGGTATTGTTTTTGGAACTCCAGCATTGGCTTCATTTCTTAGCCTCGGAGGTTGCTGCTTTTTAAAGCCACATCAGGAGGAGTCAGCGTAATGTCAGATCAATAACATCGACCAGGTTTGCTTCCTCGTTATTTCTGTGGTAATATTAAAGAGATTAGGAGAAGGACATGTTGGTTGCTGACATATTTTTAAGACGTCATGAATTATCACTATGAAGACAAGATCCGTGCTCACATTACTATCTTTATATTATCTCTATAAGGCTACCTGCCGCCCGAAAGTACCTGATGTAACTTTCTGCAGTAAAGAGGGACTAAGGTCAGGCCAGCAAAATTGTCTGTATTCAGCTATTAATACATTACATACTTTACAGGGAAAATAGGATACATAAGTGCAGGAGCGGTGTTGACTGATTGTCTCATCATCTTGCTGTTGGCTTCTTAAAGTTATACTGCCTGACTCCCAGAAACTATTTAATAAACACTGTGGCATTAAATGCAGCCAGCATCGCGAGCTTGTCCGACCTAGCAACAGTAACTAAGGGGGCAAGGACTTAGGATGAGTCCATTGAGTGCAATAGTTTGCTAATAAAAGCCAATTATTGTGTCTAATACAAACAAAAGCCTGTAAGTTACCTCCGTGTTGTAACAATGCTTCTGTGGGCATTTTACCAAAGACTCAAACAGGGCCATATGCTCCATAACATGCTGACTGTCGTGTCTGTATCAAACATTTAGAGGGCATCTCTGTGCTGTCATGTGTTTTCTCTCCTATTGACAGCGAAAGGAGCCAAATAACCCAGAGCTCAGCTCAGTAGGACAGCTGCCCTGTCAGGCTGAACATGGAGGTCTGAGGGCAGTATTTTTGTGGGAGCAATAAAGGCGAAGTAATGATCTGCACCACACCCGCTCACCTCTTACAAAAGCATGTGAATGTGAATAAGGCCTGGTTGCAGCAGGAATAAATGACCAGCAGGAGCATTGGCCATCGCAGACCCCCTCGGCGCCTATTAAAGCACATCGTTGTGAGATGACCTTACTGACATTTTGCATGTAGATGTATTCTGCTCCTGTCTGCTCTGCACAGCCACACATGCTTTATTGATTGACCTAAAGATCGGTGGAGGCCACAGTGACGGACTGACGTTGAGGTCACGGAAAATGATTTTTTTGTGTGTGTTTTTTCGATTCACGATGAATGGAATCTTAAAAAGTAGAAGCCATGTGAGTTTAAATTCATGTGTATGGTGTATTAGGAGAGACAAAGTAAGGACGGTAAAATGGGTAAAGGTGCAGTTTCTGCAAGGGTTGGTTGTTGATTTGTTCTCCATACAAAATTCTCACATACACATGTAGTATATCTGGCTATGATATATTGTATCAGGTACCATGTCATACTTCAGCTAAGTGTTATATACTTTAATTAAGGCAATAAAAGAAAACAGTTAAGTAATGACAGATGTATTTCTGTTATTATTCATATTTTCTAACATTTTTAGATATTGAATGTGAGCTGCAGTATGTCATTCAAGTGAGTGCTCAAATATGTAAATGAGAGTTTGTGTTATTTTTATTCATGTATGCATACAACTATATAAATGTTTATTTAGATCATGGTTCAATTTTACTCCCAAATCAGCAAATACTGACATTTGGTCATTGGCCAAATGTCAATTTACGCTTGTTATGGGTATTGCGCCTTTTCAAAATGAACTCCTGTTTTTTTAAGGAAATGTACACTTTCTGCTCATTAAAATCATATTCTTTTTCAAAACAATTTTGAAATAATAATTTTGACATTTTTGGATTTACTTTTTTAGGTTTAGGCAACAAAAGCATGTGGTTAGATTTAGAAGAAAACATTGGGGTTTGGCTTAAAGTAAGTAGGTTTGCTTCTAATGTAATGTAATACCATTTGAGTAGCATAGCATGCCACACAAACTATCATACTACATCATTATTCCAAAAAGTTGATTGACTGTTTTATACAGAACAGTTTGATCCATGCTTCTCCCATCTTATGCAAACCTTTATGCTGTTTATACTACGGTAGTTGATTGGATCGTCAAAAAAAAAGCCATTGCCTGACGTGTGTCATTCCACCGCTAAGGTTGCCTCTGTCTGTTGGTGTCTGATGCCGATGGCCACCGACCAAGCATCAGTATTTGATGCATTGGAAATGAGACCAGCTTGGGATGTTCACTTGACAGCAAAGCCTCTTTGCAGTATATGTTCAGTTTAAACAGTATGCTGACATTGCTGTAAAACATGAAATTTAGAGATAATGACAATAAATCTCCCAGCAGTGGGACAAGTCGGTTATGTTAGAATGGATATACAAATTGAGTAAGTGGGAAAATTTAGCCACTTTAAATCATGCAGCCATGCATGACTCAGATTGTTATTATGTGCTTCCAAATTTCAACCTTAAAGTAATTTCAATGCAGTTTTGCATATTGTGTGCAATTCTACTGTGGATGCTGCTTATCTTTGTGTGCAGTATAAATCATTGTATTTGTTTGGTTGACACACTCTTACAACACAGGCCAGTGAAAACTCTGCAGCATTAAACTTTCAGTACGGTGCGGAATGCCACTTTTGCTTTTGACAGGAAGGACTTGCACACACAATCTAAGAGTTGAGGATCTGTGCTTCATAAAACAAAGCAGAGTGAATGTATGAACCACCACACATCAACTTATAAATTTTTTACATGCAGCCGATCAGCTAACAGACTCAGTATACACCTGAGTTTGCTAGACTTTATTTCCCCTCTTGCTTGGAATGGAGGTGCTTGTGTGCATCCGCTTATCTGCGCAGACACAGGCATCTTTGTCTACAACCTTTCACAGCCTGTTTCATGCCCCTGCCATTCTCCTCGTAGCAGCCAACACCAGCAATCCCAGCCTGGAGGGAGTTGTTTATTTGAAGGAGGCGGTCGATGGCACAGATTGCCCAGCAAGGCTGTAATTACACCGAAATCTAAAATGGCAGCACTTGGAAACGGATGAACTGGTCAATAAGTCACACTGCAGCCTTCCAGTGTGAACCCCATGTTCTCACATCTGGTAATTTTCACCCCTCCGTGGAATTAATGCTCACAGAGAGGAGGTGGCAACAATTGATTGTTGTGGTGTTAACTAAAATATAAAGTTGTCTTAGAGATCAATGCAAGGGTTTGTCTGTGTCATGCGATTGCTCATATTTGCCTGACTGTTTATTTGAGGAAGGAGTTAATTGGGGATCGAGGTTTGTGTGTTGTTGTGTGTGGTATTAGAGAGACGGAAAAGGCCAGTCACATGGCTTCAGCTCAACATCGACATGCTCTAATGGGGATGTGCTTCGTGTCTACCAGGAGATTTTCATGTGATTTTCAAACAGACTGAATTATCAAATAGCTGTATTTCAATATAAATGTATATTATTTATTAGTCAACAAAAATGCTAAGGTGCTTTTAGAAATGTTTTCTGTCCAAGAGTCTTAAAGCTGAATTTTTTAAGCTCATTCAAACTACAGCCAAGTTGATGAAGTATCTGTTGTTGAGCCCAGTTCGGCCCAAAGTTTTGTAAAAGGTAGAACTGAAACTATTTGCACGCGCTCGTCTCCTGAGAACCTGCCAGTTAACCAGCCTGGTAAAACCATCTTGAACATGTGAGCACAACATTATGCTTCTCTCCCTCGTTCAGTCTGGACTTTCTGCCAAATCAAATGATAGCATTTTAAACCGAGAAAAGTAACACATCTTTACATTTGGATAACCTGTGAATGTTAAGCATTTTTCTTAATAAACAACATAAATCATTTTTAAATTATCTCAACTGTTTGCCATGTTGTCCAATCTAAAACAGATATATTGATTAAAACACACAGCCGTAATGATGGCCCTTAAGGCAAAAGCTCCCTCAGAGTATAATTCTTCACAAGGATGCAGGTACACAGACACTTTCTTACAAGTGTGCAAACATGTACTTGAACGTCTCCTTGATTGGCCTCACATGACTCTGAGCACCAATTACTGCCACTCTGCATGACCCTGCGTCTGTGTGCAGAGCTGTGGAGCGCCAGTAAAACCAGAGTACCGATGTCACCGCCCAGTAACGTCCTCCCATTCCCTTCGTCTTCACTCCTCCTCCTCCTCTTCTCCTCTCATAACTGAAGACAAGTGGGATGCAATCTGCCTCCCAGATATAAAAGTTGTCTTTACAGATGGACCTCTCTTTTGGTCTGCTCTTTTGTATCTCTCTGTCTGTCTCTCCAGATCGCTCTCTCTCTCTCTGTCTCTGTGTCTCGACCTGCCCTGCGTTCTCAAACATACATTGTTCTAACTGATGATGAAATGTTATGGAAGCACAGCAGGAGATAGAAGCCTTAATGCCAAAGGGGGGGCCACGAAAATCTAGGACAGAACTTTAAGCCTTAACTTTATCTTCAAAAAGAATCCTCCTGAATTATTTCAAATGACATTTTGTAATCCTCAAACTCTGTTTGAGCTTATGAGGATATTTTCTCATTAAATTCAGTCAGCTGTTTAAATTTTTTAGAGGACACGTGAACAGGAACTCCACCAGAACCCCGCTCTGACTTCAAATCCAGATTTCATTTCTCAGTATTTTACAGTAAGTCCCACGAGAGTGTGAATGCATGCATTATGATTTTAATGAGTTTAGCAGTCATCCGTGGCATATACAGAGCCTCTGTGGTTTGAACCTGCTTATTATTCATGACTTCTTGGTAATTGTGATTGCGCTTTGTTTCCGCACAAATTTGATACCACTATCATCCGACTGTATGAAACACATGAATTCAAAAGTATTATAATAATAACAATAACTTTATTCATATAGCACCTTTAAAAACAGAGTTTAAAAAGTGATTTGACAAACAAAGCAAAAGCAGAAATGGGGAGGCATCACAACAGCAGAGAGGCAAACAGTCTTACTGAACGCACACGAGACCAAACCAGGGTAGAGTTAAAATACAATTAAAACAGCTTTGATAAAATTACAAAAAGAGAACAAATAATTCAAGATGCAGGATGCAAAATGTCAATATAAACTAACAAACAGACCAAAAGCAACAAAAGCATTAAAAGCAATGAACCACAAACAAAAGGAAATACAATAAATGAAACATAAATAAAATTGGTATAAAAAAATAAAAAACATAAAAACAAGTCTATGGGGTTTTAAGAAGTGAAATTAAAGAAGTGGAGATGTAGAAACGCACCTTTCAGCAGCTAAAGTGAAAGTTTTCTGAGCTTCAGACGAAAGGAGTCTTGTAAAGAAATGGATCTTTAAAACCACCATTAAACAGGCCTCTTTCAGATATCACTTTACTGTGCTTTCACCTGGGTCGACCTTGTCCTTGTATCTCAGCTGCTTAACTGCCACCGGCACATTGTTACAGGAGCACAGATGTCTGTTGAAACGGCTGGAGGGCAAAGTGAGAGAGCATCGTAGAGTTATTTATTTATTTGCTTCTTTATTTATTTTTCTCTGTCACTGCCATGTCGTCTGAGAGTGGTACATGGCAGCGGTGGCCCCAGGGAAGGGACGAAAGATTTGTGAGCAAGGATGCTTGAGTGCAGAGTGCAGGCTGCCATGTGATTTTCTCTACAGTAAAGAAACTCAGCGTCGTTGTCATTTTTTGTGATGCATTTGGAGTAGAAATGATGTAACACGTACAGCTCGGCACGCCGCGTGAAGAGATGCAGGTTTAAAGTGTCGTAGCGAAACAGAATGCATCACAGAAGGTGCATAAGAAAATAAGATGTACTTTTTTCATATCTTTTCTTTGTCAAATGTCCAGTCCACTTCATCTACATATGTAAGGAAGGCTCTGGCAAGGAGGAAGGAGCAGCAGATGGTACTGTCACCTGGAGTGCATGTGTAATGATAGACGGCCACCTGTGCTGGGTTTCGTCTCACAAAACAAGTTTGGGCTCTGAATTCTGTGATACATATTGGAAATGCGAGTAAAAATGGCAAAAGCTGCTCCAATGCGCTCTTTCTAGTTGCTAAGGAGATTACAGAGCCAAAGCTAGCAGAGCCGTTGATCAAAAGTGTCTGTATGCAGAAATAAAAATACTTAAAAATCACTTTAATCTGAGCGCTGAGGGATAATCCCCACAAAGTGATGCTGCACACACAAGTTTGCATTCAGACTGCAGTATGGAAACTTCCAGATCCATGTTTCACTAATTCCACCGTTGTGTCACCACAGCACATGAGTTAGTGCTTATCTTTTCCATTTATTGTGGGAGCATCACCATCAAACCCAAAGATTTTTTTCTGTAATCTGCGGTGTACAAATAAACCAGCAAGCAACCGCAACTGTGCGAGAAAGTGTACAGTAGACTGTAACTTCAGTCCTGGCAAAACAACATCCTTCTCTCAACCTGAAAACTTGCCCAGACATCATTAGAGACGTCAGAGCAGGCATAGAACCTAAACATCTCATTACTCGCACTTGTTTGAGCTTGATTTCGGGATTCAAAAACGGTGGCAGAGGGATGGAATGGTGAGGGGACTTGACAAATTATAGGGTAATAGATTCTCTCATTAATTTAATATGAGAGGTCTTTTCCCTCTGACATTTGCTCTGCTAGGGTGAAACCCATTTTGGCAGCTTTTGGGAGGATATTAGCTCCATAAAAAGTCCCTAAAATTTGCTTTAGCTGTTATTTCCCCTGTGGAGCAAAGTGTGGGTTATCCTGCAGCAGTATACTGGCATCCTAATTGAAAGTGACAGATGAGGATATTTAAGTTTTTCTTAAAGGAATTGGTATAAGTATTTCTGATTTGTTGCCTGCAATTCTGTGTTTTGACAGCTCAAGTAATTGCTGCCAACATAAGGTGTTTATTGGAACATCTGTGATAGAGTGTGCATATGTGCTTACTGAGGTAAATATCAAAATATCCATCTGTCAAAGACAGAAAGTCCATCAATCCAATTGCCAGAAAAATGCTGACATTGTACCTTATGGCAAACCATGGAACGTTACATATGCACGTCATTATGTAGCAGATACTTGAAACTTCATTCTGTGGTTAATGTATGGTTAGGTAAAGGCACAAAAATACTCTTGGTTATGATGAGAAAAGGTCATGTTTTGCTAAAAATGCTGGCTTTTCTTGGCACTTTCCTGATAGAACACAGAGTAGTGTCTTGGTAAAAACTGCTTTTTGTGGTACTATCCCAATAGGAAATGCAGCGATGTCTTGGTAAAAAAACAAAACACAACGTTTTCTGGCTCTATGAGGTGGAAACTAGGTGATATCTCGGTAAAAAAACAACCGCTTTTTATAGCACTGTCCCCAGTGAAAACGCAGTGATGTCTTCGTAACAAACAACCGCTTTTTTTGGCACTATCACGACAGGATGCACAGCAATGTCTCAGTAAAAAAACAACCATTTTTTGTGGCTCTACAAGGTGGAAACTAGGTGATTTCTCTCTAAAATACAACCACTTTTTATGGCACTATCCCGATAGGAAACACAGTGATGTCTTGGTAAAAAAAACAACCTCTTTTTATGGCATTATCCCGACAAGAGAAGCAGAAATGTCTGTATAAAACAACTGCTTTTTGTGGCACTATACAAAGTGGAAATGCAGTAAAGTCTTGGTAGAAAACAAACTGTTTTCATGACATCATCCCAGGTAGAAATGCACCAATGTCTCACTCAAACAGTTGCTTTGTGATACACTGTCCTGACAGGAAATGCAGCAATGTCTTGGTTAAAAAAAATAATAATTAATGGCACTATCCATAGTGGAAACACAGTAATGGGTGACAAAAAATACTCATGTTTTGTGGTTAAAAAGCTGCTGAAAACAGAGCAATGACTTGCTTAATTAACAGGGTTTGGTCTGCATTGATGCACACCTCCTCTACTTTCTGATGACAAAGTCACTTCAGAAATATTGTTATGATACATAAGAAATGGACGAATGTACTGTCCACATCTGTAGTTTGCATAAATGTGCAATGCCAAAATTTTCTCCTCACGACTGGGCTGAGTCCAAACGCTCCTCTAACACATTTCTGGTCAGACAAAGAAACTGCAGATCATACATCCTGCTCTCCTTCCAGACTCCCTTTTATTATCTCTCCCTAGTAAAGGGGGGCGGAGGGGCTCCTCAGAGAGCTGTCATCCATTGCCATCCATTATCTCTCTGGCTAGCCGTGGATGGCTGAGCACCGTCAGCCTGTGGAGCACAGTGGGACTCGGGGTTAGCAGGGCTCCCAGTCAAGATGGCTCTCTCGCACCGCTGTAAGCCTCCGAGGCCTCCCAGCAGTCGGCACCACGCTGGTGAAGAGACAGCATCCAGCCCACTTTCTCCGCCACCCACCACTCCACAAAGAGCAGTTAACACACTGTGGAGTCTGTCAGCCTCTGTTCATTAAACTGCAGACTTTTGACAGAAATTACGTTATAAAGTTCATTTCGGTTCAGCTGGTTGAAAGATATCATTTTATCAGCAGCGAGATTTTCTGGACTCCACCACTGTACGGCTGAATTTTACATGAGTTGTGTTTGTTTTAACTAAAAGGTTTTGAGCTGTGTTTATATCTCTTAGACATTACCACCAAGCGAGTGGAATCAAGCATTCTGCTCTCGGTGCACGGATCACTTGAAATCTAGGTTGCTGCATCATGTTGGATGTTAAGTGGATCTGAAGACTGTACACTGCGTAGAACAAGACACAGCGGTACAGTAGCTTGTTTGTCTGCTTAGCTTCATTGAGTTTTTATTATCTTGAGGCAATGCCAAAGCACGGCAATCCATTTTTACAGACAACTATCATTTCACTGTTAAATAAACCGTTTGTATCTCTACGGTTATTATGCCTCATTGTAATTACTGCGCAGCCAAAATAATTTTCGATGGAAAAACCCCTACAGGATTATAATGAAGTGAGCGGCACTCCTGGGAGTGGAAGACTGGATGCAGCAAGGAATGCATGATTAATCCTTAAAAATGCCTCTGGAATGCACCTCCTTGGTCTCGATCCAGTTTCGGATCAAAGAACTAAAGAAAAAAAACAGTGTACTTGTCCCAGCAGTATTAGCGCCTTTGATTTGATTAATTATTTAATGGATGTGATACCGCATGTCTTACTGATTCTCATAAATCATAATGTTTTGCTGCTTGGGTAATACGTGTATAGCTCTGACATTGGTAATATTCATGTAATTATATTGTTTTGGTGGAATTTTCAAATTGTGGTCACAGAAGGCAAGCAAGTCCTGAAAGGTGCAGTGTGAAGGATTTAGTGGCATCTAGCAGCCCCATTTGGAGCCAGTGCTTGGTTTGTCTGTTCTGGGCTTCTGTAGTAACACGGCAATCTCCGTAAACAAAGACCCGCTTCCGATTTCGATATTAACCGCTCATTTTAAAGTAATGACAGCACAGCGGCTCCTGTTGTCAGATAATTAAACTATAAAGAAAACTTTATTAAAATAAGTGCAATCTATTATATCTATATCTATATATCCATTTCTGCCAATATATCATTTTAAATCCTGCATACTGGACATTTAATGGTTGAATGCTTAATATAATTTCTTTATGCCTCTACGCCAGTGATATCTCAAGAAACATTTTGAGTAAATTTCTTCAAATTTGGCACAAACATCCACTTGGACTCAACAGTCCACTGAATATATGCTGGTGGTCAAGGTCAAGGTCATTCAAACCTTGCACTTGTCTCATTCTTGTGAACACGACATCTCAAGGGGGCCTTTAGGGAATTTCCTCAAAGTTGGCACAAACATCCACTTTGAATCAACAATAGACTGTTAGGATTTTGATGGTCAAAAGTCACTCTGACAACAAAAAACATTTTGGTTGTTAATCAAGAATTTATACATTATTATGACAAAATTTCACACAGATGTCTTACAGGATGAAATTAGGAATTGATGACCTTTTACTTCCGAAAGGTCATCTTCACTTTGACATCATAATGTTCTGCAGAAACACTTCTCTGGCCATTACTCAGCGTCATATTTCAGGAGCACAGGGCGAGACATTTGATCAAATTCTAAATTGTAGAATCTACTAATCTACTAATCTTTGGTGCCGACCATGAAACTGTGCTGATTGTATAGATCTTCTGTGCTTGTCAGGTTGAAGATGTGAGAAGTATTTGTTTGGAATTTGTAGTTTCTTTGCAGCAATATTTATATTAAAATTATTGTCAACTGTCAAGAGTATATGAGTCTGGAAAGACATGAATGTAAATTAACTGCAACTTGACCTGTTCGTAGAGGCATACAACTGCAAGGGGGTTATAGCTGTAACATAACAGTGTTGCTGACTGTTCTGACATTATGTTTGTGTGCTTTTTTGCAGTTCTTTACCAAGTTTAGGATCCTATGGAGGTTTTGCTCACTATAGTATAAAACACAACAGTATTTATTTCATAGAAAATCACATTTCTGCAAAAAAACATCTTTGTTTTAAGGGATGCTATTTCTCATTCTTTATAATCAGATATTCCCTTTGTTTAATGTTTTTGCATCTTTAGCATGTAGCACTCCCTCTTCTCAGGGAACTCTTTAGTCATCAACATCTGCCCCAAAGATCAGAGCCTTGAACCAAGAGCAAAATGCTCTGTAAAAGGCATTGCGATGAATTATTCATCAAGAGCGCCATGACTTCAGATCGGAAGTTTGGGGATTATGTCCAAAAACTTTGCAGTGTAAATCTTATGAGTTTCTTTATCTCACAAGCCTTGACACGTTAAGTGGGTCAGCTAGAAAATAAGAAAATGCTTGTGCAGGGCTTTGACAATCTATATTTACACTGTGATCTGGTCATGGCAGTAAATGCTTTTATACCATGGAGAAAATGTAAAAAAAAAAAAAAAAAGAAAGAAACAGAGAGCGCATTAATAATCTTTTCAAAGATCTGTATGGTTCTGATTTCTTCCTCCTTCATATTCAGCTGGCTCACCTTGTCCCAGAATGCACTCCTCCTCCTGCCATGCAGAGTTTTTACAGCAGTCCAATCTAATAACCAGGGCGTTGTATGTCAACAATCTGCAGCTTTCAGAAAAGGGAAAAGGTCTGTAGGCTTGAGGCATCTGTTGCCCTCTGTAATAATGATATCCAGGGTTTATTGGTGTCTCTGTTTGCTTACTCTCTCACAAACATACACTCAGAAATACCGTCACAAGCTCTCTAAACTCGTGTTCACACCATCACACCATGACCAGCTTTGTTTGCTGTCTTTTGGGTGCTGTTAGAGCCATAGTGTCCTCCGCATTTGGACCATGAAAAAAAAAAGAGCTGCGTTTTTCTATTGTTCATTTTGGTTTCCATGACATGCCATTGTTTTTGGGAGTTGTCATACCAGGTTAGCATGCGTAAATGAAGCAGCATTAAACAAAAATACACATACAGTGACTTCAGAGTTAACCGCTGACCCTAACAATGGACACAGCTGTTGTTTAAACTTTGTTTATGTTACAGTTCCTCCTGCAGTCTTTCAGATAAATGAGGTAGAAACCAGGGAATGTTTGAATCATTTGTGATGCATTTTGCATTTATTATGTAGAACTATTGTTCATGAAACAAAGCTGCATCTGCAGGGTCAAAAGGACACATCAAAAGCAGCTCTAGTCACTTGATCCTTACACTGGTCATATCACAGACGTAGTGTCTATTTCTTGTTATCCTGACCTTGCCTTTGAGCTTCTCTGAGGTGTTTTAAAGGGACAGTTCAACCCAAAAATCCCAAATTCGTATTTTTGTGATTTCCTGTAGTGCTATTTGTTGGTATAGATTGTTTTGATGTGAGTTGTCGAGTGTTGGAGATATTGCCCGTAGAGATGTCTGCCTTCTCTTCAGTACAATGGAGCTAGATGGCATTTGGCTTGTGGTGTTCAAAGCACAAAAAATAAATTTAAAAACTCATCAGCAATGTCTCTTTCCAGATATCACAACATTGCTTCTTGTGAGCAGTTTATTGTAGGAACTATTTTCTGTCTAGTGAACTACACCCTCCAACTGTATCACGTGCAGAAGGAAGCGTGTATCTCATCATGGACGAGAGGCTTGCATCAGTGACAGTCAATTCAATGAGCAAAAGGCAGCAGAGGGGAAGCTGCTAGGGATATGAGGTGGTTACCACCCTTGTGAGTTGAGTGTTGAACCTCTGATGTAAGCCACCTGGCTTTGGCCGGTCACATAGAGGGCATCGTGAAAGCAGAAAAAAGAGAAGATCTAGGAGCTGATAAAGTTGGCGTCTGAATAGTAATAGCAGCTAAGGTGCTAGCAACTTACAAGGACAACCAGAAGAAAAGCTTTGCCTGAGATAAAATTTTTACCAAACTTCACGACTGGCATATTGTCCAAATAAGTAGAAATCTTTGGTTATTTTAGTGATTTCCATTGTCTTGTACTGCAACTTCAAGCTGGCTTGTACTTCCACTAAATGGTGTGTGTGTCCACTAAAGTACCAGTGTGTCACGCAGCTGTGGAGTGTAGCAGCAGCAGCCCTACTTAAAAACGTACCTTTTTTAGATAGGGGGGTAATCAGGGTGGTCACCAGGCGATGGTGTTAAAGTAGCTTTAGGTAGCTCAGTGGTGCTAGGTGAGCTAGCAGTAGATGCACGCTTCCTTCTGTGCAGTGATGCGGTTGGTGGATGTAGTTTAGCAAAAAAGAAAATAGTTGAAAATACTCTCAACAATTTTTGTGAATTATTTGAGTAATCGGGTCATGTTTTCTGTAAAGAGACATTCCTGCTAATTTTTTCAAATGTATTTCTCTTAAAGCTTTGATTTCCATCATATTAGAAAGAAGGCAGACGTCTCTAAGGCCGCCATCTCTAACACTTGGCAGGTCACACACAAACAGTCTAGATTGATAAATAGCACCACAGGTAAAAGAAAGATTTTGATTTTGGGGTGAACTTTCCCTTAAGACACTGTTATGCTCTGAGTGTACTGTCTGTGTGACTTCAAATGTCAGACATAGACATGCACACATTGGCATGTAGACCCCCAGCAGCCAGGTGAATCACAAACCACAACTATCCCTTTGCTCAGCATGAAAGACAAACACACTTGCACCAGCAGGCAGTCTAAACACACTAATTAATTACTCAGCTTACTCTGTCTAAACTGCTCCAAAATATTGATTTATTTTTTTCCTAAGTACGGTTGCAGCATGTTCATCCACATGTAGCTCATGTCCTCACACACAAACATAAGCAGTGTCACATAAATCAAACATCTGTGTGTAACTGCCCTCCTAATGGAATGGGATCGTATCGATTTATGAAACTAAGTGGACGTCGCATTTCAGACTCGGCTAAATAGAGTTTTAATGACTCCCTTCATCTGCAGTCTATTGTGAGCCTCTGAATTTCAACCTGCAGAGCCATGTATGCCTACAACAAAAGAATATTGAGTCTACTGGGATACACACATACACACACACACAGAGTTTTTGGAGGGTTTGTTTTTGTCTTACAGGTCACATGTCTGTCAACATTTTCTGTTGCATAGTCTGATCCAGACTTGTGAAGCTTATTGCCGTCTGGAGAAATACCAGCACAAAAGTAATTTCAAAAAAGGAAAAATCACAGCGCCAAAAAATCTTGTCAAAGTGGTTTTATCTGCAAATCCAGGGAGAATATTTTAACGTGATTGCAAGAATAAGTCACAGAAAGTATCTGCATTTTAGAACCCAAAAGAGGTGGTTTGCTGCAAAGGTGCTGTCTCTGAATGTAGTTCTCATTTAATTGCAGTCTGAGGTTTTCTGTAGACCTTATTAAACAATTTTTTGGATGAGTTTCTCTTGACCTTGAACCTGACAGGGAATTTGATTGGAAGAACGTATTTTTTGTTTTCTCCCACAAAATCTTTTTCTGATATTGGGAACAATCTGTTAGATAACCTCAACAAGGGCTTTGTCTCTGAGAATTCATGTTAACTACTCTGTTATCCCACGGGTGTAGGATTCATTTCAACATTTGGCTCCAGAAAATATAAAGCATCATACTCTTAAGTCCTGCATTCTGGTGATTTTTCAAATTTTATTTTATTAATATTATTTTAGTTAGACTTTTTTGTGTAGGAAAGTTCTTTTTATGAAAAGCTGCTGTCTCTGGACGCTGTTATTCCCCACTGCATTGTGATCTCAGGCTTTTTAAAGGCCGTTTAATCCTTTCTTTAATTTTCAATTTTTTGGATGTCAGTTACTCTTAACCTTAAGCTTCAGGAGAATTTGATTGGAACAAAGTTTTTTTTTTCCTTCCAGCTTTTCTGAGATTGAGAATGATGTGTAGAGGCCAACAAGGGTTTTGGCTTTGACAACTTGTGTTGAATACTCTGATAACCCAAAGAAGTAAGTTTCAGTTGAATTTAGGGGGGTTGGGGCTCCTCTGCCAGAAAATTTCAAGCATCAAACACTTGATTTTCTGCATTCTGGTGAATTTTTATGCACCAGTTTCTTTCTGCATCACTTAATGATGTAAATGTCAGATTGTAAAAAAATCTATTGTATTTTTTATTGGGGGCATGGCAAACGCACTAATAACTATACTAAATATACTAAATATTCAGGGGGACATGTCCCCTGCATCCCCCTCCAAATCTACACTTATGTGTTAATCTCAACCTCTCCTCATTCAGTCATCCTCTCATGTTGATATTTCACATATCTGTTATCTGCAGTTAAGTTGACCTGAATTGGTCTCAGGGCTGTTGCAGATGCTGAGTCGGCTCTCTAAATACATGACTCTAATACAAGTCTCTGAGCTTGTTCCAACAGGCACTTTTCAGAAAACTCACGCCTTTGACCGCTGCCGTGCACAGAGTTCATCTGTTACACTGTGACAGCTTGATGAATGTGTCACGCAGTTTAATTACAGTTTGTATTCTTCATATCACCTCCTTGTTTGACGATGTTATTACCTCAGTTTGCAATTCCATGTGATTATTCACCCCTTTGATGAGGCGATGTGATGACATGTTATTCCTCGCGTGACTGCGGTGGGTAAGGAGCATTCCCACGAGACGGATCACTGATTGATCACGGCCTTCACTTTACGACTGAACTGATTTCACTCGGTTGCGATTCAAGAAAAAGCTGCAGGCGCCTCGAGCTGCCAGCCTGTCTGTCACTCGTCCAACATTCTTGGCCGGTAGAAAAGTGACAGACAGACAGCTGGTCCCTGACTTGTCAAACATGTTATCATTAGCTTCTTTTTCACCAGTATGTTAATGTTACTGGAGCATTAAAAAAAAGAAAAAGAAAAAAAAAAGCGCATTTTAGTTCCACTGGTGCATGTGGGCTCATGCAACAGCGAAGATGTGGTGAAATAAGTAGACAAACACCCACTTTATTTGTTTGTTTCTGCAAAAATGATGGCTTTGGTTGATCTTTATCGCCCTGAAGTCTTTTTCATTTGATGACTTCTTTTTGTTTCACTTCAATCAAACTGAGAGAATCATGTTGGAGCTATTTTTATCTCCACAGTGAGTCACATGAAAACTTGCAGATCCAAGACGTGTTGACAGTAGTTGATCCTGCTATCAAATAAGCACTCTGCCATTAAAATGTGTGTGCATACATGTTGAAAACACTCTTTTATGTGTAGGAAGCTGGCATGTGCGTCAGCTGGAAAGTGCTTCAGACTGGCTAGGGTCGCAGATCAGCACAGATGCCACTTGGAAAGGTTTTTTTTTTTTATTCTGGCGCCTCTTCTTTGATGCGTCACCATTGCAAGCTGAACATGATGGGCCTTGTCTTTCTCCACCTCTTCTTTATCACAAAGCCTCACTCCGGGGTTGTCTGGGAAAAAAAAACAACTAATTATTCAGCTGCTGTTGAAACAAAGAGGTAATGAGAAGAGTAGTCTGTCTGTGGTATTGTTTTTGACAGGATGTAGATGCAACGCAGTAGTAAAAGAGATTACTGACTGTTTTTGCTGTTCTTTTAGAAAGAGGTACTTCTCCTGAGAGTGTGTTGTAGTTGTTATGACAGCCGAGATGTAACCTTGGGATAAATGTAATTGTTTGTTGCCGTGGCTGGCATTTTAAAACTAGCGCTGGGAGACAGTTAAGTCCTTGAAGGACGAAAAGCTGTGTTAAAGCTGTAATAGGATAAACCAGCACCCAGACAGCATTCTCTTTCATAGACAGCCAACACACTCACATGCACGCACACACATGCATACAAACAAGCAAACACAAACATTCATGTTTCATTCACATCCAGCACTTAAAAAACATCCACGTGCGCTTCTTCGCTGTTACACCTCTTCACCCCTGCAAAGTTTCACGCACATCCATCACTTGTCAGAACAGAGTGAGTGTGAGATGATGATGGATGGTTAGATGTTTCTGCAGAGCAGAGGGAGGAAGTGTGTGTGTGTGTGTGTGTGTGTGTGTATTGTGTTTTGCTGGAGAGCTTTGCTGGTTTTGCTTCAGGTGTTGTCTCTGACACTGAGGTTAATTGTCAGAGTCAGCCTGCATGAAAAAGTTGTGTAAAAGTCAGATGTGTAAACCTGAGGTTGTATGTGACAGCCAGGCTGCGTGAGGGAGGAAGTGACATAAAGTGACGCCCGACTGACACAAGAACGGAGAAGACTTTCTCATCTACTACAGCATAAATGATATGAATTTACTTTGTTAAAATGTAGTTTTAATGTCAGGCACATCTTTTTACATAAATGGAGATTTATGAGGGAAAGGCAGAACTCTCCTCATGAGTGCTCAAAGCAAACCTTGTTCTGAGCATGGGCGTATTATGAGACAGTAGGCCCCAGGGCAGAGATATGCAAAAGCCCCCAACAGCTCTCTTACACAGATGCAAGACACACAAATAATGTGGTGATATGCCTCCTTTTTTTGTTTTGAACCTCTTTGAAGTCTTTAGTCATTATTTTTGTGGTTTTCGTGTCTCTTTGAGGTCATTTTGTGAGTTTTTTTGGTCATTTTGAGTCCTTTCAGATTGTTTTGCTTGATTTTGTAGTTATTTGGTGTCTCTTTGAAGTGATTGTGTGTCTTTTTGTGTTGTTTTGTTTGTCTTTGTGTTCATTTTTGTCTTTTTTGTCCTTTTGTGTCTTTTTGTAGTCATTTTGTGTCTATATAGGATTGTTTTGCTTGTTTTTGTCATCATTTTGTGTCTCTTTTGTTATTTTGTGTCTTTTGGTTGTTTAATGTGTCTTTCGGGTCATTTAGTGTCTCTTTGTAGTCATTTTGTGTCTCTTTAGATTTGTTTTGCCCATTTTTGTAGTTATTTTGTTTCTCTTTGCAATGGCTTGGCAGTCATTTTGAGTCTCTTGCTGGTGAGTAAGTTAAACTGAGTGACATTTTGCAGGTGAAGGCCTGTTTGGCCCCATGACATTTTGGGCCCCTGGGTCTGTGCCCGGTAGGCACGTTCAATAATCCATCCGTGGTTCTGAGGGGAAACAACAAAGACTGAATCTTTAAAACTTTTTCAGCTGCTGCCACGGGCGAGGGTAAAATGGAGCGTGAGATAGACAGGCCGGTCCGTTTGTGCCGGACCGCCAGGTTGAAGAGGGAAATGAGCCAGAAGGCAAAACTTTTAATTTACCAGTCCATCTGCGTCCCAGCCCTCACCTATGATCATGAGGCTTTGGATAGTGACCGAAAGAATGAGACTGCGGATACAAGTGGAAGAAATTTGTTTCCTCGAAAGATTGGCTGTGCTCAGCCGTAGATACGGTGAGGAGCTCAGACATCTGGAGGGAGCTTGGAGAAGAGCCGCCGCTCCTTTGCATTAATAGAGGTTAGTTGAGTTAGTTTGTGCATCTGATCAAGATGCCTCATGGGTGTTTCCCGTTAGACGTGTTCTGGGCACATCGAACTGGTAGTAGGCCTTGGGGTAGACTCAGGACACGCTGCAGGGATTTTTGAGCACTTTTCTCAGCCTGCTGCCTCCTCAGCCAGCCCCGGATAAGCAGATAACTCCTGCTAACCGACACACATGAGGGCACGTCATTTCTAGCATTTCCTGCAGTAGAGAATCTGTTAACATCAGAATACATTTTAACATTTTTGATCGATATCAGCCTTCAAGGAAAGGGGCATTGGGGCAGAGCTTCATACTTCTCTCATATGAAAAATGTCCCAGCTTTGTTTTAAAGTCAGTCCTTGAAGATTAAGAATTAAAAAGCTGTAAACAAGAAAACTCCAAGCTTTGTTCAGTTGAGCCAGTGTTCTCATTTTTTTCCACACCATTCGTCTCATGAGGTGTAGAAGTTGTCTCGGGGTGTCAAGGTGTGAAGGTCAGTCTGACAGTGTACCCCTCCCTCTGAGCATGGAACGGCCGTACCTTTCCCGTGCCAGTGTAGCTCACAGCATCGCTCTGCAGGTTTCAGCCTGCACCCAGTGCGAGGCCGTGGACGCACGCCGCTTGCTGGTGCTCTTTTCACACCTTACACAGGCACCATGTCTGCTGGTGCCGCCATATGTTTTGCCATCGACTGTCATACATGGAGGGCAAAGGTGAGAGATGCCCAGCGGTAACGTCCTGGCAGAGCGCCTCACCCCATCAGGGAATCGCACACACTGTGACACATTTCCTGGTGCTGTGTTTTATTTTGACTGCAGGGTAGGTGTGTAGGCATTTAATTGTGGAAATGAAGATTCGCAGCATGTTACTTTTATTATGCCCTTTAAGCCTTATAAATAAAACATATTATTTAGACATTTTTTGTCCATTTCACATGAACTAAGTATTTTTCCAGCAGATTTGGCCAAATGCCTGTCAGTGACTGCTTTTTGTTGTTCTCCTCGCCTTACCCACACTTTAATCCGGTGATTAAGCAACCTCACACAGTTAGGAGTGACAGAGTGCGGCCACAGATATGAAGCTAATGTTTCCTGTTGAATTGACCCTCCTTGGTGCTTCAGCTTCCTGCATCCTGTCTTTGGGAGAAAATAGGACAGTGGCGTGGTGGCCTGTGGAGAGAAAACAGAAAAACTCAGTGGAAACCTGGGAAAAAAAGACACTCACTATTGTTGAACACAGCTCTGACAATTTAACACTCACAAGCACAAATAGTAGTTTATGGGCCCATTATTTCAAACATTGTGGGGATGAATACACTTGTTGATGGATGTCCATGACCTGTGACCTCTGTGCAGCTTCCCTGTGGTGTATGAGCATTTCAGCTGTTTTTAACATTCCTTTGAGCACCTGGCTTCATGTTGTCAACATTTATAGCATGCATCAAGAATCCCATATGCTAGGCTTTGTCACAGTGAAGAAACAGTAGGTTTTCTTCTTAACACACATCCTAAGACTAGTGAGCTAATAGTGATTGTGCTGATTTATCGATACATATTAATTCCAAATATTTGAAGCATTTAACTTACATGCCTTCAAGGTCAATTTTTCCCCTTGGTACAGAAAATACAATCGAATGTCATCATTTTCCAAGATATCATATTGAAGTTAGAAATCCAGTTTTGTGACAACATTAGTCCAGAGCATTATCTATAATGTTTACATTGTCTTACATATTGTATTTCATTTGCTTCCTTCGTATTTAAAGGAGTTTAGCAATTGCAGCTGGGTAAGAAGAATTTCCCAAGTGAAGACATGATTTTCCCCCTTAGATGGACTGTTTGAACTTGAAACACAGTTGGCCTGGTCGAGCCTGAAGCTGAATCTCAGCATTGGACAGAAACCAGCAGCTCTCTCAGCTACTGCTCTCTCACAGCTGTTATGTAGCATTTCAGCAAAACATAACTCTGAGCGTGAGCTGTGTTTAAAAAGGAACATAATCCTACATGGAAGTGTGCCACTGCAACTGAATTATTACTGTCTCCCTCCACATGTGTATATGTTTTTTAATGACAAGTTATACTGTCTGTAAAAAAAAAAAAAGCGTAATGGTTGACATTATCATTTCCCAGGCAGCTGTTACTATAGTGACATGGAAAGCCACATTATAAATTCAGAATGTGTTGCCTCTGAAAAGCCTCCTCAACCATCACCACTGTGACCTGTGAGGAATCTATAGAGAAAAAAAAAATCAACACATCTGTCCACGCTGAAGCCCCACTTCACACAAGGGCCTTTAGCCAAATAACAGTCCATGCATTTAAATAGGAATATTATTATAATGACAGACCATCACATGGAGTGTGTATGTGTGTCACATTGGTTTTGGAGAGGGGAAGGGTTTCGGCCATAAAACATGGCAACAACTCTGACAGGTTTGAGAGTCCTGGTGGAGAAACAAGCCTGAACAGTTGACCTCGTGGCTTGATCTTTATGTTAATGCCAGAGAATTTATTAGCAGCCAGTTTGGGCCTCAGGGGCCACCAGTGCTGACGGAAATTTATGTGTGTTGAAGTCGGACGACAGAATGAGTGGTGATACATTTATTCTTCTCTATTCTGTTCCCGTCAGCAAAAATTCAGCAGATCGTTAGTGACTGAGTGGGACGGACTGTCTTTCAAAGACGGTTCCAGAGAAATGTGTGTGGGAGGTGTGCTGTAGGTGTGTCTGATGAAACAAAAGAGAGGAGTGAGTGTGGACTATTTGAGTGCTGCTGCCAGTCAATCACGTCATCTGTTAACCAGAGAGCAGCAGCAGTAAACCAGTAGAGAAAAATGGAAGGCGTTGATTCACTAAATATACCACAAATTACTGTTTAGCACTCACTGCGTGTTTAGTTCAGCTGCAGTTTTACAGAGATTTAAAGTGACAGCTCACCCCAAATCAGAAGTATGGAGTTTTCCTTTTGCTTTTAGGGCTGCTTATAAGTTTAGATTGTTTTGCTGTTAGTTACAGAGTGTTGGAGATATCGGCCATAGAGATGTCTGCCTCCTCTCATATATAACCGAACTATGTGGCTCTCGGCTTGTGGTGCTCAAAGCCGCAAAAAATACATCTGACAAACTCAACAGCAATGCCTCTTTGTGGAAAATCATGTAGGAACTACTTTCTGTTAGTGCAAACGGTTCATTGTTAGTGAAATTTTAAATGAGGCGAGTAAAGTGTTTTTGATGAAATACCACTATTTTAAGATTAGATTTGATTATGTTTCCAGGCAAAAGTTTTTAATGTGCATGATGTGTTAAAGGGCTGTAGGAAATTTCAAAGACCAGTTTCTGGCTATGTTTAACTGTGTGATTTTGGTGATTTGTAAAGAAAAAATCCCTTTCAGTCCCAAAAGAAGGTTTTTGGATTCAGATGGGTTTGTTTTTTTAAAAAATAAGTACAAAATACAACCTATTAATGTTGTATATCCCTTTCTTACCTAAAATAAAAAACAAAAGTTCCTCCCCAGTGCTTGAAAACATTATTTGACATGTCTCCCCCTTTTTGCACCACACCCTCCCCCGTTTAAATAACAAACAGTCCCTTACTGGTGTCCTCCTCTACTGAGCTGTAACGTTAGCTAGCCCAGTGGTGCCAGGCAGTAGATGAACGCTTCCTTCAGCGCCGTTGATTCAGTTGGTACAGAGTAAATATTTCCTACATGAAACTGCTCACAGCGTCTGCGATTTATCTTGAGAAACCATATCATAATTTCCGGAAAGAGACATTGCTTTTGAGGTTTTTAATTGTATTTTGTTGACGCTTCGAGCAAGCTGAGGGCCATCTAGATTCATTATATTTAAGAAAGGGCAGATATTTTTATGGCTGATATTTCCATCAATAGGAAACTTTATAGGGGGAAATATGTATTTATAATTTTGGTGTGAATTGTGCTGATTTGAAGAAGAATTTATTTATTGTGAAGAAATCAGTGTATGTATGCTTGGTGTTTGAATTTAAATGATCAAAGACAACAGGTTTAACTTTATCTTTTTGCAGTATCATGAATAGTTCATACAGTATGTGCTTACACATAAATTAAGGAAAATTCAAATTTCAGTTTGACTTCAAGGTTGAACTTGCAGATGTCTACAAAGTAATGAAGCACAAAGGAAAGAGTGTGTTTTCTGCTCCGTAGTTTAAAATATGTATTGAAAATACTAATTACCATATTTTGCAATTCATGCACTCTGTTTTACAAAATCAGGCATGAGGGATTTTTTTAAATAGTACAGCCAGCTCAAGAAAAAGGTTAGTAATTTTTTTTAGAAATAGAAAATTAAAATCTAGTAAGGCAGAATGAATCCCAGACTTGAAAGCAGCTTGTTCTCATGTTCTCCCCTGACAGAGCTCCCAAAGTGTCGTACATGATAGATGCAACCACTAAGATTAAGACTATAATCGTTTGTCAGCTTTTGGTCTTGGCTAAAACTCAAGATAGATTCTGTTTCAGTTCATGGAATAACCCTAGATAAATAAAAAATACATTTTGTTTAAAAAAAAACATGTTGTGAAAACATGTTTCCTCCAAGAAATCTTGAAAACCACGACTGTAAGCTCCTGAGCCAAGCCCAACTGTAATTCAGTATAGACCTCTGCGCTCCAGCCAGCATGGAGAGAACATTTCAGTGGACAGGGAGTAATAACTTAGTATGTTATTGCAAATAGGAGGTCATATTTCTCCTGGTGATCAGTCGTGCTGAGGACAGCTCCTATAAAGAGTGGCACAAAAAGAGAGGCAATTAAATGAAAGGTTTTTCTTGAATATGGGCCTACCCACACTGACAGCATGAAATTGTTAGCTGTAACTTAGCGAACGCCTCAAGCAATATACCTCTGCGGAGTGCATGAGAAGGTAATTTATTTTCATTCACTTTGGTAAAAGGATCACAGTAGCTCGTGTTGTGTCACTTGGCTGTCTGAGTGGATTCGGTGACATCTGGGTGTCTGTAAAACTAAAAACAGCGATACCTCATTAAATATTTGATATTTGCTCACACCGTGTCTGGTCTCTTCATCCAAATCTGTTCCAACCGCTTAAATAAAATGTGAGTATTTTGCTTGTCAGCTGTCCCGGGACTCAAGACGGGACCCAGTGGGTACAAAAAAAAGCTTTCTTTAAAACAGTTACATCACACACTGAACTGATGCTGAACTCCTGTTCAAAATGCAGTTCTTGCTTTGGACTATTGACACACCTGACTTCAGAGTAATTGCTGCAGTTAACTTAAATCAATTAGCAATCCCAAGCATCATTAGCTGCATTTACTTTGCAGCCAACACCATTACTAATTCAAAACGCAGTGTTAATTGTTAATGCTTTATTAATGATTGGTTAATTGTTTTAATGATAAAGTAGGATGTTGATCAGGTGACTTTAAGGATGGTGATTTGGGGAATCTGCACTGAAATGTGACTGTTTTTTTCTCTTTCTTCCATGCTTGCACCCCACCTATGATGACTCCTCTTCTCCTTTGTTTTCAGGTAAGAAAAAATTATAATTTCCTCCTCATCACGCCCTTGTTTGCTTTTGTCGTGCATTCAGACAGATGTGCAACAAAGACATGGGCATCGTTGTTTTCATTACTCCTTTGTTATTACCTTACATGTGCTCTAACACTGAGTGGCTGTGTCCTTGTCTGTTGATTCTGTCACAATGCGACTAACCTGATTCAGTGAACCTAATTTCGTTGCACTTTGCTTTGCCTCGCTGCCTTCGGGAGCACGTTGGGAGAAGCACAAGGATGTTTCTGCTAAATTTCCTCCAGTGAATCTATGAACCATGAAACAAAATGACTTCCTGAAACTTTTTTAGTGCCTCTGTGCAGGCAACAGCCATGGCTGGAGGCAGCCAGGAACGCCTGGAGGGAATTTCTTCAGATTTGGCACAAACATCCACTTGGACTCAACAATGAGCTGATTAGATTTTGATGGTTCAAGGTCACTGTGATCTTGTCTGTCTTATTATTGTGAACACATCTCAAGAAAGCTTTGTTGAAATTTCCTCAGATTCGACACAAACATCCCCTTGAAGTAAGCCTCTGTGCTTGCGCTAGCTGCGACTGTAGGCATTGTGCTTTTGGGTTCCCTGTCTGTGTCATTCTTGTGACTGTGATATTTTATGGGCACCTTGAGGGAATTTCCTCAGATTTGGCGCAAACCTCCACTTGGTCTCAACAATGAACTGATTAGATTTTGGTGGTCAAAGGTCAAGGTCATTTTGACCTTGCTTCTGTTTCATTCTTATGAATGCATAATCTCAAGAAGCCCTTGAAGGAGTTTTCTCAAATTTGGCACAGATGTCCACTTGGACTCAGAGATAAACTGATAAGATTTTGGTGGTCAAAGGTCAAGGTCACCGTGACCTCATCTGTCTTATTCTCGTGATGGCGATATATGTCAGGAACATCTTGAGATAATTTCTTCAAATTTGGCACAAAATGAAATTTATTAGATTTTAGTGGTCAAGAGTCAGGTTAACTGTGACCTCACAAAATAGTTAACTTATTGTGATAACATTTTACACAAATGTCTAATAGGAAAAAATGATGAAATCATTTTATTTCAAAGCGTCAGCTTCACTGCGACATCATGATGTTCTGCAAAGACACATTTATGGCCATTTTTCAGTGTTGTAATTCAGGAACAGAAGGGGAGAGATTTGGTCCGATTGAATTGGTGACACTAACCTTGGGTGTCCACCTTGAAACTGTGATGATCTTCTGTGCTGCTGGCTTAAATATGCTTGTGAAGCATCCGTGTTTTAGAATTTGTTGCTTCTTTGCTGCAACATCCATATTTGAAGCATTGTCAACTGTCATGGCTACATATGAGAATGGACAGACTCATATGTAAACTGTAACTGCAACTTGATTGGTTTGCGGAAGCATACAACCATGAGGCGGTAATTCTAATTTATTTTAAATTTCGCATCGTGCGGTTCTGTAATTCAGCTCACAATTAGGAAAATAAAAATGAAAGGGGGAATCAATTTAGTGTCACAGAGGCACAGAGTAATGGGATAGACAAAGGCCTATGGAAAGAAGCTCCACAAGACCAAAAAAAAAAAGAAAAAGAAAACCCAACAAGGTCACCTCATTCCTCCTCTGAGCATCCATTGAGCAGTTGAGAATGGGGACGGGAGGAGTGTGTGCGAGACAAGATAACACACAAGAATGGCGTCGCGTAATTGAGATATCAATCAAGGAGGTTATTTCAGGGGTAATTGCTGAGGTCCTTTGGTTTGTGTTTGTGTGTGAGAGAGAGAGAGACAGAAAGAGAGAGAGAGAGGACATTGAATGTGGAAAAAAATTGTGAATAGTCTTGAGAATTTGTCATTCATCTCGGTAGAATAGCCGTCATATTCATTTCTGTTATTCTGCGCCTCTCCATGATGCTTCAAGGCTTCAAGGCTGAGATGCTTTTGGCATGAGCAAGAATTAATAAATAAATCTACTTCCTATCTGCTGCTTGCAATAATGGCTTCATATTTAGTTACGGCTGCGTCTACATTCTCAATGCCTATTTTAAAAGATGGGTTTTTTTTTTAAACTCAGGCACACATTGAGGCCATAGTTGTTTTTTTTTTCTTTTTTCAACAGAAGTCTGTCTGAGGAGTTTAATTTTAAAATTGTATGCAGTTATTTTGGGGCTATGTTTCATTTAGCTCAGGACAGCAAATAAAGAAATGATATTCACTAGTGGGTTTTTACTTTTCATGCCTGGGGTGGATAGCATATTTTTTTGCGTTTTGAGATGGAACTCTTCAGTGACATTCATACGGTGCTTAATGTTTATGCATGTGGAATGTTTCATTTCATTAAATGCCAATCCGCTTTTATATCCGTACGGATGGCCGTTTGAGACTTTTTGAGAGGCGTCGAGCTTTGTTTTAAGGGCAACGTGGAGCTCATGAATATTCCATTTCCTCATGAGATTACTTCCTGTAATAACACGGCTCTGCTCCCCAAGGACATACTACTACAGACGCTACACACTCCGCTTCAGGCGCACACACTAGTACGCACTTCATCTCCTGTATGTGCCTGCATGTGGTCTCGCACACATTCCCACATACACAAATCCCAGGTAGATTATTTACGTATTAGCATAAGAATGTTCACTTTTAATTTGCCATTTTCTGCCCAAGTGCTCTCAGATACTATACTCTCTGCATGGGTAAATCGAAGAATAAGCTTTTAATTGTGGTGATGGTGATGAGAATAATGGCCCTAGGTAAACTGGGTAAAGTCTTGGCTTTGGTGAATGTGTTAAGTCCTGTTTCATCATAGCTGATCATATTTTTTTAACACTATTTTTTTTACTGTACTGTTAGTCCATTTTCAGAGAAATTCTTTGAAAATGCCTCTAGCAGAGGTTTAGAATAAGTAAAATTTGTAACTTTCATAATATTGATCTGTTCCTTTAAAGGGTCAGTTCTCCATAATATGAGTAAAACATCAGTTTTGTTGGATATGTCTAGTTGTATCTGACCAGCACCAAAATTCATCATTTCAGTTGGTAGTGCTCACTGTATTAAAATTACATTAAATAGTTTGACAATGCATAATTCGCAGACCTCATTGTCGACAGTTTTCATTGGAACTACTTTCTTCCAGAGAAACTGTTGACAGTGTTTTCTGCTCTTTGAGCGCCACAAATAAAGAATAATTTGCTTCCATTGTATTGGTGTAGAGGCAGAAATATTACAAATATTGCACAATGCAAAAGCAGTGTACTTTTGTTGGAATAAGGTCCATTTTTCGGAACTTTCGCAATAGGAATAAAGACATCAACCAATCACGTTGTGCATCTTTAAGGATTATAAAACAACAACAACTAACAGTAAATTATTACTTCTTTCAACCTTGGCAAATGCAGCGCTGGCTAGAACCATACCTTCTGTTCTTACCTTTCACAATAATAGCCCTAGACATATAACATCCTGTTCTCATTCTGAAGTCGTCAAACTCTGCCACTTTTGCAGTGCTTTCGGTGTAAGGTCCCGATGCCAAAAGCCACCCAGGATTTTCATGTGGGAGTCTTGTGTTTGCTTCCCATCTGAATGTGTTGGGGGTTTTTCTACACCTTTCCATGTGCTTTTGTTGCCTAAACATAACCATGTGCAGCGTAATTCCACAATGTGCTTGTGTTGACATGGTATCAGCATCCCAGAACATCAGACACAGAAGGAGCGTAATATGTTGATAAGATAGTCCACTGCAAAGCAGCATTGACTTGGGATGAGAATGTGTTGCATATACACAGTTTAACTTTTTACTAGAGAGACTCAGAACATTTCACTAAAAGGAAACTCAATAAAATAGCTTACAGTAGCTTAAGCTACAACAACTTAACTGAGGCAGACTGCCAGATGCTGTTTTGGTAGTTGTTGCTAATTTGCATCAGTGCCGGTGAATCCATTTGCATCAAAACCATTTGCTGAACAAACGTTACAGCAGTCACACATTGACATGGCTGCTGGTATTTAGTTTTAATATGAAATATTCACAAGCAATTATGTTTTATATTTGTGTCATTTATATATCAGGCCCGCGGTATGTAAAGGCCTTTATTTGGGTGAACCAACCACTTTAAAATTGGCAACCACAATGCATACGTCATGTTACTGTCAAATGGACAAGAATTTCTGTGTGGGAAATAATATGAAATTAGAGTTCACCATTTTAGATATATCTTACACTGGATGGGGAAATTTAAGTCTTCAATATATCAGCAGCATATGGGAGTGTGGTTGTATGTTTTGGACTGGAGACGTGCAGTGCTGACTTGCTGCTGGACATCTGGATTACTCATCATCACTTGCTCTCATGTTTACAGTGTGAATGGAAGACATTTTTGGAAAAAGGAGTTTTTGTCCACTGAGTTTAAACATTGCCACACAGTAAGGACTAAAAGCTTTCTCAGCCTCTGACCACTGCCTGTGTTTTTAGATGATGTGTTTATGCAATTGGACTGTGGAAGGAACTTTAAAGGAGGAAATGAAGGAAAGAGATGTTATTTCAGGATGGAAGGAGAGGGTTTTGGGGTTTGTCTTCCGCTCCTCTTAAATATTAATCATTACTATCCTTTTCTTTAACATCCACTTCTGCACCACCGATTAATAAAACAGACACTCATAACCCAAAACTCCTCCATTCAGCACTTCAGCAGCCGCACATTCTCCATGCACGTACACCCATTCAGCTCTGATCAACTTGACTGACACATGGAGCACCCAATAATTGGCTACCAGCAAACAATTATTCACATTATTCACCCAATCGTCATTGGAGGCCGGCGATTAATGACGGCTCCAGCCAACCATGAAGCGGACATGATGGGGGCATTAAGACAGCAGTCGGGGGTGGCGATGTGGCGAAACGGGAGGAGGATGTTTGAGCATGTTGTCAACAGGCCTTGGATGTGGATGACAAATGACCAGCACTGGTTTCTCATCAAGCTGATGTCTGTTATTCATGGAGCTGTGTCTGATTGAATAATGTAGTTTCAAAAGAGAGCGACAGGATTAAAGGCACCTTTTATGTGGAATTAGAGGCGCTTTATTTGTGGATTTAAAGCACCTTTGGATCCAGTATTGCTGAAGATTTCCTCAGTTGGCTTATTGATTAGTAGTTGATCAATTAATCTGTGAATGGATTTGTCACTTTCAGTTGCCTTGAGCTTTGATTGTTTTATCCTTGTTCAAGGGTCAAGGATTTATAGGCATTTCCCAGGTCGCTCTGACTTTTTTATTTATTTTTTGGTACCTTTGTAATGAATTGCTAGAGTTAACTGATAGCATCTATACTGTAGTAATAAGTTACATAAACAACCCGGTCTCTTTCACCACTTGTCGAATATCGTCCCTTGGTCATTGGTCCTTGGTGCACAGGCGCATCCTTTAGCAGCAGTCGGAGATGCATCAAGCGGCAGCGATTTTTCTGAGCTCTGAGTGATTAAAAGTGAGACAGTGTGTATACGGCTGGGAGGAGGGAAGGAGGAAGGGTCAAACTAACTCTTGAATTTCAGCAGGGAGACTGCTGTTTGTGTCCCGTTATTTAATAACAAGGTAATGTGCTGGAATATGTAGCATGCTTGATGTATGTCATGTGACATAACATTGTGATAGTAACAAACATACTTATTTTAAGCCAAACCAAGATGTTTTATTTAAAGCTAACCAGGTACTTTTGTTGCCTTAACCTGAAGGCATTAACCTTAAAATAAAGTTTTTTACATTTTATGTTTTATGTTCTAAGTTAATTTAAAAAAAAAAAAAAAACACTTTTTGCCTTTAATGAGTGGAAACTGCCCATTTCCTGTGTAAAACAGATTTCACCTGAAAAATTTCACTCAAATTAACATTTATTGACCTGGATTTTACACCTGGACGCTGTATGCTGTAAATATGTAACAACACAACATTGTGCTCTAATAAAAATATTAAAAACATAACATTTATTGACCTGGAAGAGACTCAGAATGACCACAAAAGACACAAAATTACCCGAAAGAGACACAAAATTGACTACAGGGAGACACGAAACCACCACAGGATCAGTGTATCTTGCTCCCATGTAAGAGAGGTGACGGGGCCTTTTGCAAATCTGTGCTCAGAAAGAATAATTCGCCTATGCATAAAGGAGCACCAGTCAGGTGATAAAAGTGCAGCTGATTATATTGTAGATAATAATCTGGTTGGGATTTTTTGCAAGAGAGGGAGATATATTTTGTCAAGATTTCTCATTTTGAGACATTCCATTTGTTTCTAATTTGAAATCAAGGCATTCATATTTTTGCCACTTTTTGGCTTTCCTAAACATGTTCCTGATTTGAGTTAAAAGTGTTTTTGAGTGTAATACTTCTGTTTGTGTATAAATATGTCTGAAAGGAGGAGAAACATTTTTTTTTAAAAGTGTTGTGCCATCTCAGAAATTGCTGGCTGCTTATGGGACATAAAAAAAGGGCTTGCAGTAGTCTGGCTGATGCTGACATAAAAGCCGTCTGGTGCTTTGAAGACATGAGCCTTTTGAGAACTGAGACTGTGCATCAGCACTTTGTAAGGGCTACAACCACTGTGCTGCTGCTGGGGACCAAATACAAGACAATATTTAGAAAAAATCACATGGAAAAATACAGTCCTCTCCACTGAGATATTTTACACAAGTATTTATCAAAATCCCCATTATTGAATGACTCCCAGACACACAAAGACATGCATACCATCTGGTGTAAAGGGACTGGAAAAGATTGTGAACATAGGAGATACTGGGAGCGTGACAACTTGGCTATTAAATGTGGTACTGTTTTTTTTGTTTTTTTAAGAGAGATATAGACAGGCAGACAGACAGATAGGAGAGATGGAGACACACAGAGGGCGAGAATGAAAGATCACAGATAGTCATCATTATCTAGCTCCAGTCCTCCCAGTGGTGGAGCTGATCAATACAGTGTACCCAGCATGGCTCTGCTTTGGAACCAGCTCCACACAGCCTCTCATTACTGCCTACGCTCTCATTACTGCACACACACAAGCCTGCACACACACAGTGCTGCCAGCACATACACACACATGCACCCCTCACACTTGCAGACCTGCCTGCACACGCGCGCACGCACACACACACACACACACACACACACACACACACACACACACACACACACCACATTGTGCTGCTCTGTCAATCTCTGTCAGTCTTCAGTGCATGTTGCCCACACATTACACATCAGAACAAACATTTGCTCTGATTTTGCCTATTTGAAATGTTATTGGGCTTAGTTAACCGTGGTTTTAGAGCATTTGACTGAATCCAAAGAGTTGACCTTTTCTGTTGAGAGACAGAAGTTTGGTGGCATCAAGCTACAATAGGCTGAACGATGGAGTTTTTACAGTCAATATCGATAACTGACAATTACCAGCTTCTCATGGCTGACATTGATCCAGTAACCAATAATTTTACATTTTTGTATTTTAGAAAGAATTTATTAAGTTTATTAAAAAAGGTTATAATTGGTTATAATCTTATGATTACAATAATACAATATAATATAAATTTCCAATTTTCAGCCGATAATTTATCGGCATCCAGGCTGAACAGATCGTTATTAGTGGTAGGGTTTGGTAGAGTAAACCCTGTAACTGTTTTTTTTTTTTTTGTCTCCTCTACTTTACATTTAAGACCTCTCATCCTCACATGCATGTGTGCACACATGTTCACACACTCTTCCAATCATTCCAAATCCCAATCTCAACGAAATTAGGTCATAATATTTACTGTGTTAACGAGTTTCTATTTTTGAATAATTAAATGGAGTTAGTGGGATTTGAGGAGGGAATTGGGTCTTAATATAATCCTCCATGCCTCTAGTGAGCATACATGTATTGTATGTGAGAGCAGTTAATGTCTATTCTGGTCTGGTGGTGTGGAAGATGGATTAGCGTGACGTTTGACTGTGAGATAAAGGTGCTTTTCATCTTGAAGAGATGGAAACAAAGACAAAAAAAGATCTGCTGAAGGTTTTTGGGTATGTTTGCACCATGAATGATGTGCAGGTTATTACATGTTTATATACATGAAGGAGTGCACTCATGTCATGCACGTCTGCCCTTTTTGGAGTTTTCCCAACAGCTCTTGAGCTCTGGGGAACAGCACAGAGAGTCCTCCAGCCGCTCTCATTTGCATTCAACAAAGTTCAACAAGCCAAAGCCTGCTGCCACCAAACACTGAAACTGAGTTCTGCTTGTTTTCTCGCTCTTAATCAAATGAAGGGCCGGCTGTTTGTGCAGCAGTTTCGTCGTCTTTATTTGCTCTGCTTGATGCATCTAAAATGAAGTTAGTTGCTCTCTCCGGGGAGCTGGACGGGGCTTGAGAGTCACTATGGGAGAGTGGAAATCTGATCCCGAGAATACAGCTGTGTGTATCTGTGTGTTTCGTGTCACTTCCTTACATACACACTAACGCTGGAAAACCAGATGTTCTTCCGTGTTTTATTGCACGCTGCCCCAGGAGAGAGGAGAGCCACCTGCTGGAGGAGCTCGGCTGCTGGGCCACCATGACCTTGAATATCTATAGTGAGCATCCATCTGTTTCCCGTACTCACCATCCTGATGTGCTACATTAAACCTACAGAACATGTGCTAGGTGGCACTGTGGCTCAGCAATTAGTACTGCCATCTTATACAAATAGAGAGCAATCTAAATCCACAGAGAGGAGAAGGTTTTGTGACACTGCAAGACAGTTTTAAATTCAATTTAGACACCAGAATTTTCAGTCTTAATGATTGATGGACTGAAAAACTTTGATTTGTAGGATTATCTTTGTGGTTTGGATACATGCCATGTTTATGGAATTTCATCTGTGTACAGCATAAATCGGCAAGCAAAACAAACAAAAAAATAATAGAGGAGTAAGAGAACTAGTTTGCCTCTACTCAGGCTTATGGAGCAGAGATGCTGTGTCAAGTTTTTTTTTAGGCACCCCTGAGCGTTAGTATTGTCTTGGGTCTTTGATCATGCTCATGTATAGCTCCTTCTGCCCTCCAGTGATTTATATACTCCGCTTGTAAAACAAGGTCACCTTTGTCTAACCTTTGTCTCTATGGATGGTGCCAGTTGTCATCATAAGAAGACAAAAAGCACTCTGTTAGCCGGGTTCCTGCAGTATATGCTACTGCACTGACACAGCAGGGCCCAACATAGTACCATAAGTGGTCGATAACAGTGAGTGTGAGCCTAAGTGACGGTGTGGTGGTGAGGTTCAGTGTGCAGCCGAGTCACCAGAGGAAAAATAATTGCATGGTTTTACAAACCGTGACTGTGTTACATTTGCAGGTTTCATAAGTTTCAATGTCTTTAAAGTGACAGAATACATAAAATGACTTTGTCAGTGGGAGGTGAAAGATGGTAGATGGTGTGTCACCTAGACACCTGCCAAGCTGCAGACCACCGTTTGAAAACAACAAACAGCAATACCCGTTGTCTTTTGGTGACCCTTCACAGCGTTTTCACCAGTGTTTGTGGCCTCGTGATTATGTTGTGTGCCTCAACATAATCACGCCTTCACCACAGCTTTGTTAAGAAATGTTTCAACTTATCCACTACAAAATAATGCACAAATGTAAGGTATCTGTGGTTTGCAGAAACATTCAATGCAAACATTTGTATATGTTATCCCATGTTATCTGAATGTGAATTAGCAATACGTAATCAATGCAGTGGGCTGACACATTCTCAGGGAATTAGTTTGATGCCAAATGCATGTGTGACACATTATATATTTAAGCTCCAGTCATCTCACATACCCACGCCTCATATTTTAGTGAAGATTGTCATAGCAACCTATATGTTAGGAGTCAGAGAAAAGAGGATAGACTAATATAGAAAAGAGAGAATAAAATTCGGAGAAGTAGGAGCAGAAAGAGACATGGAGGTGCTTATTTCAAACATTGACAGGAATGAGAAGGGAGAGAGCGAAAAAAGATAATGATAATGTAAATTTACTGGCAGAATATGAAGCCCATTGAAAAACAACAGATGTTATATACAAATAATTATAATTGCAGGACTTTACATCGTGTGTACAATTGATCTGTTAAAGCCTAGAGAGTAGCAAACAGCTATGGCCTTTAGAAGTATGTGTATGCTGTGAGTGTGTTGCTTCTGTATAGGCCAGATGCCTGAGGTAGTGTTTCTATATTTATGTAGCTTTGACAGATAGTTTGCGAAATGTTGCAGTGGGCATTGGTTTTGAAAGTACATTCTTCGCTTGCCCTTCCAATAGAGAATGCTGGGGGAGACTACAAAAACTATCTGATTGAGAAATGAATGTCGAAGCTTTATCCTGTTTACCCAGGTAGCTTTGCCAGTTTTGTACCAACTAGAGACATTGCTGTTAACATATATAAGGAATGTTTTCGGCCAAATATATTCCAGTGAGCTGGAGACCTGTACTGGTGATTGATACCTGATGATTGTGGTTTTAATGTCAGATTTTTTAGGAAAGAGTGAAGAGTGTTGTGGTTCAGCTGCATTCTCGCTCCTAACTTGTTAGATACTACCTCTACACGTCAAACTAAGACATTCAAGGTGCCCCTCTAGCATCATTTTTGGATGCTTTGTGATGGCACGTCAGTGTCCACTTGTTAAATGCATCGTGTCTTTTTGAAATAAGCTTCTGTATTCACAGGAATACAGTTTCAGCTCATTAAATGCATAGTCTCATTTCAACACAGTCAGTGTCTCCTCCGTGCCATAGCTGCTTGAATCAAAGAGTATTTTGAGAGTCAAGAGCACGCACTCAGCATCAAAATCTGGAGACCAAAGACTAGAGACTAGAAGTACAGTGCACAACGCATTGACTAAAAGCAAAAACAACTGCTCGACTTGAAGCAATCTTAGTCCACTGAGGGTCTCTGATTTATGATTCGAATCTCTAACTTTAAAGGTAGTAAGAGAGGCTGGTCTACTTTTGCAGGCACACACTACTGGTCCAAAACTGCAGTCTTAATTGAATAAAGTACCATTTTTACATTTCCATGTGTAAATTTATGCTTCAGTTTAACAGGAAAATTGGAATATCACCTCTGGGTTTTATTAGATATATAGTTTAACTAACCAGAGTGTAATCTTTCAATAAGCGTTGACAATAAAGATGGCTGCACTCAAGGATGCAGAGGAAGAAATCTATTCATGAAACTGGGACAATGGTCCCCGAGTGTTGTAATATATGGGGATATGTGTGTGTTTACCCACTGTGATACTCTCTTTTACACAGGAACTAAGTCCTGCTGTGCACTCATGCTCAGTGAACCCCTGCAGACACGCAAACACACACTCACATATGCACACACGCAGGTATATACACACACATGCACGGTATACCTACTAACACACGCCGTGCTGCACACATTCACACAGCCCAAGGAGTAGGGGGTTATAGTAACTGTATTTTTTTATAGTTTTTCCAGTGCGCCCAGTAAAGGAACTGATCTAAGCTGTTTCCCATTGGCATTAAATATGCATTAGTCGCAGCCTTTCATGTGGGCGATGAGCTGTGTTTTGTGTAAGAAGTCCCGGGGATATTTTCTGATACATGCAGCCCACCAATTTTTTATCTTCATCTTTTAATTAAGAAGGAGAATGAGGTCTCGGAGAAAGAGAGCTAATCTTTATTAAATGGAATTTCTGGGCCACTGGGTTGCTTCAGGGCTGGTTACGAAACATCCCGCCAACAAGCATCGCAAAACCCCAGCTTCACGATCCATTATTTCTCATCAATTAACCTTGAGAAACCGCAGGAAAAGACCACACTGAAATAATACAGGGCTTAACATGAGCGGGGAGAGGGGTACGCCGCGTAATAATTATTTTAACTGCTCACCTGTTATGTCTCATTCTCTTTGAATAATGTCGAGCAAGGGTGTCGCCACTGACAGAATCCCCTTATTCACCCTGTCAGTAAACCATATCCAGCCCCCGGGCCTCCAGCCTGGTTCCATCTCATGTAAGGACATGGCAATCAATCATTTTTTGCCGAGTTGTCTGTGGGGGGTGGAAGGGGTATTTGCCCACTTTGCCCATACAAGTTCACCAGGAAAATGTCACTTCTAATCCCAGCACTCTGCCCGCTCCTGTGGCCACAACTGGTCGCTCCTATTTCCCCTTTTTCCTGGTAGGTCGGCCTTCTGCTGTTCTATTATCCCTCTATCTGTAATTAAAGGCAGCCAAGGGGAACTGAGATGGAGTGAGAGAGGAGAAGAGCTCAGGATAGGTGTCCATATTTCACACGGAGGCTAGCTGACAGCAAAGATCCAAGCCTCTCCATGGCCTGAAGGGTCTGTGTAATTAGACTATTACAATGCAGTTTTTCTACCAACAAGTCCTTAATGACAAGGTTGGTCATTTGTCAGTGCTTCTCAAAAGAAAGCTCATGAACAATTTATGAGCTGATACCCATTGGTTAAGGCAACCATAGTTGAGGAAAGGATTGCTGTTATTGGTTAATAAAGCAATATGCCAAGAAAGGCCATGGTTCTGCATTTACCAACTGTTATATTTACTTTCCCCGAGCTGTGGTGCCAGGGATATCATTTTTGTTACACTGTAGTACAGCTACTTGCTGAGTTACAAAGATATACTGTACCGAAACTTAAAAACAATAGCAATGATAGCAATAATAATGATGATAATGATAAATAATTGACCATATGGTTAGAGAAAAGTGAGAAAAGTAATAAAATATTAAAATAAAAACATGCAAGCTAGCTTAAGTTACATCATTAACTTTCCATAGATCTTTGGTGTAGTTTGTATGCTTGAATTGAGGATTTGGCTGCAGCAGTGACAGGTATTTCTCCAGTGAAGTGATGGGACATAGTGGGTTCCCTGGCTGCTCAAACAAAAGTTCCCGCAGGCTTTCTTTGCTTCTTGTGCCTGCATATATGTGATTTTTTTGTGAATTCATTGAATGACAGTGTTGCATATGTTACTTGTCACCATTGAGGGATGACTGAACGGGCCTACTAGGAACAGGCCTCCTTGCCCTTACCTGCAAAATTTCACTCAAATTAGCACGCACTGACCAGGAGAGAGATTTGTAATGGCCATAAAGACATGCAAAGGAACTGCAAAGAGACCCAAAATGACAATAAATTACATAAAATTATCTCAAAGAGACACAAAATAACCATTAACAGGGGCAAAACTACCAGAAAGTGACACAAAATTATTTTTGGATATCTGTGCCCTAGGGGCCCGTTGTCTGATAATCCGCCCCTGTTTCTGACGGTTTTTGTACATACATTGATTTCACATCCTTGGCCTTTAGTTGATAAATGCTGTCTTCTCTGCAGCCATATTATAAGAGGTGACTAATTAGCGCAGTGATACTGACGTCACGATGCGTTCACAGCTGTTCGTTGATAGAGTTTTTTGCACCAGCTTTGAACGGGGCCTACCTAATCATAATCAAGGACCGTAACTATCCGTTTTATAAAAGAAAACAACACTGACTGCTTCATGCTTTGATGTTGGATGTGAACATAGTGTTGGTCTGTCTGACCAAACAACCCGTGCTGGCCTTTTTCTCTGGAGATCAGTCCCATTTTGTCACATGTGAGAGTACTCTCCATCCACTGAGTGCAGGGACCTGCACCTCAGTCTTTCTGTGTGTGTGTAGGTGTAGGTGTGCATGCGTAGGTGTGAGTAAATAAAGATGATACTCAATAATTCCATCCTGCCAGCACACGCTAGGTCTGTAATATCCCACACTGTGAGCACACCCTCTTCACACTCATAAATCTCAAATCTCCCCTCATTTTTTTCCATCTTTTCTCTGCAGTCCTGTAATATTTATACTCTAGTGTTTTGTGAGTATAACCCCATGCCAGGGCTTTGTCTGTGGGCCCAAGCTGGCCAGAATTGGACAAGATTGGAACCTGTCGCAGTAATGGGGTCCCTGACCCAGTGGGGCTATCACACGCAGTGTGTGTGTGTGTGTGTGTGTGTGCGTAGGTGTGTAAGGGTGCATATGCGCAAGTCTGTGCGTGTGCAGTGATGTATGAGGACACAAACCTCCCAATGGAGCCTCAAGGGCATGGCTTAGCTGCCATAAACAAGCAGCCTTGGTTATCAGTAAGGCGGTAAATATTGATTATTTTAAATGGCTATCGCATTACACTCATAAATATACATTGATTACACATCCTTGGGTTGATATCCTTCGATTTAGTTTTTTAAAAATGCAAAACCATTAGAAGCTCATGAAACAAACAGCCATTTATAAATTCTTATTTATCTCCTGAAGGCTCCTTTGAGAAAACGTAGTTTTAGAAGTGGCTATCAACTGAGCAACATAATAGGAGGATCAGAAAAAGACTTTTACTCACATTCATATAAATTGCTGCATTTATCATAATTCTGATTTATAGCACCAGTGACAGTTCAGATTTTTTTAAACAACAGCAACAAAACATATTTTGGCCACCTAAAATAAAAAAAACAACCAAAACAAACATCATTAGTTAAAGTGTACACTAAATTTAGAACATTTTCACTGCTTTACCTTCATGTCAGACAGCAATTTTCAACAGGAAAATAAAGCTGTTATATCGCTATCTTCAAGCCAGACTCCATTGAGAAAAATATTGATTTGACATTGCTGAACACAGGAGCTGCTGGTCTACTGCTGCGATCAATTAGTTTGTTTGTGTTATTGTGAGACTTTGGCATTTAAATGGTTAGTTTGTATTTACCAAAGTCGCACAATAACACAAACTAACTGATTGAAGCAGCAAAAAAAGCAGCCGCTCCCGTGTTCAGGAAGCTAAAATGAGCTATAAGTCTGGTGGCTTTGATGAGAGAATAGATGGGGATATTAACCTGTTAATGGCTTCCCTGTCGAAAAAAGGGATCTGATTGAAAGGTAAAACAGTGAAAAATACTCCTTTTATAGCATACACTTAACCCCTTGAACCCTGAGCAAGCTGCTGCGAGTTTTTTCAAAAACTTGGAAAAAGGCAATGAGCAACTTGCTAAGAAATGCTCCACAAATTGCAAGAAATTAGTATAATTAGAAAATTATTTTTAAAAAAACTAGGGAAAACTAGCCTGCTTCTCCAAACTGGGGGCATGCCAACTTCTGACTTTGGATAAGTACCCCACACAATCCCTCTTCGAAATACCTGAACTATCCCTTTAATGTGTGGATCCGGAAAATACTTTTACTTACTTTCATATAAATTGCTGGATTTAATACAACTGTAATTTATTATATAACCCCAAACCCGACAAAACGAGGAACCTTTAGCTTTCCAGGAACCTTTGGAGTCATTTCCTGGTAGTTTCATTCATCAGTTGTGTTACAGTCCATTGACAGAAAACAAAATGTCAGTCACCCCAGAATAGATCCCAACAACCATCATCTCCACGTTCCACTGCCGCCTAAACCACCATACCTTCCAGACCCGAGACTTTACCAATGTACAATCACAGCGTCTGCAAAATATACAACACATCATTAACTGTGGTCTACCCCTAGTTATTTAATACACTATATTTTTTCCCCCAGTCTGTGAACTCCCCTCACCAGGAAAGCCTTGAGGGTATAGATAGTTCATGTATGTTCCACTGCCAACGTTGTAGAAGAATTTTACAACGAAAGTCAGCACTCGTTCCAAGCTGAACTGCATCTTACCTCTTACCTCTTTCTTCTGTGGATTCGCTCCTCAGCAGTTTGAGCTTCTCCCTTATTTCCTCCAGCAGCAGCTGAAAAGTGTTGATCACTTTGACGTCGGTGCGCCTTGCTCGCCGTGGGTGTAAATAATCAGATTTGTGACAAGAAAGCAGCCAGTCAGGGGAGGTGAGAATTGAATTTTTGAACCTGCATTTCATTGGTCTGATATGAATACTCTTCAGCGGATAAACCAGCATGCCTCTGCTTTTCTTGCGGAGAGAATTACTAATTTGAGACAGAGGCAAGCGAAGATTAAAACAGATTCACTGACTGGCAAAGGGACTCGTGCGGCTTGCCAAGATTCATGTGCCCCATCTTTGCTAGATTTGGCGCTCGTACTGTATGCGCGCTGACAGCATCATCTATTCATCAGAATGCTGCACAGCATTTAACAGTGAGAGCAATTTTTAAGTTGGCAACCCTTAGGGAATAAAAAAAGATATATGCAGCAAATTAATTTCTACAAAGCAGTTTTACACACCCGCCTCAAATTGGGGAAATTTAATTGTCCCTATGTCAAGTAGAACAATAATTAAGATGTATCCCATTGACTCTTTTGACACCAGTAAGTTCAGAAAAAGGTTCTCATACCAATTTAATAAACTACAAGCTTAAAATATTGAGCCTTTTCCTTGTTCAAGAGGCAGGAAACAGGCAGAGCTGAGGAAAAATAGCAAAGCAAGGTGAGAAATTGACTGATGATGCGTGGACTCTGGATTTTGTGCAGCCTACACAGAAACAATAGTTCAATATGATGGAAGGCAGTGGAAAAGAAACTGGCAAAAAAAGAGTGAAAGACCAGGGACCTGACTCACTTCGACCTACGACTGTTCTTGCACTTGTGCCAGGGATTCCCACTCTTTTTTGCAATATAAAAGGTTTTGCTAGAATAAAAAAAGGTAAAGAAACCTGCCTCTCAAAGGTTGCTTGATAAAATCCCTACATTTCTGTCATTTTGGCTTGTAAAACATATAAATTAAGATTTACTCTTTTCAAATGATAATTTCCGTGGTCTGTATTTGTTATCTATTTTCTGTCGTATATCAATCTCTAAAATCCCTCATTGTGTGAATCCTGTAGATAAGGTTTTATTCATCTCCATTCTCATCAAAATCAAGGATAAAGGGTTTGAACATTTTAATAAAATGAGTTCTCCGGAGCTTGACAGAGCAGGACATAGTGTGGGTTCGGCCTCGAGGCATTCTTGAGTAGAAAGAGCGGCAGAGAGCTTGATCTGTCTTTATGCTCTTTTAATTACACACGGCTGGCCGGGCTCCAATCCCCAGAGAGCCGAGGTAGAGCACACGTCAGGACCAGCCACTCTCGATGGCAGCTCAGTATTACCCTACCTAAACAGCCTCGAGGGAGGGAGGGAAGGAGGGAGAGAGGGACTGGGAGAGTGAGAGGCGGTAGGATCACAGGCTCCTCTCAGTACAGGGTTAATGCAGCAGACATGTTTACAAGAGCCACAGGCAGCTGTCGATCATTCTTCCGTAGTTTGACTGACAAGTAGTGAAAACATCTGTTGAGCAAGGGCATGGGTTAACAGATCATACCCGGCAGGCTCATGTATCCAATATAGTGTATTCTATATCACATTACCTCATATATAAATGCTTGTATGCTTTACAACAGAGATGTCAGTTTTGGTTAATTTTGCTTTCGATAGCCCGACAGCTATTAACCAGTAGCTAACCACTTCATTTTTAAGAAAAAAAAAGCAAGATGTCGATAAACACAATATCTTTTCCGTTCTGTTTGGTGCTCCATTGCTTCACTGAGCTTTAGCACCGGGGGGCTATCCATTTAGAGGTGGTATTTTAGTCACCTTTTAATGATTTGTGATGTAAATGTTTTCCCTTTTATTTTATTATCTGTTGGTGACAGACAGCTGGATTGCCACAGTAACAGTCGAAAAAGATTCCCACAGCTTACTATCCAGTCTGCAATGTTTAGCCTCGGCCGCTCTGCACTGCGCACCACTTGTGTCGGGTTGGAGCTAGTTAGCTGTGCTGCTCATTCAGCAATTATAGCTAATAATATCAGAAACATGGCAGCCACCCATCCAGTCTCCCTAGCCAGTAAGAAGCTTCATTTTGAGCTGCAAAACACCTTTAGTATTGCTACCAGTGATAGCACCACTAGGCATGCTGACATGGCAAACTGTTCTAACAGAGCTAATAGTGATAACATGGTTAACAATATTAAGGGAGGTTTACTATCCTTTGTTTAGTCGTGCTCCTTAAACGCAGACTGGCCAGTCATAGCATAGTATCAACTAGCTCTCATGCAATTGTTTCAATTTTTCAATTTCAATTCAATTTTTGTGGTTTTCAAGCTAAACTAATTAGCTAAACTAATTGGGCCGGGGTAAAAATGACCCTCGATACCTGGAGAGGTTGGAAGGAAATGTTTCTTCCCTGTCTCAAAACCAAAATCAAACCCTGAAATGTGTAGGGTTAGCTAGATATAGCTCATTGCTTTTTAATGATTGTAACACAAAAGACCTACCCTGCTTTACAGGAACCTGTTAAGGGAAAAAGGGAAACTTTGCATGTCATCAGTGTGTGCAGATAAACGGCCTTTGGCTTTGCCCGGAGCTCTCTGCCTCTCTAACAGTGATGGTGCTGGCGACACAGTGAGGAAGCCAAACTCTATTCATCTTCACCAGTGTGATGACACAGCCGGTTAAAAATCTGCAAAGTTTTCCCTTATTTTCAATTTATTTTGTCTCGATGTGTGGTTGGATGATTTTTGCCAGCGGTGATCACCAATAGATTAGTGCCTTAAGCTAGCTCCCACCAGACGTGGTTGATGCACAGTGCAGTGAACTGAAGCAAAACAAAATTAACCTATCGACCAACCTGGTCAAAAAAAAATCTTAATGTTAAACCGTTGGCATCCCTGTTTTACAGCTACACAGAAAGAAAACATGGAGATTCTTTTTTTTTAGGTTGAAGGAGCAAGTTTGACATAATGTACAACTGTGGCTTTCAGTGGAAAATCAAATTTAAAGACTTTAACCTGTCAGTGTTTGATCTTGGTGATCATCTGACAGACAAGCAGTCAGTGTAGTTGGGGTAATGTGAGAAGACGGACACGGTGCACAGTCATATCTACCATGACCGATTGATCAGTCAGTCAGTTGTGTCAGGACATGGGATAGAGCTCAGCCTGGTGTGTATTTTTGTGTTAGCTGTCAATACTCACAGCACACTAAACCTTTCCTGCAGACTGACCACGCTCAGTCATCCGCACATATCGACAAACACGCGTAAATCCACATAAAGTCACAGCCTCTCCCTCCGTCTCACACACACTGTTACTCTCTCACACGTCTTTCATCGACACACATTCCAGCAGTTCGGAGCACGTTGAACAGCAAGAGCCGAGGGAATAAGACTCTCTCACACTGAGACCTTTTATGTATCAGAAACCCTTGATTCACATGACTCTCACCTCCCAGAACCGCACTTCACTGTAAAATGAATGCTGTAACCTCCAGGCAATGTCAAGGTGAAGGGAACGTGTCAGCGCCTCCCCCGGTGAGCTTTTCCTCGCTCCGGCTCTCTCCAGTTAATGATCCGAGCGTGGAGAGCGTTGCCTCAGCCAGGCCTGGCCAGATGAGCCCAGAGGAGATGGTTGGAGGGAGAGGAGGATACAGACTGTAATCACAGGCAATCATCGGCTCTCTCTGTGGATTTCTGCTACCCCGGACTGGACCGCTTGGCCCCAAACCTGTGATTTGAGCTGTGAGGTGGAGTGAAACAAAAGAAAAAAAGAGGAGGATGATAAGGACAATGAAGATTTATAACTTGAAGCACACACATATGAAAGATTTTAGTGATTTAGTGCTCCAGAATCACCTGCTGCTGTTGGGTGAGAGCTGGTGATATTGCCATGAGTGAATTCAGTTTGCATCTCTTGTTCTACTGAAAAAGGGTTCATGGTCATCCAAAAGCTTGACTTGGATGTTGGAGGAAAAACGAACTTGGAGGTTGGGAAATGGATCCAAACTCATTGGATCCAAAGTTGTGAACAGCACGTCCATACAAAGCCTCAGCAGTTAATAGTGTGGAATACATGGTTTTGGTGTCCACAGTTAAATGGATGGTTAAATTTTAGGGGCATTTTAAGATTTTGTTTCCTAGTTACCCATTTACTGCCAACTGCAGGCAGTTTGATCAGCCAAGCTTGGCTCAAATGTTTCCAAAAAAGAGAGGGGGATGCTGCAACTGACCTTCATGTTATAATTTGCATGTTCAAAAATCAGATAATTTTACTTTTTACAAATAAACACATTTAGAGCTACAGTATATGAGAACAGTAGTGCTGGAGAATTAGCATGCTAACAATTGGTGCATTTTCATCTGGCTATGGAAACAGTGCAGCACAACACAAAGCTGTTACTACAACTCTTCCAGCAGCAGATAGCTTTAATATTAGTTCCTCAAAACTCTTTATTGCCATTGTCCAGTGTGTCCTCTGTTACTATACATCCATTTTTTCCTTCATCTGAGTTTTTGTCTGGCATTCTTTAAATTATGTCATCTTGTTGCATCTCTCCTCCTGCAGTTGGATAATGACTGCAAAGTGCATAACAGCACAGTTTCTATTGCCAATTTAAAAAAAAAACACTTAACATTTGTGCTACATTTGGATGTAAACCAACCTGAAGGGACAGTACTTTATTTATCAAAAGTTGGGGTGTGACTTCATTTTTTTTTTTTTTTTGGATTTGACATGACTCCCCTGTTAAGCCACCACCCCCCCCCCCCATAAATGACAAACAGTCCCTTATGTGAATGCAGCATGTTGATTTTGAGCAAGTGGAATGTTAAACAAGTTCGACATTTTAGTTCAGTGTTTTAGCATGCTAATATTTGCTAACTCAAGGGAATGTCATTAGTTTTTCAGGTATTAGGTGATTTAAAAAAAAAAGGCATTGTATGAGTCTAAATTGTGCCCTGATGATGGTGCTTAAAAAATAAAAGGATCACCAAAGGTACTACCGTTCATACTGATGGCAACATGAAAGTCTGTCCCAAATATCATGAAGCAGAAAATGAAATAAACAATAACATCAGTCAACAGTAGTTGACTTTACACTCATCCCACAAGTGACTTGACCCCCTGCCACAGTAAGGATGCTGATAGCCTTCACTGTGTGTGACAGCAGAGAGTTCATGCAGCTTGATGTGGCGGGCCCTGGCGTTGTGGCTTCGCGACCCTCCAGGCTAAATCTAATGGAGTTCTGCTTCCTCCAGCTCGCCTGTCTCTCTCCATCAACACACAACCAGCCTGCACATCGCCTGCAGCACTGATACTAATATGGAATACAGGATGGATTGTTCATTTCATTTTACAGCCAAGCTTGCTGGTGCCACTCAAAAAGAACAAGAGCACTTCCCCGCAACCGCCACTCTGATCTACTGCTGGCCTTGATAGGCAAAAAATAACCTCTGCTTTTATGGCTCTATGCATGTCGGCTCTGCCTTTGGAGCTGTAAACTTTTACATTGCGGTGTGTGTAGTGATACTGTGTGAGGGAAAAGCCTTGGACTGTTTGTCTCTAACCCTCAGTCCTACGTGCTCTGCGGTTGAGTCTGGTTGTCTGCTTTCTACTGTGGTCTTTCATCACGTTCACTCCCCGTTCTGGCATTCCTACCAGTATAGTGTCTGTGTGTGTGTGTGTGTGTGAGTGTGTGTGTGTGTGTGTGTGTGTGTGTGTGTGTGTGTGTGTGTGTGTGTGTTTGTGTGAGAGAGAGTGTGTGTAGGTTAGACCAGATGTTTACTGCCATCTAGTGGCTAGATACTACAAATCTTTCAGTGGGGTCAAGGAGATTACCTCTGAGACCATGTATAAAAAAATGAAATATATGAAAAACAGTGACATGGAGTGTTTTGTGAGCACAGTAGGTGTGTGTGTGTTTGTGGATGTTGGTAGCTCATTAATGGGAGTCCATATTAGTGTAGCAGGTCAGTTAAGTAAATGAGCGAGGGCTAATTCTTCTCCACTCCTTCTGTGTGCTGCCACTTGTTACACATTTGCATATAAATTGCTTTAAATGTGATGTTGCCGCTAAATTCCTTAACCCGCTACTTGTTTAAAATTCATGATTGCTTTTGAATTTTTTTCAGGCTCGGTTGAGCCGTCAGAAAGTCCTTTGATGCATTTAAAACCCCGACAGGTGCGCATGTGCCTGTGCAAAGGCATTTACACGAAAATTTTTGTGAAACTCTTTCCCATTTTGTCTGTGAAAAGCTCTGAAGCTTCCCATGTCCTCTATCTCTCTCCTTCTTTCTGTGTTCAGACTCATTACCCGGTCTCGGCTAGCAGATGGTGAAGGGAGGCTCGTCCCTGTGCGTTTGTGTGTGTGAGCATGGCTGTGTGTATATACAGTATGTCTAGTTATAGCCAGTCACAGTGATCAGTATTCTGGAACAGTCTGAGGTCACTAGCTACGCTGGCTTTCCTGTCGCTTTGCTCTGAGAGGGCAGGGAATAAAAGGTTTTTGTTTTTTTTTCAAATTCAGTCAATCTATAGAAATATGCAGAAGTATAATGCACTTTAGTCCTTTTCTCTCACAGCCTGTAGCCCAGATATCCCAGTTAACCTCTTTGTTCTGACATTTCATTAACATTTAAGGAATAGCTGATTTTTTTTGGAAGCTGGGTTGTACAGGATACTTTTCCATGGTCAGTGTGGTGCCTTCACTACCTTTAGTGCATGGCATGTTGACACGCTCCCAGTTTAGAGAAGCAGGCAGAAGTGCCAATGCAGAAGTTCAGCAGAGTAATGCTGTGGACGGGGCACAGGCAAAACTAACCACCTAAAACATTCAATATCAGGCTAGTAGACGCTATATTGAAAATATTTTCACTGTCTTACCTTGCCTTTAGACAGTCTTGTCCTTTGGCACTACATTTTCTCAACCACAGAACTTATTCCTGTGCTGTGCTATGCTACTTCTACTACTATATTACACCACGGATCAGCTTTTTGGTCTGACTTTCAGCGGTTTATGCATGGGCAAATGAACACCAGAAGGTTATTTAAAAATAAGTCATTATGACAGTGATGAAAAATGATGTGACAATTTAGAAACAAAAGCATACTTTTATGAATCTGAGTATACAGAACAACTTTTCAGATGAAGACTGAATGAGCCGAAAGAGAGAGATGCTAAAGAAAATGGAAGTCGTGCTCAAAGAAAGGGCTGTTTGAAGGCAACTTAATCCACGTCAACTAATAACAGATTTTTTGGGTTGGCTAAAGTGGCTAAAATACATTTTGCTGCTGCCCCCGTCCACAACAGCACATCTCTTATCTTTGGTTTCAGCACTCCTGCCTGCTTCTCCTAAATATAAGTGTGCCAGCTACTGTGAGTAACACAGTTACTATAGGTAAGTACCTCATGCAACCTTACTTCCAAATATGCAAATTGTCCCTCTTACAAATCCAGATAGCAATTTTCTTTTGGATGCAACACAAAGTCAGTGCAGACCCACACTCTCATTCTCAAACACTTACACATGCTTTGTCTCTCTCTGGTGCTGCCCTCTGTTGCTAGTGGGTGATCAGACTTTAGACAAGTACTCTTGTTCTGTGTTAATTTGTGTCTTCTGGTTGATTGTTTGCCTCAGGAGGAACAAGGACGGTGCTTGGTGCTTAAAGTAATTGAATGGCCTATTTACATTCTGCTAATTGATTCAGAGGGTTTTGATGAGTTTTTTCTGTGTGTTCTGTGTGTACGTGTGTGTGTGCATGTGTGTGTGTGTGTGTGTGTGAGACAGAGAGGGAGAGATAGAGATAGAGATAAATAGAGACCTAGAGCCTGATGCAGACCGATAAATCATTGTTTGCAAACAATGTAATTTGCAGTTTAAAGGCTCAATTATGCAAAGCAACACCGCATTAATGTGATGACACTATTCTGAAAGTTCTAAAACTGAAGTATTCATTGTGGGTAAAGTATTAGTGTTTTGGATTACTTTGTGTGTTGACATAGTACTTGTCTTTTTTTTAATCACTTCTAAAGGTTAAATCATAAACCATACAGTCATAATACTGAGACATACTACAGTAGGTTGCATGTTTTTTTTTTTTTTTTTTAGAGAAGCTGTGTTTGGTGGCATCTAGCGGTGAGGATTGCAGGTTGCAACTGTCTGAAACTTCTCCCATTTGGGATACTTCAGTGTTGTGGGGCCCTAATTATCCATAAAGATCTCTTCTTCTCCAAAACAAACTGACCTGGTGAATTAAACCGGCAAAAACACTAAACAAAGCAGTTTTTTCTGTTATGAATCAGTTTTTCTCTGACAGTATCCATCATGTCAGGGACAAGCCGCTAGCTCAGCACCTGTTCTCACCTTTTTTCACTGATAACTTAAGAGCCAGACTTTCAGGAGTTTTTTTCTGGGAGCTGAATTATTTGCAATGGTGTCAGCCCCTCAAAAACAAATGGTCCCTGTGATTTAAACCAGTAAAAACATCGAAAAAATGCAGTTTAATGTGAAAAAAATCTCTTTTTTTTCTGAAAGCTGTTGGATAGTGCAGAAAAAACGTAATAGGTCCCATCTAGATCCAGTAACTGGTTTGCACATTCTGGGCTACTGTGAAAATATGGCAATGCAACATGGCGGACTCAGTAGACCAGGACCTGTTCTCTACTTAGGCATAAACGGCTCATTCTGAGGAAACAAAAGTACAAAAAGTCTTATTTTCAAGTGATTAGACACTGAAGAAAGAATACTTATGATATTATATTCCGTTTCTGTAAATATATCTCCCTAAATCCTACACGCTTGACCTTTAAGCAGAGGTGACCTGCACATTCATGCTGACAATGCAGCAACTGAATAGTTCACCAGCCTCCAGCAATAGCAGAAAACATGGCCTCTCTGATGTTTCTGGAGCTGCCCGACAGCAGCCTCCTGACTGCATAGATGGCTGTCATAAACATTTTATGTATCTGCTTTTGTGTGTGTGTTTGCATGTACACGTATAGCTCACGTTTGATAGTGTGTTAATGTGCATGTCTGCGATGTGTTTATTCATCCATGTAATTTGTCTGTATTCAAAGAAAAATCCCATTCATACAAGAGTTGACATGGAAATGCTTGAGGGTTTCAACAGCTATGATAAAGGCGGGTGTGACTTGAAGAGTCAAATATGAGTACAAGTGACTAATCCAACCAGATTGCTTAATATAAAGCATCCAAAAGTGCCTCATTCAGTGGTTTGGGAACATAAAAAATATTTGACTTCATACACAGGAAATGCGCCGTCCAGCCACTTGAACAAGGAATGCTGACCGCATTTTCTTAGTGTTCCCTCATCAGTATGTGTATACACGCCTGTACGCTGCCTGTTTATATATTTTGGGCATGCTGCACATCCTTGAGAGTCTCCTTTGGCGATTTTTTTGTAATTCTTCTGCTAAGTGTTTACACGAACCCTCACTTCATGTTCCCTTTTCTAAATGTTGTGACAGCAGGTCTAAACAGGATGCAGGTCAGCTTTAATATTAGTTTATAGAAAAGATATACAGGTCAACTAGAGTGTTGCTTGACTGATCCCACTGTACTCGTGCTGTTTAGTGAAAGCTTCAATTAGACGCATCTCGCTACACTGAGGATAGAGCTGCAATGAATGCTGCACAGAGGCCTAACACTATCTTACAGTTGAGCCACTGAATGTTCACCTTTATTAAACAAGTCAGCACTGTTAGTAGGCTTGAGTACAATGTATGCATTTCCATCAAGTTCAGGTATTGTGCTATTTTGTTTGCAATCCAACAGTGTTTCCCATTACTCTGTCATTTGCAGTGCCTATAATTTGGTGAGGACTAAAGGGGTACTTCATCATTTACTCAGCCCATCTTACAGTTAAAAAGTTGTTTTTCTTGCATGCCTCTGGTAAACAAAGAATCCAAAAACAAAGAAACTTCTTGAAGAATTGAAGTCATAGGAGTCCATGTTTAATAACAGCAAACTATATCAAAGTATTACATCTGTTAACAAACTCTCACAACCTATGTAGTATAATCCAAGTCTCATTTATTTAGTCGTATTCTCAGTACTTCCCACACAGACAGCCCTTTCTGATGGGGAACTGAACTGACAGTAAATATTATTGATGCAGTCTTTAATACTAGACTCCATTGACAAAAACATTAATTTTACCTCACTGAACACCGGTCGACCACTGCCTTCATCAGTTAGTTTGTGTTATTGTGTGGCTTTGGTTTTTTAAAGGGTTAGCTCAGATTGACCAAAGTCACACAATAACAAGCTAACTGATGGAGACAGTGGGAGACCAGCAGCTTCCATGTTAAGTGAGGTAAAATTACTGTTTCTGTCTACGAAGTCTGGCTCTCATAAAAGCACAGATAAGTTTCACTTTTAGTGCAGTTATTTGTCAGAAAGGGCTGTTTGTTTGGAACGTACTGAGCATGCACTTGATCTAGTTTTGCTGTTGCTAAACATGGACCCTTATGACTTACTGTATATTCATCAATAGTTTTCTCCATCTTTGTGTTATTTATTCACTGGAGGCATGTTAGAAAAATAACTTTTTTCTTCTTTACAAATTCAACATAACATGGGGTAAGTGACTGATATAAACTGATATACAAATAATCTTTTTGGCGAGAAGTATTCCTTTACATGTTGGGTCTAACGTGAGGTTCAGGTAAAGGTGAGGGGAAACACAAACTAATGGGGAAATGCAATTTGACACAAAACAAGTTTCCCTGCTGCAGATTCCCACAGCATTTGTAGTCCCGTGTAGGTTTTCACCACTGCAATTAATGTTATGTATTCCTTATTTGAGTTTATACCCACCATTATCATGTTTGCATTCTTTTGATGTGAGAAATAACTGCATCACAGGAAATGACTTTCCTGGCTGGCTTGCAAAATACTAATTTGTCTATTGGATAAAAGGCTGAAATAATCAGATTTTTCTCATTTCCTACACTTTGTGAGCAACAATTGTAGTTGGCTGCTTTGTGCTGTCTTGTCTGGTGTCCCACCAGCAATTGAAACTAGTTGAAAACACAAGCAGCATAATCGGATCAAATGGAGTTTTTGTGGTCTCTACATCTCTTTGTCCCTCATTTGAATTTTTTTAGGAGTTGTGAATCAGCTCTAGTTTATGGCCCCTCAGTGTTTTTGACTTATTAGGTTATGTGCTTTGAATGTCCATGATCTGTTTCCTGTTTGCCAGTGTGTCAGTGTCTGCTCAACGTCACCCTCGGGTCTGGAAGAGCGGTGTACCCTATGTTATTTGGTTCTGTCAGCAAAGGCTGACTCGGTGAGCCGTGTCCTGGAGGCTGGATTTGAGATGAAGAGAAGAAGTTCCTCTGGTACCTCTCCAAGCCGGTGTCTGTCCTCTTCTGCCCCTCCATTCCCCTCTATTGCTTTCTTTACTTTCTTTTTTTTCCATTTCTCCTTCCTCCTCTCCCACGACCTCAGGGAGTCCTCAGGAGGTGCAGCGTTCCAAAATGGGATGATTTTTCCCCCTCTCTCTTCTTCTTTGGTCGCTTTCTCCCTCTCCCGAATTAACATAGAAAAAAACTCAAACCTCACTGCTGAGTGACTCATTCAAATAATTGTTGCTTTTAGCTGTATCAGGTTACTCTTTTCTCTGACTGTCTTCTTGCTTTTCTTCCTCTCCCCTCGGTACAGTGTGGTATCTGGGCCACTTGTGAATTAGGGCCTTTTGAGTGAAAAAGGACAGAAAAAAAGAGTGACATCAGAGAGGGAGAAAAAGATCCAAAACCTGAGTAGCCCTGTAATTTTCTGCTCTGTTTCTATGATTGTATGTATGACCATTACAGAGAAATGAGCCAATAGAAGATTATCCCGCCAGCTGGTTCAATCTCTATTTGTGAGTAAACATGTCTCATATTTTAGCACGTCTACTCTACAGAGGTGTGTCAACGTGTAGCGCAGCATTCTTGACTTGTACATGGAGACACCATTTTAAAGGAGTCACCTATTCTGAGCTTAATAACAGATGACAAAGAAACACTACATGGGTGTGTTAGTGTGTGTGTGTGAGACTGTGAGAACAAAAGAGAAGCGAGATAGTAAAGTAAAAGGGGAGGCAACCAGGAGAGGCAGTGCCAGACCAAGTCCATTTTGAACAAGCAAGAAATGTGAGACTCGCTGAAACATTTTTGGAAGAAAAAAGGGGGAAAAGAGCAAAAAGGATGAGATCCCTCCCCCTGCAGTTACTGTAGACTATCCTATAGCTCCCTGCCTCCCTCTCCTCTCCTCCCCTCCTCTCCTCCCCTCCTCTCCTCGTCCCATGTGAGCAGCAGCCCGATGACTGGACCTCTCTGTGTCTCCGCTGCTTACGCTTTCGCTGTGCTCCGGCAGACATGCATTGTTCTCCACTGTACACTACTTGTTGCTCCCATTCTCAGAGAGTTAGTCTGTGTTAGCTCGGCAGAAAAGGATCGACTGGGAAAAATACTTGAGCTGTGTCGCGGTGAGTAGTGACATTTTAATTTTGGGCTTTTTGTCAGGAGAGAAGAATTGCCTCATTCATTTTTTTTGCTCTGTCAGAGATCTTGCCTGATGTTTCAGGGTTTGATAAGGTGACGTGTGCATTATGAGACCTTTAAACTAGTTGTAATTATGTGAAAAGAATGAAAAGAAGCTATTGTTCAGAGTAAGTTGGCGAGAGAAATGCTCCGGTAGTGAGAGTCTTTCCAGCTCTCCTCGTTTCTGACTGACTTGCTCTATTTTTGCTGACTCACTCTATTAACTTAATACACATGCTGTGTGGGTGGGTGCAGAGTACATGTGTTTGCCATTGCACACAATGTCTGAAGTAATTCTCTGCGATTACCTGTTTGTCTGCTTCCATCTTCCATACGTATATCAGTCAAGCATAATCATTTGCTCCTGTGTTCCTACTGGGTATTATAAATGTGGGGTATTTAGCCAAAACGGAGGGAGAGAAAAACACAAAGAAGCTGAGAGAGAGACATTGGCATACTGCTGCATCACTGTTTGTCATCACTCTCTCAGGTTCTTATTGATCCCCCCTTCCTCTACCCGCCGAACGAGAACAAAGGCCTCACTCCTGGCCAAGATCCTGAGTAAATAAGCCAACTAAATATCAACACAAAATCTCCTGCAAGATGTCGTTCATTGATTTCCTTTGTCGCCAGATGCACACACACACATAGAGACACTCACCACAATTGGGCCTTGTTGTCTAGAGGGACTCTATTGTTTGGTGTGCATAATTGTTTGTGTGTATGTGTCTCAAGGCTTGTCCAAAAGGTCTTGGACAATGAAGTCTGTCACCAGGGGGATGTGGATTTCTCTGTCTCTCTCTCTCTTTCTCCCTCTCCTTTTCCTGTCCAAGTCCCCCTTCACATCTGGATCTCCCCACCAGCTGACAAGAAACAAGGGAGCGGATGGAGGGAAGGAGGGAGGAGGCGTGGATGGGGGGGGGGGGGCAAGAGAGAGGGATAAAAATTGGAGGAAGGGGAGTTTGCTCAGGCCAGAGTTCCCTTGGTAGACTTCCTCCATTGCAGGAAGAGCAAATCTCACTATGTCATTGTGAATGCCCAATGTGTGAGAGGAAGCACCGATACTGTATACACAGATGGGAAGCACTCCCTTAACACAAGCAAGGACACATTTAAAGGGACAGTCCACCCTAAAATCCAAAAATACATGTTTTTCCTTTTTACCTGTAGTGCTATTTTTTAATGTAGATTGTTTTGGTGTGAGTTGCTAAGTGTTGGAAATAGCAGCGGTACAGATGTCTGACCTCTCTCAAATATAATGGAACTAGATAGCTTTAGGCTCAAAGTGCCCAAAAAATACATATGAACAACTTGGCAGCAATGCGTTTTTTCCAGAAATCATGACCTGGTTACTCAAGATAATCCACAAACCTTGCTGATAGCAGTTTCATTTTGGGCCTACTTTAATGTAATAATGTAATAATGCTGTAATATTAGTTAGCTCAGTGGTGCTAGGTGAGCAATCGGTAGATTCACACTTCCTTCTGCGCTGTGGTACGGTTGGCAGGTGTAGTTTGTTAGAAAGAAAATAGTTCCTCCATGAAACTGCTCACAACAAGGTCTTTCAATCATCTTGAGTAACCAAGTCATAATTTCTGAAAAGAGACATTGCTGTTGAGTTTTTCAAATGTATTTTTTTTGGAGTTTGAGCAACACCAGCCGAGTACCATCGTGTTCCATTATATTTAAGAGAAGGCAGACATCTCAACAGCTGATATCTCCAACACTTAATAACTCAACCCAAGACAATCTAGACTGATAAATAGCACAACAGGTAAGCGGAAAAATATGTATTTTTGATATTGGAGTGTACTGTACCTTTAAGCTCACATACGTGCACATATGACACAAATGGACCCATCAACATGTAATTGCTCACAAACAGACACACTCATACAGATGTTAGTGACAGTGAAGCAGCATTAATCCCACTGAACTGATTCATATTCTGTAGTATTGATCTCAGAGGGCAGAGTGCTGGTGCTTCATGGAGGGCTTTGGTCGTAGCGTGTCAAGTTTTCATTGGGAATTTTTGCACAGGGCTTGAACTGTCAAAGCAACTCCTGTTATCTGTCAGTCTCTTTACTCTCCAACCTTTCGGCTCATCAGTGAACGCCTGTCCGCTGCTGGACTCTAATGAGACTCCCTGAAGTTGAAACTGTAATGAAAAGCTCTACTTTAAAGAGAATCACTTGGCATTTCACTTCTCTATGCTTTTTGCATTTTCTCTGCCAGATGAAACTGTACATGCCAGCTGCTGTTGCAATGCTGTGCCAGAGCTGGGCGACCCCTCCTGTGCCTGTTTATTCATGCCAGGGCAGGGCTAAGTGCCACTGCAACAGGTGTGTGCTGACATCATTAGCGTTAAGCAATAGGCGAGGCAGCTTGGATGAGGCAGCTTGGACGCACACTTATTTAAAGGAGCGAGTGTCGGGCTCACATCTGCTTCTGCGGTTGTCGTGCAGCGCACATGATCTGCGGAGGGAGAGTTTAGGGGTGGCAATGATTGGGACAGTGATAAAACACCAGCCCTCATTTCCTCCTCAGCCTCCCAGGAATTGTTTGACTATGCAGTTTCTGCCATATGTGTATGTGTAATTCAGCCATCTCCCCTCTGTCAGTGCAGCTGGTCCGTGTCTGTCTGTACCGCTGCTTTTCAGTTTATTTCTGGCTGTTACAAGCTAAGCCTGCATCTTTGTGTAATTTATTAGCGAGCAGCGATGATGTTACAGTGCAGGTGGCATCAGTGTGACTGAGGTCACTGTTGAAGTTTACAGGCTGAACAGCGTCTCTTTGTGACATGACATCAGTGTAAAACTTCTCCTGTTAAAGTCTTTTACATAATTAGTTTAAGCTTTCAATATAAAATATTTCATATTGTAACACAACTGGGCGTGTTGAGACAGTGGCTTTCTTTTAAAATTCACTTTGAAAGAGATCCCTATCCCATCCTTACATGGTAGTAGTGGTCCTACTAGTCTGACATCAGCTGAATTAGTATGTCTTACATCAGTATGTCACTAGGCAGACTGAGCACCATGACCAATGAGGTGGCGTCATTTGGCACAAGAAGTACTGTACAGTATGTGTGCTAGCCAACAAATCAGAGAGAAGAGTGAAATGTGTTCAGCTGGGCAACAAAGCTCCAGTTTGTTTTGGTCAGAGTGATAATAACATTCACTCAGCAGTGATGTCGACACAGTGTACACAACTATGTTAAATAGAGAATCAGACAGAAGTGAACAAGACCATGACAAAGAAACTACAGTGGGAAAAAAATGAATGTTTGAATGAATTGAAATAAATTTGGGAAGCAATGAACAAATCTAAAGGTCTCTTAGACCCTTAGCCTTCAATAAATAGTTTATTCAAGTTTGTAGTATATAAGTATATATGTATATATGTATGTATATATATATGTATATGTGTGTGTGTGTGTTGTGTGTGTGTGTGTATATATACGTCAGTGATATATACATGTAACTAGCTCCCATCAGACCTGGGTGGTGCGCAGCACTGTAAACTGAGAGTACCAAAACTAACCCATAGACTGACGTGCATGACCGGTCAAAAATAATCTCGATTAACTATTGACATCCATACCAACCTGAAGTAAAGTTAAAATCAGAAGGCTCAATAGACAAACAGGTTCAGAGCATCACTGGATTTCACTGACGTTAAGCCATTCTGATGAATCAAATTATGCACCTCAACCATCTGCTATTTATTCTATAAGGTTGTTATATGTGTTGGGAGAACAGAAATTCACTCAGCTCTGTAAGCTGCACTGAATATGTATGCCAGAACTTCAGATGGGATTTTCCTGATCCTTTTCTCTCTCTCATTGCTTTTTACCTCTCTCATTCATCCAGCCTCTTTTATTTCAGGACAAATGAGTCTTCAGAGCAGCACCTTAAGCTTATCTGTCTCTCGGTTTTGATCCTCAACCTGCGCTTTTTGTGTCTGTGCTCTTATCTCAGCACACATGCGCACTGCCTCACACACGCCTCCTTTGCCTTGGATCAGAGATTTGTCAAAGTCAACTCACAACCTGCAAGAGGGACTGCAGCAGCTGAGAGTGGAGGTCTGGTCAGTGCTGATGTGACATAAACTGTAGGGCTTCACACAGGGACATATGGATAGGTGCTTTATCATATGTGTAGAAACAAAACACATCAAATCTGCTTCTGGACTTTTAAAAGACTTGTGTAGTCTTTGTTGTCAGGTTTCTTGTTCATGCAGTATCACCACGAACAGCTTCATAACATTTCTGCCTCATGGCTCTTCATTACTGCAGTTGGATCCTATTACAGAGTGGCATTCCCTCGTTAGACATAGTGGAGACATATTTGTGTACGTTGCCCAGCTTGGCATGTAGGATCCAAGACATTTCATATGTCATGACAGACTGATGGACACAAACATATAGCAGCGCTCACAGCGTGGGTTGGAGGCAACTGTTCAAATGATCTGCTCCATAAGTAGACTGCATGCAAATATGATCATATCATCAGTCTTAGAACCAAGTCAAGTAGAGCAAGTATATACAGAAGGAACCATGGGGGTAGGTTTTTATTTCTGGTGAAGGAAAGGATATTATTTGTAAAAAGTCACATCCTGAATTTGTTTTTTTTCCCCAGAGAATGGTGTTAATTTCTGCAAAGCTATGTGTGGATTGTGTGGGTACCCAAAAGTAGCCTATTTCTGTCACTGCAAATGAGCTGCAGTTTGCTCAAAACCTATTCAGTGAAGTGGAGAATTTGCAAGGTTTTTGTTTTTTTGTTTGTTTTTTTCAAAATTAAAGCTCCCATATTGCAAAGGTCAGATTTCCATGTCTTTTTTTAAGTAAAGCGGGTATAAGTGCTATATATATGCTGTGAAAGTATCAAAATGCTCAATCTACAGAGCAAGTTGTGATGTCACAAGTAATCTATATAAAAATCAAAACTGCTGCTGCATTGTCGTTTTAGTCATGTCGTGGATGCAGTGAAGGTGAAAAGACATTGAAAACCCACTAACACTGAACAGTCAAAGCAGACAGGGCTTTTTCAGGGCTGTCAGCATTAACTCATCTCCCTTTGTTAGCCATTTTCATTCTATTTATCTCTAACAAGATGTGTGTTTTGAGCATACATTTATTATTTCCAGCAAAATGAAATAAAAAATAACTTAAAACTGAACAAAATTAGCAATTAAATAATTTGTTTTTGGCATATAATTAGTGGTGTCGCATGCAATGCACATGCAGGTGTGTGTATTTTGTGTGGTAGGTGCAAAGGGACATTAATATGTGTCTTGCATGCCTGATTCTTTGTAACATTGCTCAAAAGACTGCACATATACCCATTTTGTTCCTGAAGATGATCGCTAACCTTTTTTTTCCTCCTGCTGTTACTAGCTCACACTACAATGTAATTGTCAGTGGTTCCTCTATTACTATAAAAGCTGGCTTTAAAAAGCTCATTAAATCTATTTTGAAACAAGTCAGAGGGCAGATATTGTATAAAATCTGCACCAAAATCCCAGTTTTGAGCGTGTCACAGGTTACACATCATATTGAGATGAGAGGATTACAGCTATTATTGGTAAAGAAAGAATGTTCCCTGATTATAGCCCGACTGTGTGTGTGGATACAAAGAGCTCTGATTACTGCTGGCACTGCCGCCCCACTTCCCAGGATACCGAGTATTGAGTGGCACAGCAGGGGGACAGGAGAGGCTGATGGCACACACAATCGTATGTACAGTAGCAAGATGCAGACACACATCAAACACGGTGATTAGCACTTTGTAGGTTAATCTCAGGCTTTACTGTCAGCCCACATTTCCATTTTTTCAACTTTTCTTCTCATAATTTAATAAATCTTCTGTGGAGCTCTTCTATATTGAATACAGTTCTATGGTACAGAGCTCATATTTAAACATAAAACATGCACATTTATGGCTGATTACCTTTTTGAATTTTGGTGTTCACCACGTCACTCTACACTCAATAAAACAACAATAAAATTTGATGATCTCGCTTAACACAGGCTGTCCACACACACATGCTTTTTCCTGTTTGTGTTGCCCAAGGCAACGGCTTGGCGAGGATCCGTGGTGATGTCAGCAGTGATGTACGAGTGTTGGGAGCACGAGGGGATGACCTCACCAAAGGGGAAGTCCCAAAGGACTCATATCAGCTGCAGCCAGCACTCGGCATTAAGACTTTCTCACACTCAGTATCTATACAAACGACCAAAGCTGCCGCGACCCCCACAAACCCCGGCTTCTGATCCTTCACAGGCTTCACAAATCACCAGCACGCAGCATGACGACGACCCCTGACACACACACATGCACAATCCCACACACCATATATTGTCTATTATGACAAAACAAAAGACTGGGAATATTTAGAGCAGTGATCATTTACAGCTCATCGTTCAAATCTGGCCTGCAATAGGCTGCCGGGTGGCCCGCTGACACATATTCTAGTTTGGACTTGGAATGTACATAAGAGAGTGCACAAAAAAGCATCAGAATAGAACGTTTTTTTGGTTGTTGTTGTTTTTTTAAAAGTGCCAGGGATAGATCCCTTGGTCCAGGCTTAGTCCCGAACATCTTCAAATCCTAGAAATGCCCCTGCAGCCCTGCAGGTCAGGTTAGGTGTGCAGAGCTGACTACATTCATCTCTTGGCAGAAGACAAAAAAACTGAAAGGTTTTTAACTCATGTCAATATGCGAAAGGGGCCCCCTATGCAACGTAGGTTGAGTACCAAGGATGATTCTGGATTAAATTAAAGGTGAACTGTGGAGCTTTTGGTCACTAGGGGTACTGATTAGAGCAATGTTTTAATGAATTTACTGAATAATAGCTAAGATTTAAGCATGGAACTTAAGCCTGTTACCCTTGCATTTTTTAAAAACATGTTTTGATGTAAAAATGCACATATATGCTAATATGGCCAATTTATCTCCTACATTTAATTTTTTTAAGACATTTAGCAAACATGCTGGTCTGTAAAATGATATGGGTGACAGCACATGCCCATTGGTTTCATGCATGTCCATATATTGAACATTGGCAGCAGGAATATGCTGCAAATGGTACCGATAGAAGAGTGGGAGAAGACAAAGAAAACCACTTGCCAATGTTAGCAATGCAGATTTCAGAAAACTTGGTTTTGCAACTATTTTATGAAGAGCATGTTTGTCATGACATGTTTTTTGTGATGCATTCACTGTGTTTTGATGACAAACATTCAAGTGTAAACAGTGTTCATTCAGTGAGCTACCCTCCTGTTATGAAACAACTTGAAATGGTCAGTTTTGTATGCTGTAATTTAAACAGGGTGCAGTCATAGTATATCCTGTAAGTAAGACCAGTGGTTATGCTCATCAGCTTTGGTTTGAGGCTTTTGGCTTCTGGCACATGTGCCCTGCGGCTTTTTTCAGTGGGCAGCATCGGCAGCTATGTTCGTGTTATGGTCTGCTGTTGGCATCAGTGTATTTTTGCTGATATTCAAGCCAATTAGATCCAGCTCATCCTCTTTTCCCTCAGAATGGTGGCCTGTGTCCAGGCTGGCAAAGGGGCTGTCGAGCCTTCGTCTCTGATTCAAGCAGCAGTCGATCCATAAATGAGTGGTTGCCTGAGCCGAGGACAGCTGTGCTACCAGCCATGGGTGGAAAAATAATCATAGAAGCACTGACCACATCCGTGGATACAGATTAGGAATGTGTGTACTGCATGCGTGTTAGGGGAGTGCATGTGTGCTTTTGTGCATGTGTGAACCTGCTTTTGCTTTTTTAAGTTGTGAACTGTTATGAGGTGTAAGGGATCAACAGCCAATAATGACTCACAGGGTGCTTTTTTTCTGGATTTGGCCTGCATTAGGGTCTCAGAGGTGGGTGTTTAATGGCCGCTGTAAAAGTAAAGCTTGGTAAACACATAAAAGTGGAAACAGAGTGTTTTCGGAGTGTGGGAGAGATTAATGTGCAGGTTTCTGGTGGCTTACCAGCGTGGAAGGTCTACTGAGCTAAATCGACTTCATTTTGATATAGGTCTTAAACTCAAATGTATCATGAAAATGTCTCAATCATTCCAAACAGTTTGTCAAACCCATGAGATTATTAATATTTCTGTGCAGCTCAGTGGGCATGACATGGACATTACTTACTTCATGGCAGGGGTTTATTTTACTCTTTGGGCACCCATACCCAAAAACTGATAACAGGTTGGTACTCGGTGGCAAATGTGAGAGAGATCTGGTGAGGGCTTATGTATTATCACTGCTTTGCCCCAGGGGGAGCTGTTGCTCCAGCTGTGGGACAGTAAATCCCCTGCCCCGTCCTGCCCTGTCCTGCCCCCTGGCTCAATGAAACCTCCTTCTGTAACCTCCCTTTGTTCGCTCAACCCGTCTCTCAGTCAGTGTTCTCCTTCTTGTCTCTATCTTTTAATAGCATTAAGTAATAGTTTAGTCAATACAATTTACAATTATTATACTTTTTCCTTTTCTTTAGAGACCGACAATGGCCATAGCTTACTGACCTTTCATTTTGCCATTATGTCAAACCCCAGACCACAGCTGTAAACATGTTTCCACCACATGTCCTGCTTTCTGATGCCAGTCATTTGTGTGCATAAACAGACTGAATCAGAGGTCTGGTTGAGGTTATGACTGAGCTAAAGCCGTGGAGCTAGACAGTGTCTGAGCTGGGCTGACTGTATTCGACCTACAGTCAAATTTCAGTGCAAAGTGAAGATGCATCGCGGTGCCTGCTCTCTCTCTGGCTTTTATCTCTGTAGATCTTGTTGAGCTTCAGTATTTGGTGAGTAAAGCCTGCTGCACATTTCACCCCACCTTGATATTCGTGTCAGGGAGAGTGTCAAAAGGAAACATGTAACAAGAGTTTGTGTGTGTACGTGCAGGGTGGTTGTCTGAGGATCCGAGGTTTGAAGCAGCAGCCTCGATTTTTCTGTGTGCTTAAATCAGAGCTTGTCTGTCTTTTTTTATCACCAGGTTCATTTTGTTAAGAATAGATTTGTTTTTATAGCAATAAAATAGCTTGATTGATGGCTTTTGATTATGTCTTTGATTGAAACAACACCTTACTGCCTAAAACTTGCATATTTTACAAGAATATTGATTACATGATCTCAAATGTATCAAATGAACTTATATGCAAGCCGTTGGTGTTTCGGTTGTTATGGTAACACCACTCTTCATCCTACATTCACTCAGCTCCACATCCCTAGCTCCCCTCCACCCACCAGACTCTGGGACCAGAGCCAGAGAGGTAAGACTCCACACAAACACACACACACCCTTGGAAATACCCCTACCCAGCTCAGAATTCAGTTTTTAATTCCCCTTTAGACATGATATAGAGAGCTTTACATTGTTATGCTCAAATCTCAGGTCTGTGCTTTACAAGCCATATGTGCTCATATTTTTTTCTGCTCTGAGATCATCATGACCAGATGATCTCGCAGCTGTCCCTCAATATATTCCAGACTTTGACAGGGAAAGATGGAAAAATGTGTGGATAGAGAAAAGAGGAGAGAAAGTAATTGAAACTCTTTCGGTCCTCTAAGACACTCTTGCAAAAACCCTGTTTCAACCCTGTCTGGGGACTTTTGTTGCATGCAATTCTTGTTCTATCCGCCTCTTTCCAGGCTGTCTGTCTCTACTGTCAAATATAGTTTTCATAACAAAATGTACTAGCATGTGGCAGGTCATGAATATTGTACTTTTCATGCATTATGAAGAGTTGTGGTGTGACAATGGCAATTGCAGTAGATCCATACTTGCATTCATGCTGATGTTGCACGTCGAGATAGTGCAGGGGAAGAAGAACGATAATCGGAGAGAAGGAAGGTAAATACTACATTGGTCTGGGCTAAATGCCAGCTCTGCGCCACAGGATATGGATATCTTTTCAGCCAGCATGGGCTCAGCACCAAGCCCTGCAGCAGTTCACTCCTGTACCAACAGGAGCCTCCTGAGTGTGTGTATATGTGTGTGAGTGTGTCCTCCAGGGACCTCTAGCTTGTCTTTATCCCTCTGACGATCCCTTTCCTACCCAATCATTTTCTTTCATCATCATTTTATCTTTTTTTCCATGTTTCGAAGCCTGTCTAAATACAACGATGTCTCAAGTTGTCCCCAAACGCTCAGTTTAGCAGTCATATTACACTTACTGGAAATGTATATAGTTTCATAGATAATCCAAGTTTTTTTATAAGCCAATGCAGCATTCACAATTTGAATGAGCTCTGAGAAGTCTAAAGGGCAATTTTCAGCATTTTCTGACATTGTAGAGAAGATTAATAAATTAAAGGAGTGATTCTATCCCCAAATGACTATTTGTATATCAGTTTCTCACCCCATGTAATGTTGAATTTGTGAAGAAAACTTTTTTCTCACCTGCCTTCACTGTAAACTAGAAACCAAGATAGAGACACTTGATGAAGTCATAAGGGTGCATTTAACAACAGCAAAACTTGATCAACATGTTTACAAACTCTCAAATCATTCTCATTTGTACTTTACTCAGTAAGCTCAAAGCCATGCATTTTCCTAAAAACCTTAGTATTTAAACGTGAACTAAAGGTGAAGCCCAACTATGCTCTCTTTATAGCCAGAATACATCAATAAATCAGTCATTTTACCTTACGAGGTAAAGTAGCTGCTGGTCTACCACTGCCTCAGTCAGTTAGTTTGTGTTTATTGTGTGACAGCGATGTTTTAAAGGGTTAGTTCAAATTCTCCAAAGTCACACAATAACACAAACAAGCTAACTGATCAAGGCAGTTACAATAATCAACAAAATACCTGACAAGTTCTGTTACAATGCATTCAAGAGCACCAAAGACACGTGTCGTCTGTTTTTAAACGTGACAGCTTCTATTTAGGAAAGTGTCCTTACCTCAGGCAGAGCCATCTGTATCCCAAACTCAATTTTACTCAACCTGCATTTAATCTCAGTGGGCCCATTAACCTTTATACTGCTTCTGGTCCCGCTGAGTCGTCTTGGCTCCAGAGAAGCTCCGCTCTTCCAGACGGGTGAGGGGGCAGCGGAGCAGACTCATTACTGGTGCATTGGCTGGCCTCTAACCTAGACTGGAAGGACAATCATTAAACACACAGAGCTAATGACCGCCGACTGCTCGATTTGTTTTTTCTATCAGTCTGGATGTCTGTTTGTTGTTGTGTGTGATGGCGCGGGGTCACACACTGATAAGATCTGCGGGGACACGGATAACGCAGCGACAGAGAGATTGAGTCAGAGAGAGTGAGTCAGAAAGGTGTGTTAATTGGTTCTGAGTGACCATCTGGACCAGAGATTTCAGACAGGACTCCCCACCAGCCTGTAATGAGGTCTCGTCAGGCTGGAGCAACCGTCGCCACGGCTCATGCCAAGCATAGGGGCATCGCCATGGTAACCTCAGAGCCCTTTAACTACCTCAAAGGTTATGAGTCAGACAATTACAGCATAGTGGCACATCCATGATGTGGCTTTAATATTTCAGATTGATGGGAAAAGTTATTGATTGAAGTATTAATTGTAATGATTTTAATAATCAGTGTTATAAGTGGGATTTGATTTTAAACCACTGTACTTTTTTATGTTTTCGGGTTGTCAGTTCATCTGTCTTTCAGTGTGTCTGTCCATCTTGTTCACATGACCGTGGCATCTTAAGAATGCCTTGTGCAAATTTCCTCGAATTTGGCACAAACATCCACTTGGATGTTTGGATGAACTGATTTGATTTTGTGGTCAAAGGTCAAGTTTAGTGAGACTGTGGGTCTGTCTCATTCTCATGAATGCAACATCTCAAGAGGGCCTTGAAGGAATTTCGTCAAATCTGGCACAAATGTCTGCTTGGACTCAAGGATGAAGTTATTCGATTCTGATGTGTGACAGCACAAAACACTTTTTTTCTTTTTTTTTGACATAACTCAACATTCATACACTAATTATTTAGTACCTGAAAGGTGGTTGTAGGACTGAGTTTCAAACAGGAATGGATGCCTAGTATGTTTTTGTTGTGATGGTAATTTAATGTTTCATCCAAATAGTGCCTAATTTAATTGTCAGGGGGTTTTTTTTGGTTTTTGTTTTTTTTTTACATTGTTATCAGGATCAGGGTTGTTCAGAATCAGGATCAAAACTTAGCAATCCCATCTAGCATAGAAATATTTTAAATGATACCCTGCCCTAATTCAAACTTTAGTTTGATCTTAATTTGTTGATTTTGGGTGAAAACATAAGGAGAATGACAGTAAGTCAAATGCACATTGTATAATCAGCTTTTTAAGTGTTTTATTGTCTTCAAGCTAAAGACTTGAATGCCTCAACTGACCTTTGCAGATAAAAAGAGAGGCTGATTTCACTTGCATAAATATCTCTTCTCCCTTCTCTTCATATGAGCATCAATTTTATTTGTTTGAGAGCCCAATCCACAAGATCCCCACAAGTTTGACCAGGGCTTCATGCGTCGCCATGTGAACCTGTTTAAGTAATTAGGAAAATATACAAGTTTTGTTTTGTTTTGTGTTTTTGTGGCTCGACGCTGCCACTGGGTTCATATTCTGCCAGTGTAAGCAGGATCCTCTGGGCTAAAATGGGGGGAAATTCCTGTGAAAGTGGAGGGCTACAGTGGTTGAGCTGAGCTTGCACTATGTTTGTGTGTTGTGTGGTTGAGTTTCGTGTAGACAGCCAGACAGACGGACAGAGACAGATTGAGACTGTGCTACATACTCGCACCCATACACACACTGCCGCCAGAGAGTGAGTTTGGTGGAATGAGATGGAGGCTGATTGGGTGATCTGCCTGCCTGTCATCTGTGCTGTTTACTTTCCTTAATTGCGTTGGAAATTGTGCATTAAAGTGGTAATTATGGAAGGTATTTTGATCAATCATCAGACTAATTCTGCAGAATTTTTACACAAATATGAAACTTAAGTTAAAATTTGAATTAGTACACTCAAACCCCAATGTCAACTATTTTCATTAGATGGAACTCTAATCACTGAAAATGAGAAATATGTACAAGTTAAAACCTACTTGTTCCAATGTGATGTCAGAAAGCCATTCAAATGAAAAAAGTACAGATGAAGCACACGTAAAAGTAATGACTATTTGGTAAGGAAATGTGAATGTGGGGGCTGAATGTGCTGTGGTCAAGGTTAGACTCTGGACCATACTGACTAATATGTCAGAAGGGAGGTCTTATATAATGTGCTCTGCCCAAACCACATACAGTACATGCTGTCAGACCACAGTTAAATCCGGAGTACAGAGCCAGTAACACAGCACAAGTCAACAGTTTAGTCTGAGGTACCTGAAGAACAGCCACACATTAACACCACCCAATTCAAAATTTAATTTAAAGGGACCCTTTGCCAGATTTCAACCAGCTTTGTATCATAAGTGTGGGTAGTATGTGTAAATAAACGGTGGTAAACTTCCCTCCATATTGCCAACGCCCTGATCTCCCTGCTCATCTCTCAACACATTTTCACTGCTTCTTGCTCGAACTACAGATTGTACTTCCACATGTATGTATGCCCCTCCCTCCCTCCCTCCCTCTCTCAAACTCAGACCAATCAAAAACTGTGTGAAATATCTTCAGAAACATATTTTAGTCTACAGTTTGGTTGTAATATGAGAATTTGTCAACAGGAAGCAGGCGCCATACTGTTTCCTGTATTATAAAAACATAGGCTAAATATACTGAGACTAACTGTAACACCAGGCAGTTCTGATCAAATATACAATATTTTGTTACTGTGTTGCCTATTTGTCACATGAAATGTCCATGAGACACCAAGCCGGTAGTCGGTCGTTGGCTGTCGTGTGGCTGATAAGTGCCCATGGCCTGCAGCCCTCATCCCACATCCCACATCCCTCGTCCCATTGTGTGTCCTGCACCGTTGGCCCTCGTCAACTCTCGTCTGCTTTTTTCAGCATATTGAATTGACGGTGGCACCCGTGCAATCCATCGCTGAATAAAATCATTCTGATTGGCTGTTCAGCTTAGCGCACAAGAAGAGAAACAGAGGTGTTAAATGTAAACAAAGGACCAAAGTCAAGAGGGAGTGAGGTCGAAAAAAACTTGTTACATAAGGTAACATTGTTTTTCTTCTGCCATTGAGGTCTTAACAGAGACATTTCTTGATATGTCGTGTTGTTGTTCACTGGCGAACAGTAAAAATGCTTTGTTCTTCCAATATTGGGTTGTGTTTATGTGCTAACTGGCTAACTAGCAGTCTGCCAGGTTCCCATCTTGAATAATGAATATAGGCGACCGGTATGGAGGGGTGTCTCCGTTTGCTGTTGATTTAATGTGTTCCTGTGCAACTTTTTGGCTGAAACACGGCGACGGGAGGCAATGCAGCAGTGGGCTTTCATCGCCGCTAGTTCTCGAATGTCGGCTTGTTGTGTCACGGCATGAACATGAGATTGTTTGCTACCAGATTACATCATTCACCTGTGGATGAGTTTATTGGTCGGTTGCTGTGCTTGTATTCAGGTTGTTGTAGGTTTTCTATCTCTTGAGCCAAAGTGAATGCCGCAACCTTTTTTCTCTGTTTTCTATGGTCATGTAGAACTGATTTCAAAAGTATTTGTGCCTCTCTTCATAGATGGCCCAACACCATCTTTCAGCAGTGAAATACTTCTTAAGTATCTGCTGACACTCAAGCTAACTCAATGAACTCTTGAACTTTTTTTTTCAATTTGTAGTCCCTGGACAAAATGTAAATGAAAAGTGATAACCCATTGTTAAAACGAAGGATTTTTCCCCCACAGTTGTTTAGATTCCCCGTCTGTGTCTTTGTCAGCAGGATATCTGAAAATGGATTTCAATGCAGTCCAGCAGACAGATAGGCCCTGCGCCAAGGAATGTGTAGCTCTGACAGGGAAATAAATGGAGACAGAGATTGTATCCTAAATGTTTACAGATGGAATAATTTAGTTTGATTCACTTTCTTTGGTTGTAAGCAACTTAGGTTATTAGTGGATGTTTGTCCTCTGTCTTTAAAGAGGTTGTGAGAGAGGTTGTGTTTTTCAAACAGGCAGAATTTCAGGTCGATTTTCTCTTTGGCTCTTGGAATTGCATTATAGTATGAGGAAACTATTTAACTCTCCTGGCCAAAAACTCACCAATATCTCCAATAACACACTGGTGTGTGTCCTTTAGCACAGAGCATTGGGATGGTTGGATAATATATTGCAAATCCCCTCTGCATTGAGGTTTTGATATTCATCCACTGTTGTGAATCAGAAGATTTTTCTGCGTGTCAGCATGTTTTCTAACATGACTGTTTATTTGCCTCTAATGTGCAAATGGCCAAGTATGTGTGACAGATCATGTGTCGCAGAGTTGTGTGTGAGATATATGATGGCTGTGTGCATACTGACAGTAATTACAGAAGGCCATACCACAGAGCAGCTCGGGGCTGGCTGCGGAACAAGTTATTATAACATCTAATACATAACCAAATGTCAGCCATGTCTGCAGCCTTTGCTGTGAGCAATGTGATATAAATCTACAGGGGAGGTGAAGCTGTAAATGCTCATAATACATGGCTCCTGGTGTGAGATTTTTTCTATGAAAAGATTATAAGTGGGCTAGAGGTATTTTTAGACTTGTTTGCAGTTTGCATGTGTGAGTGAGTGCATGGCTGAATGTATGCTGTATATCTGTGTCTGTTTATGTATGTATGCCAGGGATAATGTGGCATCTCCAGAACTGGAATTCCTCTCACACCACTCTCCACAAGAGACCCTCTGTCTTTCTGTGCCTCTGTAGGAGCTGAATGTTGTCTATTTGCTCCTTTCCACTGCTCACGGTGACCACCCAACAAATAGACGCAAAGCTTTTGATACAATTATCCCAATTCCAAAGAACCAACCGTTGTAAAACACACATTAACAGAGCCAAAAACCTGTTCCCGTACAACCAAAATTGTTATTCCACCTACTTTCTGTTTCTCCATTTTAGGCATTAACTTAGGAAACAGGTGAGAATGTTTAGGTGGAGAAACAAAGCAGAGAAAGACCATTAAAATCTTTATCGAGCCCCACTGGCTACTGTCTTGTTAGCACTGGAACTGTACAGTAAAGCTGCTCCATGTCTGCGTTATGAGTGTGCAAGCTTGAATGCGCATGCCTGTGTGTATTTGTCTCCTATAAACTTGAAGCGAGCGCTATAAAACTGAGATCAGGATGAAACTGCAGGGGATAATTATGTGTTCACAGCACACATGGTCATTAATAACACTGAGGCTGAGCCTATTTTTACTGTATCTTGCTCAGAGGCTAACATATGGCAGAGTGGCTGACTTGACATAACAGGATGTGCAAGAGGATTTAATAGACTGTCCAGTGTCGTGCGTGGGCAAGGAGAGACTGCTCTGTGGTCTGTAAGTATATTTGACAACAGCAGGGGGCACCACTGTGCCCCACTCTCAGACAGAGGAGGGAATTGGAGGACAACACAGAGAGGAAGCAACAATTTGAAAGGGATTTTAAACTTGGAAGAAAAGATGGTAAAACACACTGTACTTGTGGGAAGGCTACTGATAAGCAAGAAACCTAGAAAAAGTGTGTTTGAGGGGAAAATCTAATCACAAACAGCTTGTCTCATCAGACAAAACAGATACAATGTTCCTGGGTTGTTTGGAGATCTAGGCATATCATAATCTTTTAGCAAATATTATGGTCAAATTAATGAATTAACAGCAGTACTGTATGTATCCTTTTGGATGCACTGAGCTGTAAATATCACATCATCTCCTGGGAACCTCCTTGTTAAATGGAGACATGAAACCATGGTGACCCATGCTAACCTCAGCTAAACTGCAAATTTAACAATTATTTAAAAAATATATATTTTACATGGCAAAGTGAAATCTTAAACTGAAACTGTATAAGATTAAAATGCAGAGAATGAAGTTACGCCACCTTTGTGTGTGTTGTTATGGGATATTCTCTGTTTGTTGTTGTGGTGGTAGGTGGCAAGTGCATGTGACTGCATGTGAGTCCCTTTGTGTGTATCCCACTGTCTAGTTAATTGCCGCTGCTCTGCACTACGCTCATGCAACAGTTACAACTGATAATGCCATCCTGACCCACAGCGTTGTTGCAAAACCATAGCACCCACCCTCCAGCTCCCCGCTTATTAACATCATCAGCACTGTTGCCATTGTTACCACTGTTCGCATTGTATGCACCGTTAGCTAAGCTACCTTATTACTGAGAACCAAATCAGACTCAGAATCACAGATACACTGTGTGTCATATTCACCTACTAATGTACTATCACATGTCTATAAGTAGCATTTTAGTAAAGTAACGGCAGGTCTTCTTGGGTATGACTTTTTCTGACCACTCACATGTTCTTTCATTATTGTGAAACTGCCTCAGTACATCTCGTGCAGAGCTCACAGAGTACACACAGTGAGATGAGCAGTCAACTGTATTACGCACTGGACATTAGCTGTCTGCCTGGCACTGCCACTCTGACACAAACACAGCTGCCAGCCGCGTCTCATGACCTCCATCCACAGTGAGACCATCACGTTTCCACTGTCTGCACCTGTGGATCACACAAACAAACAAACAAACATGCACTTTCTACCCTGTTCTTGTTATTTTCAAGCACGTCTGAACAGCATTTTAACAAAGGTTCATTATATTCTTCTCTGCTATTTCTCTTTCAAACTCGCATCCCTGCCTGCAAATGTGCACCAGGCTCAACAACACTCAGTTAAAGGACTCTGGCCTTTCACACAGTGCTGCTCATACCTTTGGAAGCTCGCTTACATCCAAAACAACATCTGTCCTTTCAGTCGCGCCTGATTAAAACACCCTGGAATCTGAGTTCACACACACACACACACACACACACACAATAGCGTAACATAATCACCTACCACATGGCCACGGAGGCGTGCACTGCTCGGAGAATCTGGGGATCCAGGGCTTAGCAGAAATATGCTTTGTGTATGTATCGGTGGTTTTCTACACAAAGCACATGAATGGGACCTGCAATTACCTCTGCATCAATAAAAGCATGGATTACAGCTTGTAAATCCTACTCGGAAATACTCGTGTCTGTGGGAGGCACAATGTAATTTAGTGTAAACTGTATAGAGACTCCTCATGTCATTGAGTTGGAAAGTGTGCAGTGGAGTAGAAGCCAGCCAACACATACAGAACTTTTAGGATTAAATGTCAAATTCCAGGCTTCCCCACACATTCATTTATTTGTGGCCACCGCCACAATTAAAACATCAGCCACCATGTATTGATTTTATATTTTTGGAGTCTGACTGTTGATTTAGAGTACTACATACCGTTGTTACCGTTATCATTATTCAGAGCACCAAACCCTTAGAGCACAGAGCACACTCTGGGCACAGACTGAGCAGCAGAACATTTTCCAGTAGCACCCTAACCCTAACTGTAACCCTAACTCCCAATTTAGAAAGGTAACACAGACTGATAAAAAAAACACAAAAAAAAGTAAGTTTGCCAAACAGTCCAGGTGATTTAAACCAGTAAAACATTGTATAAAGCAGTTTCATGTTAAAAATGGTTTAAAAAACAATCACTGTTCTGCTTGACACAGTAGGGTGCTTACTATAGTGGCCAACACGCAATAGAGTCAATGTTTAGTTTGTCCATCCTGGGCTACAGTAGAAACAACATGCCGGGCTCCGTGGATGAGGACCAAGGAGGTTAGAAAGAAGAGAAGTCACAGCATGACATGCGTGATATGATATTGCATCATATCATTTGGGCACAACACATGTGCTGTAAAATCTGGTTTGCACTTTCAGAGAGGCTCAGTAGATCAATGCTGTACTATCATAGAACATGGGAAAGATTGATTTGTTTCACTGAGGCATTCACAATTGGCCTTGGGTCGGAATATACAGTATTTAGAACCATTTGGGTGAGAATTACAATTTTGCAATAATTGTAAAGATCTTTCATAAAAGACCAAACACAAATGCTTCTTCTATGAAAATGTTCAGCCACTTTTTAGCCAGAAAGTTCTGTCAGTCCCAGTGAATGAGTGTGGGTATGTGAAAGCGTGTGAAGTGTGAACAATTCCAGAAAAACTGTTTTGTCTGAGTTGCAGTGCTTTCGGCAGCATGTTGCTACAAACCTTGAGAACCTTCCTTTATCCTCACAGCACCTCAGTGACACTGATAAATATTGTTATTGTCTTCTTAGCCCTGAGTTCCTGCATCACATTGACACCCTCACAGGATATTCTCTTACGTTCTGTGGGTGAAGTTACACAGACTTGGCACGCTTTGCTTACCCTTGCCCCAAATCCAGATTGTTTTTGCTGACGTTCACTGTGCGAGCTGTTTGAGAAGTCTTGACAGACAGCATGCGCTGTACTACAAACAGTCGGTTATCACAGGCGCCTCAAACCCCAGGCAGGTCTTCGTCTTTTTTTTCTGTACCCGTGTGTTGCTGTTCTGAGTGTTCTCCGCGTTGCCCATGCATATCAATTTGTGTTTATCTCACACTTTCCCAATCGTCTTCCTTTCTCTTCCCCCTCTCCCTCCTGCCCAGAAGTAATTCCTGTGTTGATATTTGAAGTTTCCCCTCCTTTCAAAAGACTCCACTGTTATGCTTGACCACCCTATGAAAAGTAATACCAAGAGCACACAAACAGCGAGTGCCAGGCGTTTCATTATTACTCCCCGAAAGCATTGTTTTCAGTGGAAAGACCAGTGTGTTGATTTAATTTAATGAGTTGCTCAGCTGGGGGAGGGGACCCAGGCAACAGTAATTAGTTGTCATGCTAATTGAGTTTGTGTGATAACTCCCACACAAGACTCAGTGGCGTGTGAAGCTCAGTGGGGCTGGCCTGGCCGCCTACTCATCTCACACACACACACACATTTTGTTGCACACTGGAATACACATAAACACTCATTTATGCACACGCATATAAATAGGAACAACAAATGCTCACATTCAGATTGGTTCAAAGAAAATGCCAGGGGACTGTCCGGCCTTTGACCCATCGACTAAGAGGAATTAATGATGTGAAAATCTTGATCCCAATTAATCACTAAAAGGAGGCACATGGAGAACTAAGAGATAAAGGTTCAGGACATTTGATCCAATTAAGCTTGGGATGCAAACTTATACATGTTGATTGGAAAAAAGGAGGAAGACATAAAAACATGGGTTAAGACAAAGGTGAGAAATAGATGGTCTTATGGTCTATAGTAACCTATATTTTGCTAAGTATTCTCATTAAAAAACTGAAAAAAAATATATGCTACAACAGCGATTCTCATCCCATGCCAGCTGCAAGTGGCATAACACATATTTATTGCTCAGTTTATATTTCCCCCTGTCTTTGTTATTTTGTTTTTTCTTATTTGTTTCGGAAGGTTGTCCTAATTTTTTAACAAACAGAGTTCACAAGAGGCTGACAACCCTCATTCTAAACTTTATCAAATCAACTAAAACAGAACAGGTTGCGTATCATCCCGTTCATCCTGCATGAATCACCATATGAAGATTCCTAAATGATATGTCTATGATTCAATATCTTCAAAATCTAGAGAATACTCGCTACAAACCTCATTTTACTAGTATTCATTTATGCGTTAGTGCTGTGTGGTCATGCGCAGCATTCCTTAAGTGTGTTGGTGGTGCCCTTGATGCCTGTCCACTGTGTTAATCACCCCAGGCAGCACGGTTCAAGACTCCCCCAGGGGCTATTTTTAAAGCCTTAGGGTCAGTGACCTCCAGCAAGGGTCACTCTCACTATCGGGGGGGCAGGCGCTGCTTTGGCTAAATGCAATCTGCATTCTTTTTCTATCTCAATCGCAGGGTCCCTCATTATTGTGACTTTCCTCCTCTTCATGCCACCTTTCAATCCTAACAACTCATGATTAGAACTAAAAACATGTTTGACTTACAAACTCTACATCATAATTCAACTTTTATCAGTTTAACTATACTATTATGAGACCAGATTGAAAGACTCTACTGCAGTCTTGTCCTACTCTCTAACTCCTCCCATGCCTTTATCTTCTGTCTGCTCCTCCTCTCTATTCTCTCCTTTCTGCTCTCTTACCTTGCATTATCACCCTTACAACTGTGTTTAGACATGCTGCTCGCCTTTGTGATAATCCTGCTGAGTCACCTTCTGTAGAAAATGAAACACTTTGATTCACTGCAATCCAAGCAACAGCAATTACAAGGAAATCTTGTGTCTTGAATTTTTATCTTTATCATTATTTAGCTTTGGGGAGTTTTGAGGAGTTAATGAAGGGACTCAGTGGGTGATGAGTTGATTTTTTGTAGATTTAAGGTCCCTGCCTGAAAGAAACATGTACACCCTGAGATCTTATCGTGCCCTGACCTGTTCTAAATTATTTCTTACTGTCCCACCTAGTCCTGTAAAGTTAGTCATCGACAATGTTGTCGCCTAAATCCATTTTTTTGCATTGGTGCAAAAAAACAAAACAAAGTGTAAAACAGAAGTGGATTTACAGGTTCAACTACTAACAGGCAAAATTTAAATTTAACATGATGCAATTTAACAATGAGCAAATAAATAAATAAAATAACAATATTACTGATAATAATAATAATAATAATAATAATAATAATAATAGCATATAAAGTTATAATATTATAACAATTAAATATATATGGAAAAAATAAAATAAAACAGCTGGGTGGTAATATTATGGAAAGACAATACCATGACCCTGTGCTAAAATGACTTTGGAATATAAAACGACTGTCTGATATAAATGCTTCCTGTCTCGTGGAGGTTTCCCTGCTCTATCCCAAACATGATGACACAGTGTAATTTTGCTCCCATCCCACATGAACCCATCAGGATCAGCACAGGAGAAGGCGAATGCATGATAAGACAATGAAACTATTAATAATAGATAAAGAGAAGAGATGAAAGGAAGTAGATGAAAGGCATTCGAAGTGTCAAAATAACTTTTATACTCGGCACCCATCAGGATGTAGTCCAAGTCTTCAGGCTTTCAAGCCCATGTTCAAAGTAACCTATGCTTGCAATTTATATTCATGACATCATCCTTTTCATGAAAGAACCCCCTATATATCGTGAGAACCATGAAATAAGTTTAGCTCTTGTGTCCTACTTTTGGGACAAATTTATAGACGCTGTGAATTGGTTGCAGGCGTATCGTCTTCTTCTTCGTATGCTCCGAATTTTGCCCTCTTTTCTGACCGAATCTTTTCCACAGAGCTGATCAAAGGAGGCGACTCTTGGCATGTAATAAATTGTCAATTAGCTTATGATGAAATAATTAGCATGTGACTTTTGTTTCCTCAAGTCTGGCAACGTGACATCTTGATTAGCAGTCAGTTCACACACGTCAGCAGTGTTTGATGAGTGCGCACTGAGTCAACAGGCTTCCTGCTCTCCTCATTAACGGTACCGTTTGACCCCTCTGTTTGAGACGCTCCAGGTGGGGTCACACTGTCTTGTATTTGGGTAAGGGGGTTTGGCAGGAAAAGTGTTTGTGGTGGAGTGTGTGTGTGTTTTTGGCGGGGGGGTTCCAACACCCTTTTAAGCTGGAAAGAGGAGGAGGATCAGGGCGGTGCCTCAAAAAACACAGCATGGTCATCAGTCTTGCTAAAAACAGGGAAAGACTGATGGACAGCACAATGATGTAATGGCAGTTTGGACACACGCACACTAGCAGCTCAACCACTTGCCGCTGCTGTCACCCAGAGGTTACAGATGCGAGGTCGGCAGTGCAGACCCCCGGGTTGTCGACTCGCAGGCCTACAAAGCTGCTCTTGTGTGAGCGTGTGTTCCGTGTGTTTAGATTGTAAGCAGGATACTGTGAAGCAGCTGCTTCTCATCCAGGGGCTGTAAAAGTCATTCTTCACCTACACACACTTTGAACCATGATATTGCATAAAAAGGAACAATCAGTGCCAACAAAGAGGAGGAATTTGGATGATAAGTTTGGATTTCTGTTGCATGAGTAAACTGCTTAAGTCCAGGCTGCAGTATCAGCCTGGACTATTAGATGGATTACCATGAAAGTTTGTAGAGACAGTCATGATCCCCAGAGGATGAATCCTACTGACTTTGGTGATCCCTCAACGTTTTCTTCGGAATCAATGTTGACATTTTTTGAAATATCTCAACAAAGCATTAAATGGATGGGCATGCAATTTCTCACAGACATTCATGGTCACCAGATGATGAATTGTGAAAACCTTGATCCCCTGACCTTTTATCTGTTACAATATCCACACAAAGTATGTCATCCACACAAAGTAAGGTTGATGCCCTGGAAAAGTAACCATTCCCCCTTGCATCAACTGTATTTTGTGTCTAATGTTTATAAGCAAATTCACCTGCCATCAGCAAGGCTAAGATGGTTCACATGATTCCTACCGAGGGTTGCAACAGTATGAGGTTTTGTTTATTATAGCTTATTATAACTGAAACTTAAAACCATTTTGGTAATTAAAGACAGTCGAGGGGGAAAGGAGATGCGCATACGCAGGGGAGATTCTCTGTCTGATTGCAATTTTTTTTCAAAACCATAGATAAATAAATATACACAGTATGATAACCATCAGCTTTCATACCACAGTATACCTTGAAACAGTTGTGTCTCTGCAACACATTGTATCTGCTCAGCATCAACATTTTAGCATTATCACTGTATACATATTACCATGCTGTTGTGAGCAGTTAGCTCAAGCCGTCTGTCAGTGTTGGTCTGTCAGTGAGCATCTGTCGCCCTAGTGTTTGAAGTCTGCCATTGTCGGTTGTTTATTGGCCAATCCAGCACGTTGAATTGGGGGGGCGGAGTCTGTCAGTGAAAGATATCAGTCTGACCCCCTCATGCAGGTGCAGAACATATGTGGTAGTTGGCACTCCACTGTAGTCTTTGTAAGAAAAAGAAAAAGTGTAACGTTTTGGCTGAGACACATGCAACTTGAGGCGGCACCACAGCTGCAAATAGCCGTCACTAGTTCTTTGGTGTGTCTGGGCCTTGAGTCTCACAGGGCCGCTAGTAGACTCTCTCTGTAAGTCTTGATTTAAGCAAAAACTGTACATTGTATTGATCATGTTTAGACTGTGCTGCAAAAATGAGACGACATCAGTGAAATGTGTTGGAGCCTTTTGCACACTGCATGATCTGCAATAGGCGCCTAATATCACATATCTCCTTGCATTACAGGTGAAACTGTATCTTTGGGGATTATTGTGTAACTGATCACCTTTTCATGGTTACAGAGGGGAATGTGTGGTTAATGTTTTTCTGGTCTGGTCTTTTTCTTCTTCTTTTTTCCTTTGGCTTCGTCGCCTTTAAAAGCATGTTCTCATGGCATGTGGTGTTGTAGGCTGATCTGGTAAACAGCAGGTGAAGCAGCATTTTCGATTGGCTCAAAACCGCAGGGAAAGGAGCTGAGCGTGGAGCTGTGATTTAAAATGTTCAGTCTTCTTCTTCGTCTTACTCTGTCTCTCATCCTTCTGGCATCTGTCACAAGACCTGGCAGCTGTTGCAGCTCGAAGAAAATGTGCTTCTGACAACAACAGGCAGAATCAGAGGCAGTCTCAGGACTTCTTCATTACAAAAGAGTAGCCTGCTGGCGGAGCGTTACAAATGGCTGATCAGACAGGATAGCTGTGCAATTTCATGCTTGTACATAACGTGTTTCTTTTTATCTCACATATTCAGATGAGATCTGTTGCCCAGAGGACACTGCTGTTGCATTGTGTACCAACTTTACCAAATTAAGTAGTTACAGTCAAAGTTTCATGTTTTTTTTTTTTTATGTTATTGTCCAGAGGTTTTTTGCCAGGCGTAGGACACAGCATGCATCACCCCCTTAAAAACATTTTTCCCATGCGCTTTTTTGTTTTTCATACAATTGTGTGGAGAATGTGCTTTGTTCACAGTCCCTATTCAACGCTGGCTGGAGAGACGTATTGGTGGAAAGCCCTGTCAGCATGAGATAAAGTTTTCTAAGCAGTTGAAAAAAAAAAAAACCTTAAATGAACTGTAGCATAGAATGGTCTCAGCAAAACTATAACTCATATTTAAAACGTTCATAGAAGGTAATCTGGACATAAAAAAAAAAAACATTAAGTCGGATTTGGTCACTGTAAAGTCACCAATGACTACAGCAGACATTTGGAAATTCCCATAAGCACTGGCACTGTTAGACCTTGGTGTGCGAGGATTCAGCTCTGAATGTTTTAGTAGTCCAGGATCTAATAATGTAGGCTATATGTTTCAAAAGTAAGAATAGGCCTTATAATGATTAGAATAAAAAGAGAATAAAAACAAAACAAACAAAAAACTGATCGAATAACCTGTAATTCTGCTCATACTTGTACTCAGTGGTGTAATGTAACAAAGTTATAATACTTTGTTGCAGCATTTAAGTATTTTTGGCAGTATCTGTACTAGTACTAGTGTTTTTCAGATTTCTGTCAATTTCCACTTTTACTCCACTACATTTCCAAAATAAAATGCATACTTTTACTCCACTACATTAAGCACTTAGCATTTTAGTTACTTACAACAAAATAGGGAAAGAAGGGAGGAGGGGACAGATGCATGGATGAAAAAAATGGGAGAGAAGGAAAACTGAATTTTATTTTCTTTAAATCCATTAAGTTGTGACCTTGTTTTGCTTCATGCATAATGTACACTCAGTTTATAAAGGTGGTGTACATGTTACAAAGAAATAAACTTGCTTTTTAATAACCAACACTTGTGCTACTTGTACTTTTACTTTCAATACTGAAGCACATACTGTATATTATCATAAAATTACTTTTCATACTTAAGTACAGTAACTATCAGATACTTAGAATAGAATAGAAATAATAAAATAAAATTATATACCATCTAGTATAAAACAGTAGAACAGACAAAAATGTATAAATAAATACCACTGCTTGTATTTAAATAAATGTATTTAATTACATTCCACAACTGTTACCATATATTGATACATTTAGCTTTTTTCAGCTCTGGTCAATATTATTATTATTATTATTATTATTATTAGTAGTAGTAGTAGTAGTAGTAGTATAAGTATAAGTATTATTAATAATCAAAATAAAGTTTGTTTGCCCCCCCCCAAAAAAAAAACCTGCCCCCCCCTACAGAGGGCCATGATTAGCGTCTTTAAAGTGTTGAAATGCGCCTGTACATAAGTATGATGCATAAAACAATAAGTGCCGCATGTTTAAATTATATAAAGTTGCTCAAACAAATATGAGTCACCATATGAATAATTTCTCTTTTGACTGATCTGAATATGAATGATTCCTGGCCATTGTGCCTCTGACACGGGGCAAGTGTTTTTTTCTGCTGTGTGTTTTGTTGGGAGGAGTGTGTGAGGGAGAGAGAGAGAAACGGCGGGTGCAGAGAGGGGGAGGCGCAGTGTTTGGAGGATTTGCTCTGTGCTCCGGGCGTTCTCTCACTCGATATTTTTAATGGAAATAAGCTTATGCGTGCTCGCTCCACTAGTTTAGACATTTTGCTGTCACTCGACGAGGGATTCCACTAACTTTTCGGAAACTTCTCACCCACTTGGACGACATCTCCCCCCGGTGAGGTGTTTGGTTTATGCCCGGGCACGGAGCCGTGTGGTGCGGACTGTGGAGCAGGGAACACCCGCAAGGAAAGTTTTAGACGAGTGACCTGTTGTGGGTCCAACTTTCTTTTGCTTTGTTTTTTTTTTTTTTTATTACTTAACTTCGACGCACGAACTGTCGTGGGAGTTTTCGTAAACATGTCAGGACGCAATTTACACACTAAACTTCGGTTCCTGCCAAGCAATGCTGGAGCATTTCACCGGTGCGTCAAGGGCAACTTTCTTTAGGAGCAGCCTTGGCACCCACAACTCGTTTATTGCTGCTGATCAGGCCCAAGCTGCCTGTGGGCTTGGATTCAAGCTCTTGCACCATATTGGTCTGACTGAACACAACATATTGTAACATTATGGAAGGTGATCAGGGGACCGGTGCGCCTCCCGGTGAGCCCCGGGCAGACAACGCTGCTGCGTCCGACAGTTTTTCCCAACTGTGGACAGACGTTATGGGGATGCTGGTAAGTTTTTTTGGGGGGGGAGGGGTGACACGGTGATAGACTGACATCATAGACTCACGACTAACTGAGAGTTTTCACCCTCACCTTCAGAGTTGACACTGATTTGCCGGATGAGTGATTGATGTAGTCGTTGCATGCAAATTACGCATCAAAACAACTCTGCGCCCTTAAAGGCGCAAAGTTTTAAACGCATCCGCACTCCACATTGAATCCGGGATTCAGGTGGTTTAGTTTGGAGGCAGCTTGTAGCGAATTGATACTGTTTAGTCGGTCGGATCTCAATGCAAACAGGACTCGAGTGAGGCTATGGTATGTTACACATTGAAAGCTTAACCCTTTGTGCTATGTGTGTTTTGTTTGCTGCCGTTTTCTCTGTGGCTGTTGAGCATTTCATGCTTCATTGTTTCCATTAGAGGAGCTCAGTTAAAGGGGAACACCACCTAGATCTAGAGCTCCAATATCTTTATTTTGTGTGGTTTAGGGAAGTTTAATCAGTATCTGTGAACATGACCTACTCTCTCCAAGCCAGGAACCTGAGAAGTCAGTCTCACACTTGTGATGTCATAGAGCAGGGGTGTGCAAACTTTTTTGAATGGATTAGATAATGTGAAAAAAACAACAACTTTGGGGTTGGTTGCTTCTCACATGTTATGGATTACAGATACAAGTAATGCAACTGTTGTCCTTTTATGAAGACACACTAGTTCTGCCTGCATAGTTCCTTGTAGTGCATGACTACAGCTGTATAATAGACCTACCATGAGTGGGGAAAATAAAGGAAAAAATGCAAAATGATCTTGCTTGTTTAACCCATATTGTGTGGTGGGCCACATAAGGTATATTTTGAAAGACTGTATAGTCAATTTGAAAATCTGTCACAGTTGGCCCCCGAGTTGGACATTAAACATGTTTGTCACAGGGTATAAAGTCTGTAGCTGCTCCTTGGATAATGAATCAGAGCCTGATTTCGTGGACCCACAGAATGTTTGTTTGCTTTTTATACCCAAATTAGTTTTATTCTATTATAGAAAATATACCCCTGTCTGCTCTCACTGTCATCAAGAACATTTGTGCCCATTCATTGTGAAACAGCTCCATACTCATACTTGACATCACAAATTTGAGTTTTAGCGTGCTAGTTTTATATTTTGGAGAGAGTTGTTCAAATTTACTAATATTTTGGGCTTTCTTAGACCATAGGAGTGAATATTGAAATATGTGCAGTTTGCCTGTAAGCATGATTATGTTGCAGAGGCCTCCAGCTGAGGATATGTGTTGTGTCTTTATTGTAGCCTGGATGATAACAGTGCCAGACACAAAACAATAAATGTTGGTTAGCCTATTTAAAGATGCTTTGGACTTCCTGAAGTTTAAAGTCTGTAAGATTACTAGATCCCAGGCACATGCTGTGACTATTAGGGGAAACATTGGAACATTTTAGGGACTGTCCATTATGTGTGAGAGGGAGGGGGTGGTACAAAACGGGGGAGGCACTTCAAATATTTTTTAAGCACTGGATAGGGAGTTATGATTTTTGATTTGGATTGGGTTTAAATGGTCATATTTTGTATTCATTTTTTATGCCCTCAGAACCCCCTAAATCCACAAGTGTGTCTGAAAGGCACGTCTTCTATAGAAATATCTCAAATTGCACAATTTTTCATAGTCATAACTGTAAAAATTGGTATTTTTGATGGAGGGAGGGCCATGCATTTTCCCTCAGTCACTCAGGGGGGTTCAAAGGAAAAATATTTGTAGCCAGTCACAAAAAAACTACACCCCTGCTACCCTCCCACTGTGATAAATAAAGTACAGTCCCTTACAAATTTGCATCAATTTTGTAAGTATAGTTTGCTTTTCCCACAGTATTTAAACCTTTCATGATCATAGAAATCCTGAATACTCTTGTTAACTGCTGTTACGTCAGACCAGAGAGTTTTATTGTACATGTTTGTGCTTTAAATACTTGAGACTTTGGAAGTTGTGTGTCTTGCAACAAAACTCTTTTGTTTGACTCTCAAAGCCGTTTTAATTTTACAGGCCACTGTGTCTGATTGATCTGCTGACCAAATGTGTTGCAGTCACTTCCAGTCTGTTTCAAGACAAGGGTGTTAATTTGGTTTGGTCTGGCACTGAAGATGTGAATGGTGTGCAAATGCAGGAGTGTGAGTGTGTGTGCATGAAGGGGGGAGGCCGTCCTGCCCTCTGACACCGGGTGGGAGATCTGGCTCCCAGCCAGGCAATTTATCCAGATTTATTGCTCTCAAGGCAAATGTCTGCAAGGCTGTGCTCATCTTTGAAGTTTTTCCCCTTTAGCTGACACACGCATGCACAGACACAGTGGAGGATATTTGCAGATATAAAGGGTATACCCACCTATTTTTCTGTTTCCTCTTTCACCTATCAGACAAAAAGCCTCTGGAATACATAGGAGAGTATACCCACTTCCTCTATAATGACCTACACATCAACCTCATCAAATACCACTACACCACTGCATGCACAACAGCAACAAACTTTTTTGTTTTTGAGATATGTGTCACATACAGACATTGCCACTGCTTTATCCAGTCATCCTTCACACTTTTAAGTTTTCAGCAGTTGATAGTACAGATAAAAGCATCATTTCCTTTGCTAAAATCCACACGGTTGGAAGCATAAACTAATGGTCACGTTAATCTGAAGGCGCTCACTATTCCTCCAATAAACATCCTGCAACACTGATCTATAGTGATTTCAAAATCATCAGCCATCCCACCAGCAGACACAGCACTCTCATTATTTCAGAATCACTGACCTCAGCTTTTGTTGGAATCTTTTTCCACTTACCGTATCCCTTTACATGATTAGGTCTTGGGTTTTGGGAAGGCTTGGAATACTGTGACCGTCTTATTTTCCTACAAAACTATAATGGAAAGATTAGAAGTGTGAAAGTAGGGAACTCGATCAGAGTTCTTGGCTGCTGATGGCGTCTTTCAAAAGTTCAGCAGGTCAGTTTGTCATACTGGAACAACTGGTTGACAAGCATGATAATGCATGATTTTCTGTTGCTTTTCTCCAAAGGTGAACAGACTTTTAATGATTAGTTGCTGGACTTGACGTCAGCTTGCAGCTGTAATTTATGTTAATGTTTTCCAGTAAAGTAAAATATCACATTTCCTCGCAGTATGCCTGCTTGTTATTATTAGCACACAATATTATATTTTCACTGATTCAAAAAGGGGATCTTTTTGATTTAAGTCAATAAAAACATTAAAGAAATAAGTTTCATGTGAAAGATAATAATAGTTTTCTGATGCTGCTACAGTGGCTATCGCAGAAACACGAATTGCCCTATCTAGAATCAGTGTTTGGTGTGTATCTTCTGGGCTACTGTAGAAATATGGCGGCACAACGTGGCATACTCTGTGAACAAGGAGCTGCTCTTTACGTAGATATAAACAGCTCATTTGAAGGTAACGAAAACAACATTCTTATTTCTACAATAAAGAAAGCATACTTATTGTGCTATATTCCATTTCTGTCATTATATACCCTAAATCTACACACTGGACCTTTAAATTTCCCTTTATATAACGGCTTTCATTCCTCACAATATGCTCAGACTCCTATCTTTAAACACCCTGTGAGCACAATGAACGCCCACAAAGTCAAATGGATCTGCTATATTTAACTTTTGCCTTATGACTTTCAATGGCTTTTGTTTTGCTCTGCAGCCCATACAGGAATGCCCTTTAAAATTTGGGTTTGCCCCAAGCCTGTTGACCCAAATTTAACTCAGTGTTACAAATGCATTTTGTCATGGCTCTCCACACGTGAGAACAGGCCTACATACTTGTACAGACAGACATCCCTCCTGATAAAGATCAGGTCAACATGCTTACTGTACTCCTGTCCTTCACTGATTACTGTATGTTTCAGCACGCATGCCAAACTCAACAACTACTCTTAAATCTCACGCGACAGCGTAGATAAGCATTAAAACAGCCAGTGGCAAAGAGTTAATCCACGTAGTATCATCTGCATTTGCACTTTTAAATAAGTTTTCATTATGTTTTGGCAGTAAATCAAAACATAATGATATATGAAATATAACATAATGAAATAACAGTATTTTTTTCTAAACAGGCCTTGACATTAAGGTTAACCATACACAGACGCCTGCTGCAGAATGTGTTTAATAAGAATACCGAAGTAACCCAGTCACTTATTTGTGGTTGAAGCCGAGTAAATAGCACTTAAGCTAATTAAGAGTCAAAGGCAGTTTATGACAGAGTGGCCCAGGAGCTGTAGCTGGTCTAAGTGGTCGTACTTACAGATGTCTGAATGGGGATTTGCTTCTCGTCCCACCACACTTCTGACGACATGAGGGTTTTTTCCTCAGACCTGAACTTCCCTTATTGAAAGTTAAATGAGCCACGTTAAAACTGCCTGACTGGAAACTGAGAATTCTGTATCAGCATATTATGCTCTGAGGCGTGCATTTGTACAGACTTTGAGATCTCTGCAATAATCCATTCCCGTTCCTCTACGTTTCACCTCCTTTGGCAAATGTTCTCTGGGGTTCCGTTTTATCTGGAATTACTGCTGTATTTCTCAACACAATATGAGACACACTGCAGGTTTTCATACATGCCTTCACTCTAGGAAATCTTCGAAGTGTGATCCTTCCTAGTCTCGATTATTTGATCACAAACTTGGATTTACTCCTCTGAAAGAAACCTCTCATCCCGTTTTTCCTTCAAAGGTCATCTTGAGCCAAGGCCTTGTGGAAATATTTTACTTGCCTGCAGGGAATCCTTCTCTGTTTGCAGAGAGTTTTGTGGTGTTTCATGCAGCGTGGGTGGGAAAACACTGATTATGTACTAGACAGAGCTTCATCTCTAGACCTAAGGACTGGATACTGCTCTTGAGAAATGAATATTGATTGTGTCTGGGAAACATATGGTTAGATGAGGTGATCTCTATGTGCCTCCTCCCACATAGCACTTCATACAGAGTGGCAGCATATGCTCCAGCCCCTCGTCTGCCAAACTGTGGTTTGCTAGGCCACTTTTTTATCTTTGCCAATAATGTTCTAACACAGTCTATCATAGCCTTAATTTTGTCTATTGTTGCCCAGTCCAACTCGGCTCACTCACCCCTCCCTGACTGGTCTCATTATTGAGGTCACACAGAGATCTGGCAGGTTTCCTCTGTTGGGATGGCAGAGCACTGTTCTGCTCAAGCCACGGATATCCTCAGGAAGCCCTCTAAAGGGGTTGGGCTGTGCCCCCTGGCCTCACCTTCCTCGACAGTCATCCCCCTTTGGCTCCAGCGGCTAACATCTTAGTCAGACTTCTCCTGGTTCTGTGTTTTGTGGAATTCTCCTCTCCCACATTCAGTGTTGGGTGATGCAATATTGCACATGAGCAGCACACTTTTATTTACATCCAATGGTCTTCACTTCTCTTTAGGGATAGAAATTGATCCAATTTTAGTGATACCAATGCGTATCAATTCTGCTTATTGGTCTCCTTCCTTATCAATTCTCTTACTGATTCCCGTTAATTTTTTTGTGTGCAAACAAGTAGGCCCCCATAGGTTTTTAAGCATCAGCGCAACTTTTTTTGCTGTTTCAAGGCAGTGTAGAAACAGAACAGAAAAAAGGCATGCATGTGTTATGAAAAGGGCTCATTTATGCTCAGTAGAGTGCCCCAAAGATGATGCTTTTCTCGAGGCCAACCCGGAAGTTGAAGTCACCCTGGTTCCCTCATCAAACAGCTTATGGGATTTTTCCATTGGATTTTTGATCACTGGATATTTAACCTCAATAATTGATGTGCTGCTCTGTTGGTAAGCAGTGGCATTCCTGGAATTTAAGCCCATGTTGCATAGAAAGATGTTTCAACACATTGCTGATGTTTCCACCCTTAACTACAATTATCATTTTTACAGTCATTAGAAGCACCACTGTTGTCGCCTTTTATTGCGAAATGACGCAAAGTTTTGGACCTTTTCTTTTTTTGGGCCATGACTCCTCTTTGTTATGAGTGTCCAGCATGGAAAAATACACACGTTAGATGACACTGTTTTGTAACTGTGTCAGAAAAATACATGGCAGCATGAATAAAAGGAAACCATAAGTTTGGAGGCAAACTATTCCAATGGATTGGACAATTTTGAACTGGTTGCCGATTTGCATCCAGACTTATATTTTTTACAAATTTCTCATAACTGAATACATTTATTTATCTCCCACACTACTTTATCAGTCCAGGGAAAAAAATGGATAGTTTATTTGTGGTGTTAGAGGAGCTGGATGGATATGAGGCTGGGTGGAGTAAAGGATGGATTACTCAGTGTTGCTTTTATGATGACTTGGACAAGGACTGTTGAAGAGACGAGCTCTCGTGCGGGTTGGGTTTAAGCTGGTGTATCCATGACTCAGGCTGAATGTTGACAATTCAATCAGTTCACTTCTTGACAAAACATAAGTACAATGCAACACAAGACAGTCAGTGGCAATTTAAACCTGCCGCACCTGTCCTGAGGTTGCGTAGCAAGTGAAAGTGATCACACCACTGACGCTGAAACATTACATCAGATGCGTGGCCCCATTGTAAACTGTTGTCATTGTTCTTGTCCCCCAGAGAACAGGTCGTCACCAGGCCAGCTCTGTAACAATACTTATTACCATGTACACCACCATTCAGCCCTGCCAGGAATGTGAGCCCAAAGGATGGACCAGAACAAAGATGTTTGACCCAGGGCTAACGGTTTTTAGCTTTTCAGCATGTATTTCTCGATGGATATAATAAACCAGCACTTTATTTGAGGGTCCTTGGGACAGCTAACATGATGTGGAAAGCATAAATTGAGTGTAACTTGATTGTGAGATTAGCAGTGTGCCTTGGCAGTGATTCCTAAGTACGCAAGGAGACCTTTGTTATCAGTGCCTTGCATACTGGCTGTGGAATTTTTAATAACTTTGCAAGAGATTGCTTTAGTGGTGTGCCATTCATTCAGATGCTCCTTGATGAAGAAATTGTCACTTCAGCTGTGGACTGCTCATCCTTTGCAGTGTGTTTATCTTGAATTCTAGAAAGAACAGTTTGTTGTAAAAGTATTTATTTTCTGAAACTTTAAAAATGAACACTGCGGTGGTGTGTCATTAAATTTCATCATAAACTGGTGAAAATGATATTGATTTGTGAAAATGATGTAACACAGGCCCAGTAGTTCACATTGTGGTAGTATATTTGGGAACTGTTATTCTACATATAGCGTGGAAACATAAGAAGCAGAGGTTTTAAAGGAGCAGTGTGCAGGAACTAAGGGGATTTTGTGGCATCCAGCAGTGAGATTAATAGATTGCAACCAGCCGAAACTTCTCCTGGTCAGAATACTTTTAGTGTTCAACATTCAAGAAGTTTTCACAGGGAGGCGAATTATCCACAGAGGTCTCCTCCTCTCCAAAAGTAGTTTCACGTAAAAAAAAAAAAATCAGTGTTTTTCTGACGCTCTTGTCATGACAATCTCTGTGGACGAGGACCCACTCCCTGTGTGAGACCACAGATGCGAATTAGCTCTAAGAAATAATCTGGTACAGCGCATCAAATGGTAACATATGTTTAAGACTGCCCACGGTCCCTGTTAAATATATTTTTGAATAATGTGTAATGAAAACACAAGAATTCTTAATTTCAGTGATTATACATCACAGAAAACAAACTGATTATGTTATATTCTGTTTCTGACATTTTATATATCCCCCTAACCCTACACACTGGACCTTTAACACACCACACAGCAGTGCCTCTTTTATTAAGGCGATGCTGCTTTATACTGATTTACTGAGACAAACTTCTGTGCTAGTGAATGCCAGGAATGCCGTGACTAATTAGTTAAGCTAGCAGAGGCTACTGGGTCATCATGCTGTTTGCATGCTCATGTGAGCAACCGTGCTGCCTTTTATGAGCATATATATTTATATTCCAGTACTAAATCTGATAATATTTGATTTGTTTTCCATGAGAGACAGGGGATAAACTATATTTATATCTTGGAATTCTGGCATGGTTTTTAATCATCTCCATTCCTCCTACGCAATTGCGAATGAATATTGTGTAAATCACTCGGTTATGGCTCAGTAGCAATCATATCACACATTGCTGAAATATTTATCCACTGTGGTGCAATACCAGTAGTGTTTGATGGTCGAACAGCATGGCAGCCGCTAACTCACAGACTTTTTCTTCTCACAAGTGTCTCCTGCAGCAGAATCCCGTAACATTTCTCTGTTTTGAGTTGCGCAAAGTCTTGGAACAGAAGTGACATGCAACACAGTTTTGTTGACAGTTTTGTCAGACAGATTTCAGCTGCACATTGGGAGTAGCCATCTCGTTTGAGCAGACAGTGTCTTGGGCTTTAACAGTAAATGACATGCACACATTTTACTGTAAATCCACTCACACACGCACACGCACACACTCACCCTCACATTTTTGCTTGGGTGTTGTTTTTTTGTACATGACTATTGTAGCTATTGTTTGAGTCAAAACTGGGAGTTGGCCTCCCTCATATCCAGGGTGGAGAAGTGGTTACATCAGCCGAACTGGTATTAGCCTCCATTTCAAACATACCTCCATGAAGCTAGATGTGGTTATTATTGTGGTTTATTCATTCCTAAAATGGTTTTACAGGTTATTTTTAGAGTAAGGACTGTTCTAAGGGTTCTTAGTTAGCTTAATATGCTAACAAAGAGAGACCCGTATGCTTTTTAGGTCAGATAAGCTCTGAGGGATTTAATACTCATCCTTAGGATCTCTTTTATAGATGTAGATTTTTTTCTTCCCAGACTCCAGATGTTTTATCCTCCTGTTACCCCACAGCTGCCTCAGTCAGTATCCTACAAATCATCCCTTGTCCAGCGTCACCCCCGTGCCCGCATTTCAAAATTGAATGTGTGTCGGATCGTTCCATAATCTTCCATCTACACTCTCACGTTGACAGATTCTCTCTAAAATGTGGATTAAACTCTTTCTCAACTGCTGACACACACATTCAATTTAACACCCTGAGAAAATAGTTGTTTTTTCTTTCTCAACTCATTCCTTTAGTTGCTCCAGTCCCCCTAAAGGCACTTTCTACACTTGTTTTCACGTGCTGTCTCTTAGTGGATATACATTACTGAGCATGTGCAGTTTCATTTTACAAGGTGGTGGTGGAGGTGGGGTGTGAGGGTCAGCTGTGTTGAACCCCCATGAGCTCATGCCACTGGAGAATTGGAGGAATCCCAGTTATCCGCGCACACACATGAACTTTTGCACGCACGTGGACGCACATCAATCTGCGGGCAGTAAAGCACGTGCAGCTCTACCTGTGCACAGCCGAGGTTTACATGCAATGTTCCCGTGGGAGTTGAGCCAGAGAAATGGCAAAGTTAAAGGTGCAGCGTGTAGGATTTAGGGGAATATATTCACAGAAATTGAATAAAATGTAATACGTATGTTTTCTTTAGTGTATAATCACCTGAAAATCTTGTGTTTTTGTTACCTTAGAATGGGTTTCTATCTACATAGGGAGCGGATTCTTGTCAACAGAGATTGCCATGTTGCTCCGCCATGTTTCTACAGTAGCCAAGGATAGACAAACAAAACACTGGCTGAAGATGGGACAGTGTGCATTTTCACATCAGTCACCCTAGTTAGAAGCCCCTCTGTGACAAAAGTGTCAGGAAAATACTGATTTTACCCTGAATTTGCTTTATTCAATGTCTTTAAGGGTTTAAATCCACAAACCTAATTTGTTTTAAAGAGAAAATAATCTTTACAGGCTCCGGGTTAAAAACATCTTCAATGTCTTGATGTTGAGTTATCAGTGGAAAAAAAGTGAGCGCATATTAGCAGGTGAAAGTCATCATGAGTTATTTTTTTTCCTCAGCAGCAGTTTTAGTAGTTTCAGTCATGAGGTGGATAATTGATCTGCAAATCTGGTCAAATCTGCTCAGAGCTTAACAGATTGATGTATGAGAACAGCAGCTGCTGCAGAGGAATGGATAAGTTTCACTTTCACTGTGCCTGGTGTTCTGCTGCTCCTCCTGCACCCAGAGTATGCTCTGCACTCCTAGAAATTGAAGCAAAGAGTAACCTAACTGTATATATATTCCAACAGAGCTCCTAATAAATGGTCCACCTACAAAAATATAAAATCAATACATGGCCGCACATGTTGTGATTGTGGAGGGCTACCACAAATGGGAAACCCTGCCTCCTGAATAAAGAAAGAAAGAATTCTAAGTTTCAGCTGGTTGCAATCTGCAGTCCTTACTGCCAGATGCCACTAAATCCTCCTGAATCTTACACACTGATACTTTCATTAATTCTGCTTCTATGACCAAACCAGTCTTTTAACATCAACTGGAGAGGTCCTTTGTCAATCAACAGTTGGTGTAACCTCAGGACAGGGTTCATTCTTATCTTCAGCACAATCCTGGCATGTTTATGGTGATTAAAACATCTCGGGGTTCTGTAATGAGAGCGTGCTTTCAGTCAATGTGAGGAATGAAGGCGAAAGCATGTGTCTGCTCAGGGAGTGCTCCCACCGGGAATCTCAGTCATCTCAGACCATATGTCCAGCCAGAAACAGAATTTCTCAAGTAATGAGAGTGGGAGGACGGATCACAGACAGACAAACTGGACTTTTGAGACGGAACATGTGTGTTTGTTAGTGGTGTTGTGTCCAGTGCCCTTTCATAACTCTGTCCACTGAGCTGTGTTGTTTATGATTGGTCTGCCTCAGTTTGTTTTGGTCCGATGTTGTTGAAATCTCCTGCGTGTATGTGTGTGCATGCTAATGTGTGTTCACAGGGGCCTTATGCCCATGTGCGTGTCTGTGTGTTTGTGTGTGTGGGACACTCACTCACTCACACTCACAGTGATCCATTCATTTGTGGCCTGGCACACAGATAGGGAGTCCGGTTGAGAAAGACAGAGACTGAGAGAGACTGTTCGGACCCTGCACAGTGACTCAATGCTAGCTGTCTGCCTGGCACAGATTAGATCAACACTGATGAATATTCAGCGGTTTGCCATCACTGCCAGAACGGCCTACATTTTTACCAAAGCGAGAGATGAGAAGTCTTCTCTCCCACATTGTGCAGAAGAGGCGGCTCTTCTTAAGGGTTTGATGCAAGGAATGCATATATTTTGCAATATAGTCTGATGGAGAAAGACCTGTGAGCTGATAACTCCACTGGCTACATGCAAAACCATTTGTTTATACATCAGTGTGTTTGGGGCCGCACCCTGAAATTTGAATATTCAATCATCAGTCGCAAACCCCTCAGTCAACTGAGATTCTTCCAGTCGAGCAGATGTTTTAAGCAAAAAATGTTGCATATGTCCGTCATTAGCGTAGTCACCTGCATTAGCTCGGAGGGCTTCCTTCGTCTAAACAGCTTGACCTGACACCCTGAATGTCCCACCAATTTTGCTTTTCAACAGGAATATTTGACTATTCCATCTCTGAACCTCTATTTGGAAAAAGGGATTAAATAGTCCCACATTTGTATTGAGAAGTCAAATCCAGTTCGATTTACATAATTCTGAGTTGATTACAGCCCTAAACCTTAAATGCCGACTCATATAATAGCAACTGACCCCAGCTAACTTCATGATGTTGACAGTTTGTATTTGCTGACTATTCCTGTTTCCAAAAGTAACTTGGAGGCCAGACTTCAACATTACATCCAAAGAGCATTCTGTTAGGTAACATCTTTACTGTTTGGAGCACAGCTTCCTCCCTCAACCCTAAACACATGACTTCCACACAAAGACAGGAACTGTGCTGACCTAAACCACGGCTAGCAGGAAGAGTGTGTTTTGGTTTGGAGTTCAGTGAATGTCTGAGTGAGGAGGTAAAGGGCATCCGTGATAATGAGCCTTGATAGAGGCAAAACCCCAGGATAAAACCATGGCTGGCCAAAGATGCTGAATGGGACTTGATAAGATTGAACAGCGAAAACATACAGACCTTTTATTGAGGAGTATTTTTAGGGTTTTCTGTTTGTATGGAGCATGTGAGATTGGAACAACACGTGCAGCTGTGCATGTGTGCTGATGAATGATTATGTTTGTATCCCCATGCCACCCTCAAGCCATGCCAGGTTTACCCAAATGAGTGCCTGTAGGTACTTTTCATACGCCACTAATTGTAAGTGTATGTGACAGTGGTTTTATAAAGCTGTGCTGTGCTGTAAATGGAGAGCATGGAGGGGTGTGTGCTTGTCACACAGTGTACTAACTCGATCGGGCTTTTTCCTTTCCTGGAGCTCTGGTGGGATGTTGTGAAGAAAGATGTGAATAATTTGCAGAGACGTTATTTTTATGCCTTTATCCCAGCGATAGCTGTGGCCAGAGGTTTTAAGTTGTCAGGTTCGTCTGTCCCATTGACTTGGACACAGTATCTCAAAAAGGCCATGAGGGAATTTCTTCACATTAGGCACAAACGTCCACTTGGACTCAACAATGAACTGATTTTATTTTGGCGGTCAGAGGTCACTATGACATTGTGTCTGTCTCAGTACCGTGAATGCAATATCTCAAGAAGGCCTTGAGACAATTTCCTAAAATTTGGCATAAATGTGATCAAAGGCAAAGGTCACTGTGACCTTAGAAAACATTTTTTGGGCAATAATTTATAACTGAATTTTAGTTTTCCTAGAAAATTAGATTATCAGCTTTCCTTTATCGGGATGTTGTAGCTCCTGGCTAACCCCCCCCCCTTCTTCCTCTCTTCAGGATGGTTCTCTTGGCAACATAGATGACCTTGCCCAGGAGTACTCTGAGTACTACAACACCTGCTTCAGTGACGTCAGCGACCGCATGGAGGAGCTACGAAAAAGACGAGTGTCCCAAGAGCTTGACATGGTAAATGCAACATTCACAGACACACACACACACACACACACACACACACACACACACACACAAAACTTGCATAGAAACACAGTTTGAGAAAAAAAAGCGGTAAACAACATCATTTCTTGCTCTCTCCTCAGTTTGCATGCTGACAAATTGCTATGGACAAATGATATTGTTTTTGTAAATCCTTTAATAATGACCAAAAATCCCCTTTTTTGAATAGTCTCATAGCTTTACACAGTGTAATTTCCACAGTCTTAGCCAGCAGCCTGGCAAGGAACAACGGCGGCGGAACAAACACGAATGTGTGCTAAGGTTTAAGACTTTCCGCAGAGGCAGTATGCCTTCTGTGGATGTGAATGCTGTGGTGTTCTGGAGGTCCATGGGGTGGTTTGAGGGGTCCTTTTCACAAGGATGTAGGGTAGTGGGGCACCCCTTTGGTTGCCAAGCTGCATGCAAATGTATGAAGGAATGCTGCTGGTGCTGCTGCAGAGGGCCTTGCTCTGTGCGCCACACTAACCCAGTACGTCCTCAAATACAAGAGTTGAGTGTTATGCTAACTTCATAATTGCTCTATGACTTATTCATGGTGAATTTCATTGGTTTAAACCCTCAGAAAAAAGCTTTTTGTGCTCAGTTTCTTACACAAATATTAAGGAAAAGTAGCTGCTCCTTCTGAATTAGGCTTCTACTCAAGAGCACAGATCTGCTTGAAAGAAAAATGTCAAATTTAAATAAAAGAAGCAGTTGGGTGTCACGAATATAATAGTATTGCCTGACAAAATAATGACTCAGTTTCCCTCCACAGATTTTGCTCACCCAGATATCATCTTACCTCAGCCTTTCTTATTTTAGCCCCTGTCCAAATTTTCTGTGCTCATATATTTTTGTCTGTCATTACTGGTTTTCCAGTTCAATAGGAGGCCTCTTCTCCTCGAAGGCAGCCATGTGGTTTTGGTTGGGTTGACAGGTACGGCTAAGATGGATTGCTGATTTATTGTGCGCTTCCTTTTAATGACTGTGGGCAGACATCCTGTTCTCACAGCTTTCATGAGAGGGATTGGAAAGCATTAAAAAAAATCATAGCTGTGGATACGTAGATACATTGCCTGCGATCGAAGGTTAAGTGCTCTCTCTGTGTGGCTGTCCTGTGAGTTTCGCAGTGATGTGAATTACCTCTGGGCATTTTATAGTTTGGTTTTATCCTGAGGAGATAAAACAGGGGAAGAGGAAGCAATCAGGGCAGATTTTGCAGCCCGGGTGTAAGAAGTGAGGAAAAGAGCTGACTGGGCCCTGAGCCTGAAGCCCAGGACAGGAGGAGGATAAGGATGTGAACAGAGGAAGACGAAGGGAGGAGGATGAGGGGAATGAAGACAAGGAGTGGAGAATGTGAGAGCCTGCAGCTGTCCCGCCACTCTGCAAGGTTTGGCACCAAAACATAGGAGAAGGGGAGAGAAAAAAACATGAAGGAAGGAATATAGGTCAGACAACACCTTATTGAGAGCTCTCAAAAGCGCACTATCAACCCACGCTATATGGATTGAACTTTGCCTTTCATTTCAGTGCAGTCCTTTTCTAAAATTAGGTTTGGGGAATATTCAGGTCTAGAGCAGCCTTTTCTACAGCGAGGGTAAGGGTAGGTTGAGACAAAATTCCTCCTCTTAGGCAGTAGTTTTCCACTGGGCTTGATACCTTACAGAAAGACCGTGGTGCTGTATCTGTAAAACTAGAACTAAAAATGAAATATGTTTGGAAAGTAAGATACAAGGAGACATGGAGAAAGACTGGCAAAGTATGAGACACCAAGAAGAAGGGAGAATAATGGACAGCCAGTAGGAGAGAGAGTGGCGAAACGATTCTTGTGTCTTGTAAAGTGTGTCCAGAAATCGGTGGCTGCAAGCCAACGTCATGCAGCCGCCTCCCTCAGGACCAATAGCAGATGGTTAGAGAAGGTCACAGTGTCCAAGAGCTACGTTAATGGGGAGACATTTAGCAAGTTGCACTCCTGAGGGACTTGCCCTTTAGGGAAAGACCTGTCACTTGCAAAGGGTACAGAATGGTGGGTGACGCAATCACGCCTCCACAAGACCCACTCCCTCTCCAGTCATTGTCTTTGTTCTTATCGCTACTTCACATTTATAGATCAGTTCTTTTCTATTTTTGGTGGGTACCTCTAAGCATTGCACATCTTTTCTAAAATAACTGTTGGGAGAAGAAGATTACTCAGCTTCTCAGAATCATGAGGCAAAGGTCACCTTAGCTTCGACCTCTCCTGGTCTCCAGTCTCGGACTACAAGAGGAGGCAGGAATCAAGATAAAAAGGGTGCTGGATGAGGGCAAGCACGGTGCCAAAAGAGAGGAGCCTAAGGCTGATGACATGTGATGACTCAAAACTACATAAGTTAACACATTCTTCAGTTTGCTTTCATAAAATTACCACAAGAAAGTCCCAGTGTCTACAGCTAATCAGTGGACAGCGCTGTGCCACCGGAGAGAAAGAGGAAGCTCTCTTATTGACTGTTTCTGTTCTCCAAAAGAACCTTTTGGTTTCTGTTTTGGGTTTTTTGACCCAATTGTAAAGAAACGTTCTTGCAACACTTTTTTTTTCTTCAAAATGCATCATTTGTTTGTTTTCACTTGCATGACATGTCTGCCAGCTCTTTAGGGGCCTCTCAATTAACAAAGTGATGCCTGTCTGTTGTGGTAAAATGCTATTAGGAGCTGATGATAGAGGCTCTCTCTGAGATGACTATCGATATACCCACTTCCTGCCCTGTCTCGACATCTTCATGTTAGTTTTATGAGTAGCAGGGACACAAGGGGTTGAATAAACATCCCCCTTTGGGAATGTGACCTATAGATTAGTGCTACCATGCACAGTTTCCCAGCGCTCCTGTAGACAATGAGAGTTTGGATGGCTCTCACTGGCATGTTGACTTGGTGATGTATACGGCTTACTGTTGGAAGTGATGGGAAGTATTGAAAGGAAGCAAAGAGTTAAACAAAACATGTTGTTTCAAGAGACATGCTAGTGAAAGGTCAGGCCAATGTAACGATTTGAATGACTTTCAAATAACTAACTGCTATTTTTATAATGTTTAGAATCTGTTATATCTACAATAGTTGACCAAAACCACAAATAGCTGATCATTTATGCAATTTACCTTATCAGCATACACCGCAGCCAGCTCTACGTTTCAGATCAGTCCTTAAAGGAGGCCCATGTTTTGAGTAATTGCTTGTTTAATTGCTGTAGATATCATTTGTATAAACAAATCTATATTTTTTTGTCTCTTCCATCTACTAAGCAAATTATAAAAACATGCTGTTCTAGCTTTCATGCAGATTAGTTTACTTGTTTACTTTCATATGATTACATTTCCAGACTTCATTTTTTTTGAGTTTCAGTGCTTTATTCTGCAGGAGTGCATGAATATTGTTGCCTTTTTCTTTTCACTCTGATGCACAATTTCCTCGTGCCTTACCTGCTGTTCATGTGTCAATCATAGGGCCCCATGAAACCGATTTAAATTTTTTACAGATTCTGTTTGCTTTCCTCCCTAGTTTGTGTTTTCCGTTTTAATATTTTTCTGAATTCTGCACATTTTGTCAACAATAAGAGTGTCCCATCATGTATTGGATGAACAAAATTAAAACAGAAAATATTTTAAATGAGTGGATATTAATGAATTTGATGGGATACAACATTGCTATTAGAGCTGCAGCAATCAATTGATTAATTGTTGAGTTGTCAACTATTAAATTGATGACATAATTTGATAATTGGGAGTTTGAGAATTTTTGTAAGTATTTGAAGTCAGAATTATTTGATTCCATCTTCTTAAATGTGAATATTATCTGGTTTCTTTTCTCCTGTAACAGTAGTCATAATTTTTTGGGGGTTGTGGGCAAAACAATTTCAGAATTTGAAGATGTCATTTTGGACTTTGGGAAACACTAAAAGTCACCATTTTCTGATATTTTACAGACCTAACAACTTTGAAAATAAGGAAAATAATCAACAATGAAATTAATCGTTAGTTGCAGCTCTATTTGCGATGTCCCTTTTTTACTATCAAAGAAAGTGTTTCATTACAGTTATTAAAAAAAACACGTCAACCTTCTGTAAAATAAATCACACTGGTGGACCCAGACAGAGTAGACGTTACTGTGGTAACAACTAGTGGGGATCCTGAATAATAACGAACATCTGAGCTTTACATTAGTCTTTTGGATATTGCACTGCTCTAAATTTAGCTTTCAGTGTCAACTCTCAGTTTTTTTGGGTGACTGCGCAATCGATTAGACTCCTGTCAAAAAAATGCTTATAATAGTCTATAATAGTCTAGTCCACCTGGTCAAATTCAATGATATTCCATGCTCTACAGTTGATTCTACTTTCTTATCAAATTCAGCAATTCAATCCGTGTTTTCCGCATTGCAGAAATCAGAAGGCTGTATATAAATCAGGGTATGTGGGTGATGTACTTCACTATCGCAAAGTTCAGAAAGTGAATTAAACAGTTTTCAGATTTGATAAATAGATACATCTCTGAGGATCAAAGGTTTTTATCAGATCTGTATTTACTTACTGTCTGCCGCTTTCTTTGGCTGTATTTCCTTCAGCGCTGTATTTACAACTGAAGATGAAACGTGCCAAAACATGGACATAGAAGCTACCAGAGAGATCTCACAGGCGAGCAGAGACTGGTCTGTCGGGTGGATAATCGTGCATAGCCGACAGAGAAAAAACATCAAACTAGATATTAGCATGTCTCTCAAACCGCAGTGATGGAACAGAATGATTCACATCAAATATAAATCAAGATGGATCACTCTGGAATTTGTGGTTGCGGGGCAAACTTTTTAACACATTTCTACATGCTGTAAACCATAATGAGACATTGCGACATTATCTGTGGTTATATTCTTGAGAGTAATTTTAACGTCATGGATAATAAAGTGGGCTTTGAAGATTAAATCCTTTGATGCTTTGGCCAGAATCCTTCAGTTGTTGGTCTCACTGTTGACTTCATAATTGAAACACTTTTGACACACAAACGCCTCGGCTGGTGTCAGATTGATCTGCTCGCCTCAGGAATGCTCTGTAATGGTTTTCTAGCTGAGTAGGTTGACAGTTGGGGGTCAAGACTCAAGCACAGACTTGTGTTCTGTTTCGCCATGAGGTGAGGAGCAGTGTGGGTAATGTGCTAATGCTGGCGTGAAGTTTGTTCGTCAAAGTGGGTCAGTTCAGCCGGGTTAAAACTACAGTGTGAAAGAAAGACAAACTCTGTTGTGAATTCTGCTGCTTATTTGTCCTCTCTGCCTTCATGCTTTTGCCCAGAAACGAAGCATCTCAACATGCTCAAACAGCAGCATTTATTGCTGTAAGATTACTTTGAAATGAAGTTGGCATAGCTCCTTTATTGCCATAACCCTTGTGGAAAGTGAGTGGTATATTTGTAATTTATTCTGTGATTTCAGCATCGTGACTCTGTCACTGGAATTTGTAATAACTCTGGTATTCGCCTTGAAATACCATAACAATGATGATCCTCATGGCTTAGGAATGCCGTACACTGTAGAAGCAGGCAGGCCTGTGCTGCAAGTATGCACGTACACAGACACACACATTCATTCGCTTCTGGAAAGGAAGTAGAGAGAAGTGCAACTGAGTGCGCTGATGGTAGGGCTGTCCCGAATACAAGTTTGTTGGCATCGAAACTTCAGTGAGAAATATCTGCAATTAATCGAAGCTTTGAGGGGAGTGGGGATGGAAATAAGAGATGAGAGGACATTTACTAAAAAATACATTTTCAGTTAGTAACTAAAATAACATTTTTAGCATGTAGGTCACAGTCAAATTAGTGATGATAGCTAAAAAAAAAAAGAATAAAAAAAAGAATACTTTGCAAGGTGGCTGAGCTGTCACAGTTTTAAACTTGTTATGGGTTTGTGATATAGCTCCTTTCAAATATTTGGCACTCAACCCAACTCATTCTCATTTCCATTTGAATCATTTGCATGTAATTTTTTGTCAAAGCTGCTGGAGAGGGGCTAAAGAGCCGCAGGTTGTCTGCTCCTGTGCTAACATACCTGTGAGCCTGTCACAGGTGGTCAAACCGTTGCTATCACAACACAAGGCCAACCACTTAGTTTAAATGTCCTTGTCTGAGAATAATGAATAATTTTTGTTGATGCATGATGAATTTTGTTTGATTACTATTTCTTAAGTTATGGGTTATTAAAAACTTCTGGGATAAGAAAAATGGACCATTCAAATACTGATTTGGACATTGATTACCATAAGAGCGATCAAAGCACTTTTGTCAGCCCTGCTTGATAGATGACTGTTTCTCATATATTAGTTCTTTCAGGAGTTTAGAGGTGGCATGGCAGACTTCGGTTTACACTCTCCACTGGGAAATTCTATTTCCTGCTTTTTTTGTGTAAGATATAAATGCCAAAACATGCTTGAGTTCAGTCATAAGTGTTTATCTCTTCCTGTGAGATCTTCCAAATAAGCCGGTTCCACAGGCTTGCGTCGTGCCATACTGGTCCCACTGCTAACGTCTATTTTTTGGTCTTGCACCAGGCATTCCAGTTGGTGCCTGTCCCTCCACATGCACGTCCTTACCTAGCAACCCTCCTACTCGCCCACCCAGATTTACCCAACTGTGCCAGTTGGCGTTGCTCCACTAAGCCACCTGGTCTCTCTAGTTTTGCCGCATATCCGCTACTTTTGCCTCTGAGGTTGGCAGTAACTCTGCTGTGCCTTTAGTGGGCTTTGCAGTCAGGTTTGGACTTAACTGCTGCTATTTAACGCTCATCTGTATGTGTACCCCTTCCCTCTCATTAGCAGAGTCTGGGGCTGCTGCAGCAAAGCAGAGTTTAGCTGGAGTTTCTGGGTTAATGATGGAAAGCAATGTGGTGCTTGAAAACAGTCACTTTACAGAAGCTTTTGATGCTTGTTTGTGTGTGTGTGTGTGTGTGTGTGTGTGTGTGTGCGTGCGTGCGTGCGTGCGTGCGTGCGTGCGTGTGTGTTTGGGTTGAGTCGTTTCAGATGCTAGATTCCCTATCTGCAGACATAGTGATCCTCATTATCCGGAGCTCCTCCTCATACTGCTTTTTCTCTTATATTAACTAAATTCAGTCATGCTTTAGCAATCAGGGTCTCGTGCTTGCATCACACTGGCACGTACACACGCACACACACACACACACACACACACACACACACACACACACAGTTGTGCACAAACAACCCAGTGGACATCTGGAGGGAAAGCACATGCACACTCACACTCGTACGTGTCAATTTAGGGTAAGTAGGGCAGTATCTAATGCTGATGCTGGTAAGTTCAAGTAAAGGATAGCATCCCCCTCTGGGAGTGTGATGTGAGATCTAAGTCTTTCATTCAGATCCCCCCTCAAAACCGCATCAATCTGATATTCTCTTTTAGAAACTGTGTGTCAGTTCCGCTGGCAACTTCCTTACTTTTACATCTTCGTTAGAGATGCACATGTCTAAGAGGAACCTTGAGAAGCTTTTACACAAATGTTCTCTCCGCGTCCTGCGCTGTGACAAATTCATCCCGCAGATCTGCAGTTAAAAGCCAACAGGATGTAGGTTGTGTTTGTTTTTCGCAGATCTTCTCCTCATCTTTTCGCCCCCTCGCCCCCTCCTTCCATGTCAGAGATGGCACGCACGGACAGGGAGTTAAAGGGAAGCTGAGGAGGAGCAGGAGGAGGAACAGAGAGCTGCTTTGTGTCTCTGTCTCTTAGGAGCTCTGTCTGTGGAAGTGGAGGCGAGTTGAGTGTGTAGGTGTTTCTCAGCTTGAGTCTAGGTTTATGTCTGTGGTGGCATGTATGTGGCCATGTCAGGCTCTGTGCTTTTCCTGTGTGTATCTATGTGTGGTGTGTTCGCCAGGCAGCAAGCTGACAGTGTGGCAGTGTGTTTTAAAATAATCTCTACACCCAGTCGGCACGGTGCCTGGTGTTATCCATCAGCGAGACTGGCATATCTCTGCCGTCACTGCAGTCCAGAGAAGCCATCAAAGAGAATCTGATAGCAAAACCAATCTGCCGCTACCTTTGTGAAATAATTCACATAAATGTGAGCACACACCTTGTTCCCTCTTAATGTGGGTTTTTATTATAGTGCACCCACATTATTCTGCACCGTGCGGTTGTTTAAACAAAGTTGACTGCCAAAGCTGTGTTTGTTTAAGGGATACATGTGTTGTTTCTTTGTCTCACATAAGCTCTCCCTCTGTAAGAAAGAAAAGAATTCAGTTATGTCCTAGATTTTCCTTAAGTTGCAGCCTGGCAATGCAATGAGACCAAACCCTGTAGCTCTGTAGGTCTGTTAGATGAGGTTTTTATGGCCTTAGACAGGTAGCTGTTCTCTGACTTATGGGACTCGCAATGTTCCCCGGGATGGACACATTTTTTTCAGAGCTGCTTTGACATTTCTTGATGTATTTTCCAAAGAAACTTCCGGACCTGTCCTCTTGATCACTGTAACAGACAAATACATAAACAAGGCAAATGGGCAGTGACGCCTTATAGTCAGGGTTTCCTTAAAAAGCCTTAAAGGGGAACACCACCTAAATAAAGAAGTCTAGTGTGTTATTGCCACGGCCCATGGAAGTTCAATCAACATTTGTGAACATCAGCTTCTCTTTATCAAAGCCAGAAAGTAGAGGAATAAGTGTCAGTGTGGGGATGTCATCAAGTATAAAGTCTGGAGAAAAAAGGTATGAAATCTGGAGTTGCTAATCTTTTTTATATCCAAATGGGCTTTATTCTATTGAGGCATTCTTCATTCTGAAACAGAAAATGTCTCATATACTCAGAACATGCTCCTGAATGCTCTACATCTATCTCAATGCATTGTCTGTGACTTTATACTTGATGAGATCACAGATTTTAGTTTCAGCACTGTAATTTTTGGATTTGGGAGAGAGTTTCATGTAGTTTTGGACTCTTTTAGAACATAGGAATAACATGTATGAATTTTAAAAATGGAATAAGTTTTCCTTTAAAAGGATCTTGATTCTTTAATGTAAAAATAAAACCTATAAATGGCTTAAATCAACCTTTCTAATGTCTTAAAAGTGCTAAGACATGGAACGATTTTATGAATCTTTTTTTTCTGACATTGAATATTAAAATCTTGAAAATAATTGGTAACATCTATTCATTTAAAAAAGAAAAAAGAATAAGTTACATGTTTCTCATTAACGTCAAACAGATCAGGATAGTGGAACTAAAAAATTGTTTCAACCACAATGCTTAGAGCTAGCTCTTTCTGTAACTGGTAATAGGCAGTGCATTTTAAAAACAAATTTTAAAAAATGGCACAGTGGTAATAAAAGCAGTGGAATCAACAGCAGAGTGAGAAAACCTACCAACTAACTCCAGTTATTTATTTCTATTCTATCATCTTCTCTGTCATGTATTAGTAGTATTGTTTTCAACATTTACAGCAGATCATCTGTTTACTAGACAAAAAAAGTAATGTTTTATGTTACTTAAAACATTTCGGCAAATTTTCCCTAGTCCTAATTTTGCCAAATTTGAAAATAAGTTGTAGATTTAATTCCAAGTGGCACTGAAGAAGTCTTACAAAGTCTTAACTGTCACTTGCTTTAAGCTGTAGGAGGCCTGTGTTGTGCTAAAGTTAAGAGAAAGCCAGCCAGACTGTCTCTCTAACATCTTGACTGTCTGCCTTCAGTTGATGACTTTTGGGATAAGTGTAGGGTTCAGGCTAATTTTGAGGCTTTTAGCCACCTCAGTACTTAAGGACTCACATGACCTGCAGGCTACTGGCTCTTAAGGAGCTCTGAAAGAAGTTATGTCACCTCCGAGTGCTTTAACTATAAGCCACTCACTGACTCACTGACTGCTCAGAGTGACGCTGTGGAGTGATTGTACCTCCCTTGTCCAAAGCCCAGTCAAAGAAGGTTAAACTGCAGGTCACTCTGATTAGGAATCATGACAGACCAAGTGTAGGAAGTGCTCTAGATCCAGCTTCCTGTGACTGCTATCCCACAATCTAATATCAGGGTGTGGCGATGGAGAATGATGCGAATTTCCTTAGATACAACTCATTTCCTATTCACGCTCTCCATTTGGGAAATTCCAGATTCAATTTGTCTTTTCTTTGAGGTAGCAGTGCCATTTAATGGTTTTAGACGATAGTCACGTAGCAGCCCTCAAACTGCTTCTTCTGACTAAGCTTACTGGGCTGATGTCAGTTCTTTTATTCAAACCATAGACTGTACTTATGTTTACAATTGTACAAAAACTAAACAAAAACGTACCAGACAGGAGGGCTGCCATCTTGTGTTGGTAACATCTGAGTCTACAGTAGTGATCGGAAAGTTGACAGCAGTATTGAGTTCCCGCTTGTACACGTCCCACCCAATCTCAAGTAGTAGTAGTAGTTGATCCCAAACACACAAATTAACAAAATGCTTCGGCTTTACTTTTGTGTAGCTGTCATGCCGTCCATCTGGTAGAGCCATGATAATTTGTTGATTAGTCGATTGACAGAAAGTTAATGGCAACTATTTTAATAATTGAATAATTATTTGTTTTAGTCATTTTTTTGAGCAAAAAAGCCAAACATTTGCTGGTTTCGCACTACTTAAATGAGAGAATTTGATACATTTCTTTGTCATACGTGATATAAACTGAATAGTTTGGGATTTTTGAACTGTTGGTCAGATAAAACATTTAAAGATGTCACCTTGGGCTCTGGGAAAATACACAGGGCATGTTTCACAGTTTTCTATTATTTGACAAAATGATTAACCGATTAATGAAGAAAATAATGGGCAGAGTAATCAATAATGAAAACGATCATTAGTCTCAGCCCTAATATACAGTCATTAATCCAAACATAGCGATCCCCTATTAAGATAACCAGTTAAAATGCCTCTTTGGCTGTATGAGATGAGGGAATTCTCTCAAACTTTGACTGTAAGTTGATTTTTGCAGGAAGTATTTTCATGAATTCCAGTAATCCACAACCTTGACAAAAAAGTTGTCTGGTAAACACTTTGGGGTTTACCAGAGGAAGTTTTTGTTAATTTTCAAGTTTAGCAAAAGTCATAGAGGAACAAGGTAGTAAGATTTGCACATGTACAAAAATAGAAGAAAATATGGAAAGTCATACAGAAAGTAGAAACAGGAACTTGTCTTTTGTCATCTCACATAGACCTGATGAGTTTCAGCAATACCATGACGTTGACGTTTCCTCAAAAATGGCCCAAAATATATAAAAGCACAGAGGTCATCATAAAGAGCTGATCTTAATATAAATTTCACTAAATCATCTTGTTGAGCAACCTCCTCTGTTAGCTCTTTCCCATGCCCTTTCTAGTGTGAATAATATTCTCAACGCTACCACACGTGTTACTATTTCCAAATATATTTTTTTCAATTTATGTGCTCTCATTTTGCCTCCATATGACATCAAAGCCTAACTTAAGCAATAGGGGTTGGTTATCCTTGGTTACCCTCATAGTGTGTACCAGAAGGATTAAAGGCACATGGAAAGTAAAGCCACTGAGTGAGAAATTGACCACCAGAAATTAACAATGTTGACATGACGGTAACCTCAAGGCTCGAGATGAAGGCCTGTGAGTCCATGGTCATTACCCTTAAACTAAGTGCTGACTCCATCAGTTTCTGTGGTGCTTAATATTCCACAATACAAGACTGTGGTAACACTGGGCGAGTGTGAGTACAGGGAGTAAGATAATCTCCATGAGAGTTCAAAAACGCAAAAGAAACACACGACCGAGAAATCATGCACTCGACCAATCCCTCAAGGCCGTTAGTTGGCTTTAAATAATCTCATTCTGCATGTAGAAATCTAAGTTGCAGACTTGTTGTGAATGGTGTCTGTCTGTAGAAGCATTCGGTTGGAGGCACATCTGTATCTGGATATGCCATGATGAGGACACCTGTTTTAGTCATATGCAAGCACCAGCTCTGTGTACCCGTGAAAACAGCCCTAACAGACATCATGAGCAACATTTTAGAAGTGAAGAGAAGTTAAAATTTGCACTATTTTCCAATGCTTGGAAATGATTTGTCCCTTAAATCTGTAGCCAAAGTCTGTTTTCCATATAAGCCAGTTTGTCTGCTGCCTATAAGGAATATTCTGAATATTTGAGGCAACCCAGCAGGTGTTGCCTTGTTTGGAGGGAGGTGCACTCTGACGTCGTCATAATCACACCATGGATTCCATGCGGCCAGTTACGTCGGTGCTTTTCTGATATCTTGTTCTGCTTGGAAAGCTTTATGACGCTGCATCACCTCTTAGTGGTATTCAAAAACACTCAAAACAAGAACTTCAGGTTTGGGTACCTGAAGCAAGACTTAACTTGTTGAGTCGTCCGTGGGGCTGGCCGTTTGTGTGCACACACGTGCTCGTGTTTGTTTTGGCTGGCATGCAGGTGTGTCTACATGAACCTGACTGAGAACGTCTTTCCCACATGAGGGCATTGTTTTTGTAGTCAACTGACCTTTTTTCTCCATATGCAGATCTTGTTTTACCTTTCTAGTCTTTTAAAATGTGTGCTCACAGTTCATATGTCATGAAGTGATTGATCTTTGACGCTGACATTTGACCCTCTTTCTTCTCCTCTCTTCTCTTGACATTTTTTCAGGAGAAACAGGATCCAAGCAGCACATCCCTGCAGCTCCGTACTGAGATCCAGGTAAGCAGAGACTCTATATGTGCAAAACACAAGCTGTAACAGTGTCAGTTCAACACCATCTTTGGCTAAAAACTCAATCTGACACGTGCCTCCTTCTTCCTATTTTCAGGAATCATTAGGCTTCAGCAGTGAGGTATCCACTCCAGAAACAGACAGAAAGTAAGATTTTTTTCCCACTTAATCACTGTAACATGTGACCGGAGCCGGTGTGGAACCATGAAACACGCTCGGATTGAAATGTGCGTCTGTTGCATGTCAAAACAATGTGCAGCGCAGCCTGTGTCTGGATCGCATCAAACCGTACATGCCTGCACACATAATCATGGATCACACCCAGCCTTTCTGCAGCGAGACAAATGGAAATACACGCACCTCCATATGTAGCTCTTGTGATTGATAGAGGTCAGCTCCTCAGGTGGAAAACACTAAGGAGTTGACACAGTTATGTCTGACCTTAGTTGGAGATGAACTTGAACTTACAAATTCCTGTGTGTTTGCTCCATGTATGCACCTTCTGCTGGTATTTACTAAGAAAAATGTCAATGCATGTAATGACGAAATAACTGATAAAAAAGAACCTAATATTATCATAATTCATGGGTATAAAGGAAATCAACCGTCAACATTAATAGACATCAAATATATGACCCAAAGTTAGTCTCCTAAGCTTCTGTGGTCACATCCCTGCTGTGGTTAAAGGAAAACCACTGACTGCTTCCTTCGGCTGACCTGCTCCGTCTAGCAGTCATTCTCTGCTCTCAGGCCGTCCATGCTTCCTTCCTGCCTTTGTGTCCAGCAGGGGAGAGTGGTGGTGGGGGGGCAGAGGGGGCAATGGCCGAATGATTACAGCAAAGGAGCCTGAACGAAAGAGCAGGATGGAACCGTGCATGGGTGGGGTTCCTTTTCACTGGTTCCTGTAACACAAAGTGCGTGTGGTCATTTTTGCACACCATGTAAATTGTGTGTATGGAATTTCTCCACCATTATTTACCATCAGATCACACATTTAAAGCAGTCTAGGTAGGAAAAACTGCTCTCCAAATGACCTGCTGACAGAGTTAAATTCACTGCAGTCACACACATTAGGTCCCTTTTAAGGCAATGCTATGTTTTTTTTGTCTCTGCTAAGCGAGACATAGATAAATAGATAGATAGATAAATAGATACTAGAATGGATCGTTCAGAGGGAGGAGGAGGGAACTCCGCTGCTCATCATCAGATGCTCACGGCAGAATCAACCAATCACAGTAGCGTGTAGTTGCTGGCATATTTTTTAACATGGAGGACTTCAGCTTTATCTGACTGCACCAATTTTTATAGTAACTCCATAGACTGCACTCACGTGAATCAAATGTTAAGATAATCAGCCTGAAAGCCGAAGAATCTTTACAATCAGTTAAAATGCGGTTACAACATCAGCATGTCACAAAACACACATTTGTTTAACCATTTTGATAATTTCCAGTCATGGGGGATTTCATTGTGGATTGATATGCTTCATGAAATGGAAGACTATCTGCGTCGGATGACGCTTGTCAAAAACGCTTTCAGTGTGGATTGGACTTAAAGTTTAAGAATATTCAAATGTTTCCTCAAAGCAATTGCTGGAGATTTAGCACAGAATAAGCTGACCATTGTTGGTGACCGGAAAAATCCCAGTTACATTTGAAGAACAGATTAAGTGGAGACGAGTGGATGGATGGATTAGTGCAGGAATTGGGAGCCCCAGTCAAACCCGAATGCCTGTTTTCCAGGACCAAAGGTTAAATGAATCTTAACCTGACTCAGAAAAGATCTCCTTTATCTCCATTTCTCCAAATATTTTTGTGTTTGTTCCTGACCATCACCCCTGTGTGACCCCCAGTGGAATTGTCATGTTCACGTGACGACCATGTGCTGCAGAGGAAGCGCATACCACAGACATGATCTCTTCTCCCATTGCTGTATATGTTGCGCAGACAAATTCTGCGGATGATGGGAACCAGATGCCAAATTTCAAATGACGTCTCTCTGCTGTTCGAGAGAAAGAGCCCCTAACTTCTTCCTGTCAGTCTGGTTTCTCTCTGTCCTCCGTGCCTCACGTCCCCTCTCTCATAAACATTCACCTTGAGTCTTCACTTAATCTCTAATGAAACTGCTCCACATTCACCTGTCATTTCCACTCTTTCTTCTATTTTTTTTTTCTATTCCTACAAAGCCATATACTCCATTTTTGGTGTGAAAGATACGAAGAGCTTTTTTCATCACCTTTATCTGATTAATCTCATTTTTAAAGTTTTTATACTCGAGGACGGGACTTTTTTTTTTAAACTATACTTTTCTGCCAGCCCCTCTCCTCTCACTCGCCCCACCTCAGTTCTCCATTACATCGCCTATTGTCCACTCTCACTGTGGAGAATGGGTTTCAGGTAGAGTGATTTATCATGTGCAGGCGCAGTGATAGACAAGCCCCCTCCATTCCTCACGACACATTCCTCACAGCCTCAAAAGTGGCACACATACACGCTCACGCGCACAGACACGGATACCCCCATCATCACCTCCCTGCAGGACAATAGCAACCAGAGGAGATTACCCAGACTTCATCTTGGGCCGTACCACCCCCTCTGTGTGTCTGCTAGGCAAGAGGTGGACACAGCTCCCATAATGCCTGGTATGCAAATGGCGATGACAGAGCGCTCTCACAAGGCTAGAGGGTGCATGTTGGGGACTTCCTGTTTTGAAAAGTGATTGATTGGTGGGTATTGTTGTAGAGGGGGGTGCAGCAAGCTTATCAGAGAAGTTAACAGCAGAGTTAAATGGATCCTGATGAAAGCATACATGTGCACAGACACATGATAATTGGCTCTAACAGGGTTTGTAAGATTGCACATTCAGAGGCAGTCGTGCTACTGGAGGCCCGGCTTATGCAACTAATAATCAGATGGAAATAAGCCGTGCCATGTGAAGAATCTGTTTAGAACAACAGTACCATGTTGGAAAACTAAAGTACCTTGTCAGCGCTTGTGGCTGAGTGCTGCAGCCCTCATGGGATTGTTATGTCAGTCTGAGAGTAGAGCACAGTAGACGGTGTGTATATGGCAGGAAAATACAAGCAGTTTTTCAACTGTTTTATCTTCAATTTCCCTGTCATACGATCTTCTGTTTTCCCCTTCCATGTGACCTCTGACCTCTTCTATGACCCCATGAAGAGGTTATCCCTCTGCTCTTCCTGTGGACGCTGCCACTGTCGCACAGGGTCGTTGACTTTCATTGTCTCCAGCAGAACACCGGAGGTCACCTCACTCCAGGTGGCCGGCCCTGTAGTCACACAGAATCACACGCAGTCCCCACACACTCATGTACATTTGTACAATGCTGTCATTAATGATGCGTGCACAGCTGTGTGTCCAAATGTCCTGGCTTATCATTTTTCCTGGACAGAAGTTCTGTCACACAGGATACTAAACCTGTGATTCATCCTCCATCATATGACCGCTCCCCATACATCATCACTCATTTAGTCTTTCCATTTTTCCTAAATGTTCATATCTTATAAGCTTGGGGGTTTGTGCATTTATGCTTGTGCAACCACCACATATTTTCTACATGATAACTTGGATACATTTCTTCAGTCGTACTGGATGTGTTGAAGGGCCCTGATACATCAATAATCTGATGTGGATAATCTTCCACGTAATGTAACATAACAGCAAATCAATTTTCTGTAGTCGTCGACACAGCATTGCTGCAATACGCGTCCACATGTGACAGTGTTTTGTTTATCATCACGTACATTTTCTTAACTTTATCTCCACATTCTGTTTCTCTCTTCATGTATGCCAGCAAGCTGAAATTATGTTTTAATACAGTTTGAATCTGATATGTTTGAAAAATGCCTGGCAAGTGGGGCAAGAAAAAAACCTGCTGTGGGTTGTTGAAAAAGTCATAGAAATGTTTTTAAATTTTGTCCATGAAAATGTGTGGGAACCCTGGCGTAGGCACTTGTTGGCCAGTGTTAGCCATTTCTCAGCAGATTTACCAAAATCTGACCCAGTGTCGGTTAGTGAAAGTAAGATCGCTTCGATTAGCAGTTGAGCTCAGTGCACAAGAAGAGAAATGGAGGTGAGGAAAGCCTTTAAACAGACTGATGTAAAAGCAACTGACTGCAGCTGGCTCCATGATCAAGACCTCTTGCTTTGACAGTTTGATATCGGTTTAGTGTGTGAAATTAAAGCTATAATACAAAGATGTGAAGCCTCATATGATAACATACGCAGCATTGACAGGTTATTACCTTGCAAATGATTCATAATTTAAATCCCAATTCTGAGCGAACTTGCTATTCACTCAATGGCAATAACTTCACACTGCAGAGGTGTCAAAAAAATGAACTTTTACCTACCCTACATAGGTTCAGCCAAAGTTTATACTGTACTCAATATAATGCAGAAAAAATAGAAAGTTGGCTTCTTATGCTAATGAGATCAAAAACCGAAGCTAAATGCCCCTTACTCAATGCAACGAACAGAATTGAAAAAGAAAGGCATGCCAAAGATTTAAGGTTAAACCAATTAAGTTGCCTAGCCACACAATGCCTGGACTGACACCTTCTTTGAAAGACATTCAAGCTCTGAGCGCGGATGTGTGCGAGTGCATGCATGTGTGCGCTGCGCGGGAGGTTAATTTATAGAGCATAGAGGAGGAGGAGGAGGAGGAGGAGGTGGGGGGGGGGGGGGGGAGCGCTGTCACAGAAAAGCCGCCATTGAGTGAGTTCTATTAGCATTAGCTTTGGCCCTAGCCTATCTGAGAGAGGGGGGAGAACAGAGGGGCAAACCATGCAGGCCTCCATTCAATTAGCATCTCATTATGTTGCCATGGCAGCCGGGCTTTAAGCCACGTGAAGATTTCCCTTTGCACCCAAAGAGGGCTGCCGTGTCTGAACAAACATATGAACACACATGCACACTCAAACACTCACACATGCAGCCACTGGAGAGGGAAGTGACCTGTTGGTCTTGTTTTGATCCTGTCACACACTTTCACATCGCTTCACTGGCAGCCACTTCTCTGTCTGCATGGCTTGGCAGCTGTATGCTCCTGTGCATTGAGCTCCAAACAAATCATAAAACGATGTCTGAATGTGTATAAGTAAGACACAGTTGGTAGAGAGATTTACTTATGGGTTTTGCTGCTGCTGATGGGTCAGCAGCAGCAAAACCTGTTTCAGCCACCTAACAAAGCAATATCAGTTTAAGTTTATGCTATATTGAGAGTGTTTTAAGCACTTCACCTTAGTATCAGACAGTGATTTCCAACTGAAAATTGAAGTCATTATGTTGCTCTCTTCAAAACCAGACTGAGAAACAGTGATTTAACATCATTAAACACAGGAGCTGCTGGTCTACCACTGCCTTGATCAATTTTGTTTTTGTTGCATGATTTTTGCATTTAAAATGGTTTGTTTGGATTCACCAAATATACTGTTTAGACCTGGCATCAACATGTGTCTTAGGTGATCTGTTCACAACTGGATAGCCATAAATATAGATGCAAACGGCCACCGAGAGGCCTCTCTGATCCGTTCACTCAAGCCACTTGCTGAGGTGGTCTGAGACGTGTTTGACCACATCTTTTGTAGCATAGATGCTAACGCCGTTGTGATGCGTCTCCATCAAGGACGACATGGTGGCTGTTTATTGACGGCACGCTAATGTTCACTATCTTACCTTACTTTTTATGTCGAGTTGGACAAAGTGTTGCATGACCCTCCCTCGTTTTACCCTATGGAAGGAGACATGTTGATTTTTGCTGACAGAGATATCTCCAAGTACTTAACTGGAGAAGCACAATAGACACAGGTATGACGTAACAGATATATGTGTCTCAGCTCTCCATTTGTGTTCTGGTCATGGAAACACATGCTAATACGGAGTCTAACCAAGCTTCTCCAAACTGTTGGTGTGTCGACTGACATTTACTGTAGGTAACAGTCTGACTAAGTACCCCATACAACTCCACTTCCAAACTTTCCCTTTGATAGGTCTCTGAGGGTCTCTACTGGACAAATATGTTGTTCTCTCCTCCCGTTTCTCCCCTTATGATTTATTCTCTTTTAATTTAAAGAATGGAAAAGCTTACAGCGTGCAGCTGCTATCACACACACACATACACACACACATGAACACACCTGTAGGGCGTTCTTTGCACACATAATCACCCTGAAGCCTCACTTCCTCTTCCTCCCTCAGCCCACTTAGCCCAATCTGAAAACAAAGTCTCTCCTTCTTTTATGAAGTTTTCTGCAGCTGCTTTGAACATGAATGCTGCTGAAGCGCATCCCCCTCTCATCCTTTTTTTTAATATAATGAGTACAGAAATAGACTGCAGTTGATGTGGTTTCTCGTCTCCTCTAGAACAAGGGAGAGTTGGCCTAACACGCTGTGAGAACATTGGGTGAGGCTGCTCACACATGACTTTTTGATTGGAAGCTGATTGCAGTTCAAGTGTCACACGTTAAATTCTCCCTGTTGGTTATTTCGGAAGGCTTATAGACATATGAGGACTTTTTTTATTACTCAGTTATTTTCCATCTCTTTTGCTCCCTCTTCTCCCACTCTTCCCTCTGTCTTCCTCGTGACTGTCTCTCTTGTGGAGGGAAGTGGAAACACAAACAGGCTGAGTCTGCCCTGTGGTTTCTCCTCCTCCTCCCCCTTTCTCCCTCTATTCCTCTCTTCCGCGACTCTATACTTTCCCTCTTCCCTTTCACAAGCTCTCTTTTTCTTCATCTTGTTGACCTTCCTCCTTTTTTCACTGCTCCTTAAACACTTTGTAGTACCACCATCTTCATCTGACCCTCTTTTTTTTTCAAAAGGGATGTCATTGTCTGCATCCTCTCCTCTCCTCTCCACCACCTTCTCCCTCTCAAGCCTCAGGAGCCTGGCTTTGCCGTCTGAGAAGTATCACCACTGACCCCAAGTGGTTAACACACAGAACTGCAGTCATTTTTTCCTCAAAAACAAACACTTATGAACAGTGTTACAGTGTTTTGAATCACTGTGGTTGACAGACACTGGACACTTAATGATAAGATGTTGGAGTGGGAAGGTTTTTTTTCTAATGGTTATTCTTTATGTCTTTACTCTTTTCCTCCCAGAATGCCCCTGCACAAATCCAGCTCTGAAGATGGATCTGGAGGTAAATTGAGATTTATTTCCGTTATTATCTTATGTTGTCTTAATATGTTTCCCATTAGATTAAACAAAACATTCATTAACCCCTAAGGTGTGATTGAAGAATGGGCGTAAGGATTATGCTTTATTGTTGCAAGAAATGGAAGAATGGTTTATATCCATGTAAATATTTACAAAGTTCCTCCTGGGATGACATTTTTTGTAGACAGACTTTTTCCATTGGATACTGGATTACTGCAGTGAATAAACTCTGCGCCAAACAAATGTGTATGATACTTGCATGTTTTGTTCAGAAAGATAATCTTCCTAAATTAATAGCAAATAGCAAACTTTAAGGTATAATCGAGCTACACTACAGTCACATGACCTCAATGTGACCAACACATCGAGGCTGTGAGGATGCGTTCTATAGTCTTATTTAGCCAGTGGTTAGCAACTGACCTGTTTAAGGTACATAATAGCTTCAAAGTTCGGGGTGGGGTATTTTTACTGACGGATTTTGTGATGTAGAACAAACCGTAAAAATATCTTAAGCTTGCGTTAACCACTGACCTTATCTCAGGCATCTAACCAAAAACCCATTCAAAAAAACCCTTGACTTCATGATGAGGGAACTGGGGAGTGCAAAATGCCAACTCATTTTCATGTCTTTGACTTATTCCTGCAACTTTCTATTTATCTCTATTAAATAAAGTCAATAGAGCCTTCTTTGTATGATTATTTGAAAGAAAACATGCATAGTTATCAGAATAATAATATTATAATAAGTTCATTCAATATTGCTATTTACAATGCAAAAGTTAACTGACACAAATTGTCAGTTGCTGCAATACAGGCAATCACTTTCATCACATTTGTTCTTTGTGTGTTTCTACGAATAACGTTTTGGGCTGGTCAGAGGGTAAGAAAGAATTTCAAAGGAGGTATATTAATAAAAAAAAAATAAAATGTTTGAGAGCCACTGCCCTTTGTGACTAACTCTTTACCTTTCTTCAGGTAAATGGGACAATAAGAAGAAGAACAAGTCTTTTTGGCAGAACTTCCGCAAGTCTCAGCACAAACCAGTCGTGCGACAGACCTCCAAAGGTTTGTATGGCTGTATTGTTTATTTTGTTATAGATTTGCTGTACTGAATACACTTTACTCAATGTTCGACCTCTATTCCCTTTGCACTCTCCAGGAGAAGACATCGGCTACGTGGCCAGTGAGATCACCATGAGTGATGAGGAGCGAATCCAGCTCATGATGATGGTGAAAGAGAAGATGATCACCGTTGAAGAAGCTCTGGCTCGGGTAGGAAGCTCCTCTGACTTCCTGCCGCATCTATCATTGCACCTCCCTCCACCCTCACTTGATCCTTCCCCTAAGGTCTGACGGTCCAAGCCCCCGACCCCCGGATTCGTCTCCATCCTTCCCTCCATTCAGCTCCATATTCCCACCATAGCTCTGGCTTACTAAAACGACTCACCCTTACTAACCTGTACGAGGCTCCGCATTTTAACCCTGAATTGTCCTCTTTACACACACATACATACATACACACACACACACACAGACACACACACACAAACTCCAGACTGTTGGTGTTTGCAGAGGTTCAGGAGTCTGGGGATTTTAGGGTGTGAGCTCTTGGAGTGCGTGTGGTTGTGTCGTTCAGATCATAATTGGAGGTTGATGGTCATAGTAACTCAACAGCCCCATCTGTTGGGGGGGGTGCTCTGGTGCATTGTTTTTCTCTCTAGGTGGACATGGTGGATAATTACTCGGCTTTCCTTAAAAATGTCTTTACATTTCCTCTTGAATCAATTTCTGATGATTGTTCTTTTATTTTCCTCCTTCTTCTCTCTTTATCTTTCCTCCTTCCTTCCTGTCAATCACCTTCTGTAATGCCTTGCTCATGGGTAGCATGACCGTCCAGCAGCATCTGAGCACTGGATTGCTCTCCACAAGGCAAATGTTAATTATATTCTTTTTCCCCCAGAACTGTGATTTTCTTTTGGCAAATAGCTTGATCCTAGCTCCTCACTGTAGTGATTGACACTCAGTTAAACCAATCAATGATCAGCCTTCTGTGGACAGTTGATTTTACTCCTTGTTGTGCTTCTGTGTCTTTATATAGTGTCTTCTGTGAATCACTGATCAATATCATCATATTGGTTATCGTCAAAATAGTGATATGTAGTCTGTGTGTTCAGGGATGTAGTGGACTATGTAGCTTTTTTACTCAAGGGGACAGTTTGCCCCAAAATCAAAAATAAATGTTTTTACCCTCATGTTTAGTGCTATTTCTCTATGTAGTGTTGAAGATATCGGGCGTAGCGTTTTCTGCCTTCTCTTGAATATAATGGATCTAAATGGCACCTGGCTTGAGGTGCTCAAAACACAAAAAAACTATACTTGAAAATCTTTACAGCAATGTCTCTTTCCAGAAACCATGACGTGGTTACTCAAGATAATCCGCAGTTTCATGTGGGAACTATTTTATTTTTACCAAATTACACCCACCAACCGCATCACTTGGCAGAAGGAAGCATGCATCTACTGCTTGTTCATTTAGCACCACTGAGCTAGCTAAAGTTACACCTTAGCCGAGGAGGACACTTTTGATGTTTTATCTTGTGCTGTCACAAGCATGAGCCTCTCATCCATGAGTAGATGCACTCTTCCTTCTGCACAGTGAGAAGTTTGGCAGGTGCAGTTTAGCAGAAAGAAATTAGTTCCTACATTAAACACAGCAAGGTCTGTGGATTATCTTTAGAAACCAGGTCATTATTTCTTTGCTGATAAGTTTTTCAAATGTTTGTTTTTTGGCACCTTGAGCAACACAAACAGAGTGCCATCTAGCGCCATTATATTGGAGAGAAGGCAGATATCTCTACGGCTGATATCTCCAGCACTCTGCAACTCGCACTAAAACAATTGAGATTGATAAATAATGCGGCAGATAACAGGAAAAATATGTAGTTTTGATTTTGGGGTGAACTTTCCCTTTTAAAAGGCAGACACAAATCTATATGACAGTAAAATCATTCCACACATAAAGGGTATTCACAGGAAAATTTAGACATTATAAAAGAATGCTTAGCATAAAACGCAATAGACTTTTAGTGGTAGTTTGCAAACTCAGTTCACAGCACACACTTTATATTTACCACTACATCACTGGTTGAGTCCTTCTGTCCTGTCTGTCTGTCTGTCTGTATACATGCACTGTGAATGCACACGATTGATGCCTATCAATTGTCTGTTAGCACATGGAGAGATGTAGCATGCCGGGTGAGAGTGGCCCTGTTCCTCTGCCTCTCTAAACTTTTCTTCTCCACGTAGCTGAAGGAGTATGAGCGCAGCAGACAGTCCAGCAGTTCTGACACTGCAGAGTGGGCTGACGGATCTGCAGCCAATCTAAACCAGTCCTCAAACTGCAACGTAAGTACACCCCATTCCCCCAATACCTTACCCCAAAACCCGTCCTGTTCTACCTCTCGTAACACTCTCACCTCGACCACTCTCACCTTTAAGTTTTTTAGCCAAGGAAGTTGTGAAGGAGGACGGCCATTGTTTTGACATTTGTGTGCTTGGATGTGTGTGTTGATTCAGATGTTAATGAACTCAGCTTGTTTTATTCGCTTGACGTTTACAGTTTAAGAACAATCAGCGTTTAGATTTCCCTTTAATGTGTTTAAAATGTTTCGAATTTTGAACAGCTTTAATGCCATTGCATTTACCACCTTCACTTAACTTTTTTCGTGCCTTCTTCTCCCTTTTATCTCCCCTTCTCTCACTGCTCTTCACTCACTGGCCAAACTTAAAATCCAACTTTGCACATGCATCCTCTCCACCATGTCATGTGCATCTTGATAGTATGGTTGTTACCTCTGTGAATCTTGGCCCGTCGCTTACCTCGTTTTTCTGGCAGTCTCAGTGAGATGTATGCAGTATGTTTTGTGTCCTTCCATGTTTTAATGATCAGGTTGGTCCTGTCATGTGCATTTGAAATATGTTCTTGACAAAGTTAAAACTGGCTGCTGTAGTGACAAGTAAATTGTTGTATGGAAATGTAGGTCTGGTCTGTTTCCATCAATCAGTTGAAATTATAACTTGCGGAAAGCCAAGTGGAGAGTCACACAAAATCTACCCGAATCCCCTTGAGGCATAAACTCTTGTTAGCAGTGATTTTGTCAGCTGTGATCTGTGGAGACAAGGCCTCCGAAACCTCCCTGATCACCTTTTGAGTGAGTCGAGACCTCTGAGGATGCTTTGTGTTGTGGAGCTGGAGCTAAGACAATCATGTTCTGTTGAAAACAGTGACGATCTTTCAGTTATTTATGTAGTGCGTGTGTTTGCATTTGTTGATGTGCTTTTTCCTTTTGTCAATGTAGGTCAGCTTTGATGCAGATTCACCGTGGTCACGGCAGCTTTCTATTAGTTCTGTACTGTATCGCATCATATGGGAATAGCATGCAGTCTCACACACTGACCCACTTTTCTTAACAGGAAATGACTTTATCCAAACACAAAAATTCCAAGTACTCTGAAAATAATCCCCCGCACATATTTGTTTATTTCTATTTTGAAATGTGCCACTAATTCCCAACTAAACAGCACTGACATTTTCTGAAAAATAGTTTCTTGCATACAATCTTATCCACTTTATGTGTGCATTTCATGTTGTTATTGTTAAAGGAATACTTCAGTTATTCATGCCGTGTTACAGTGATTTTTTTTCCTTGCATGCCTCAGATGAGCGAAGAATCCCAAAATGGAGAAAAATTCTTGATGAATTAAAGTCATAGGGGTCCGTGTCTAACAACAGCAAAACTACCTAAACATCTGTTTGCAAATTCTCACACAACTTGTACGGTTTAATCAGTCATATTTTTGCAGTCAAATGCTCAGTACGTCTCAAAGAGACAGCCCTTTCCAACTGAAAGCTGTCTATGTTCTCTTCAAACCAGACTTATTCACAAAAACTGTAGTTTTACGTTGTTGAACACAGGAGCTGCTAGTCTACCACTGCCTCCAACACTTAATTTCTTTATGTTATTTTCTGAGTTTGATGCTTTAAACGGTTTGATTTTGCAAAGTCACACAATAACACAAATAAACTAACTGATCGAGGCAGTGATGGACCAGCAGCTCCCATAGTAAGCGAGGTAAAGTTATTCTTTTTGTCAATGGAGTCTGACTTTAAGGAGAGCATAACTAAGTTTCACTCTTAGTTTAGTTCCCCTTTGGAAAGGCCTGTCTTTTTGGGATGCACTGAGCAATAAATGAGACTTAAAATAAGAATTATTCTGCACAAGTTGTGTGAGAGATTATTAGCGCATGTTTTGACATAGTTTAATGGTTGTTAAACATGTCAAACACTTCAGCTGATCAAGAATTTCCTCTTTTTTGGGGGATTTTTTTGTTCACTGTGGGAGCAATTCGGAGTAACCCGGCATGAGTAAATGGTAATCTGTTGATTACAGATTGTGAAATAAAATGATTATAGTGTAAAATAAATAAGGATTGACTATAGTGTATAATAATTGAGGATCATAATTTAGAGTATATTTATTTTTTTAATTAATTCATTTATTTTATTTATTTGATTTTGCTGTTGTTTTGGGTTATCGTTTGGTTGATATAGGATAGGCAAAAATAAGCCTTGGGCCTCAGCCTATTCCTTTTTTAGTTATTAACTGAGAAAATGTGTATTCAGTAATCTTTGTTTTTCATGATATATGTAAGCAAAATAAGTTATTCATTATCAACATCATCATCATCTGGGTGATGAACTATTCCTTTAAAGTAAATGACAGGTTGATCCTGCAGTGTTCACACAGATTTATCTTAAGATCCTTCATAGAGTCGCATTTCCATAATCGCTATTTCTTTTAAGTAGATGAATATGCTGCAGTGATAGATGCTTGACTTTTACACATTCATAACTGCCCCTGCGACTCTTCATCTTAAGTGATTTGATCCTTTGCATTCATAAACTCAAGAAAATCAGATCTACATGTCTATTACTGTAACTGAATCCGTAAAAGCATGAATAAAGACTCATGCAAAGTAGTTTTATCATCAAGAGTCCTTATTTAATTCTTCTTCTGCGTAATGATTGATGATTTCCTTCAGTATGAAAAATAGGTCAATTATGCCATACACATCTTTAGCACAAGCTCCGTCTGGCTGTTTGATGTGGGTGTGTGAATTTTGGATGCTGATCATCTTATCAGCCTGTCAGCCCTCATTTAACCCCTCCGCTGCCAGCTGCTCACTTCCTGTGGGGAGAGAATTGATCGATTGGGGGGTTTCACAGACAGGGGAGAGGATGCAAGAGTTACTGAAGGAGTATTGTTTAGAGGAACACACAATTTGGCTCTGGAGGCTGGGAACATATGCAAGAGCTGAAGGCAGAGAGGAAAGAAGAGAGAGAAAAATAGAGACGATAAAGACTTTGCACTTACCCCCAGGCCCTGAACAGGGGGAGTTGTGTGTCGCCCCCTTCACTCCAAGTTCCAAAATTGGCCACTTCAGGAAATATTGCTGCTCTGCTGGGACCTCTATTGGTGTCACGTACTGCCCCTTCCTTCCCTCTAATGAATGGAATTAGGTCATCCCCAAATTCAAATAAAAGTCTTGCGTGTCTGTGTCCGCCTATATACAGACACGTTAATACACAGTTCATGGTTGTAGCCTACACATTTGCAATATACAATCTTTGGCTGCTCTGTGCCTTTCTTTGATGCTGTCTGTCTTCCTCCGGCGATCGGAGCCCACATTCCAGGGCTGGCCATTAGCGATGTGGGGGCCAAGGCAGGGTCAGAGGGGCTCAAACGCTGGGATTGTTCTCCATGCACAACACGCCTTTTCTCTGCTAGCTGTGCAGCACGGCACTTCCAAACAGTCCCTCATTCCTCGGAGCTGAATTCACTTACGGGCTGCATCTGTATTTGCCAGCATATGCACACATGGGAGAAGATATTATTTTGGATCTTGCATGCATGAGAATGTGGTTCACGCGCTATGGATTTGTGGCACCCACTCTTGCTAACCTGCTGGATGTTAACACAGAAAACCTGCTGTTTTGTATGAGGTGGTAAGTTTTTCAGGCGCTCGTAACTGATTGTTTAGGTTTTTTTATGATTGTCCTGTTTTTGTGGTGCAGGATGACGTACAGATTTTGGTGCATCATGAGGATGTTTTATAAGTTTTCTAAGTTTAACTGCATCTCCAAAGTTATGGGAAAGATCCTCAAAGTAATCTGTGAAGTGAGATGGCAATTGTGGCTGTGGAATTGTTGCTTTGACCTTGTTTTTGATGGCGCCTTTTCAGACCTGCTTGATTCATGGCCGCCTATGTCTGGCTCTCTTTCTGTGAGTGTCTCTTTTCCCCTTTTTTATGTGGCCATTTGCATGTATAGTGTTCCTCAGCACTGGGGTAGGACTTATATATCATTGTCGCCTCTTTACTATCTACTTGTCCTTTTCTGAGTCTTTTGCACAAGATGAACAACTCATGTGGGTTAACTATGAAATTGCCAGGACAGTTGTCCTGCACACAGTTATCGGCACATATAACATAGGCAGAATCCAGGGTTTCCCATGCATTCATTTATTTGAGGCAGCCCACCATGATTAAAACATGTGCTGCCACAAATAGATCTTTTTTTTTTCCAAAGTTGGACTGTTCATTCGGAGCACTGTTGAAATATATATACCAATTGGTTATTCATTGCATCAGGCGCATTGAAAGAGAAACTTAACTGTGCACACTGGGGTCTAAAAGTTTGTATTCCTTCGCAGCAGCTGCTCCTCTCTTTTACAGATCTGATCTGATTTTTTTGAGCATCACAGCCACCGCAAAATGATTTGTTTCACTTTTGGGATTTGATCCATTATGTCATGCTTCATGCGCTACTGAGAAACTCTAATAGGAATGAACCCTTAACACTGTATCTAGTACTCTTTTTACATCTATGGGTCTGTGTGCCTCTGAAAAACCTGTGTTTGGAGGGCCATACAGCCTAAACACTTCGCCCTAAACCTCCCCAGCAAGAGTCGGAACACCCTACCCCTAGACATGAACACTTGAAATCAAGGATTAAGGGTAAAGTTGTAGGGGCAAGGAGTGTACTGAGATTGGGCCAAAGTGTCCTCATACTCAGTAATAGTTATTAAGCGGGACCAAGATGCAGGAGTGGACTCCAACCCAAACTTTGTGATCTCACAACCTTCTTACCTCCTCTTTCATCAGTCCTCTCTGACACTTGTTATTGCGTGACATTCTCTGAAGCTAATACACTCGAGCATCGTCCAGAGCAAATGGAAAGTTGAAGGAGTCACAGACTGTGGCCAGAATTGTGTGGTTCAGTTGAGGGATTGTCCAGGAGAGCTAGGCTGAGACACAGTAGAGTTATGGTTTTTCAAAGCCTATTTCTGCAGCTTTTTCAGAGGCCAAATGATTGGCTATAATACCCTAGTTCTGGTCTGCTGAGCTGATAGGACAGATGACCTAAAAGATGATCGTGCACCTCTAACAGTGGCAAAGTGGAGGCAAGTTTGATAGAATGAACTTGCACAATGCTATGTCGATTAACGTGTTATTTCCTTTTCTACCTTGGTGATGGTTCATGAGGTTTAACAACACCCCCCTCGCCTGCAGGAATCAAAATATCACAATGTTGCGAAGGTGGTTCGGTGCCATCAAAGAATTGTGGACAACGTCATATCTGTTCGCTCCAACCAACCAAACCACACTTATTAACATCTCCCCACTGTATGTCAGCAGCCTCTGAGCCAGGCCTGTGGTCAACAACAGTGAGAAAGTGGTTTCTTCCTTGTTAGTTTTTGAGCTGCAGGAGAAGAGTGCATTTTATAAGAGCTGAGCCCTGCAGGCCTTGTGTACATGAGCGTGCATGTGTGTCCCTTTGCAAGCGATGCAGTCAACCTCAACCGTAGAGCTGGCAGCTTGTGACAAGAGAAGGGGTGTTGCTGTGGAAACCAGCAGCAAATAGACACAAATTAAAGTTGTTTGAGCTCTATGATAATGATGCTAGTTCCTGCCAGACAATCTTTAGGCATAAGCTGGGCTCATCATCATCATCATCACATGGAGACTATGCTCACACACATGCAGCTTGGGGAGTGTGTTTGTGTGTGCTCTGGTTGGGAGTTGGGTCTGGATGTCTGTGGGTGATGAAACTATTTGTGACTTCATTACTCAGTCTCTTTTCCACTCCACTACGCTGTGTTGAGAGTTTAAATGCAATGGAGAGGCAACATAGCACTAAATAGAGCATTTATAGTTTTACTGTTTCAATGTTTCATTCAGTTGTACATATTTTTGCACCAATTACTGGTTCATCCGGTTCATTATTTCAGTGTATTTTTTTTTTTTTGTTTACTGTCAATATGAACTTCAAACAATGCGGTTTGCCATCACCATCCCTCCAACCCTCCATTTCTCACCTCACTAACTTTGACTCCATCCTAAACAATGCTCCCATCTGTTGGCATCTTGAAAATCTCACAATATGTTTGTGTTTTATTGCCATACTACTTTTATATTAAAGCAGGTCAATACAAAACCATGCATTTATGTTATATTTGCATTAGTGGAATGTTAAAGGGCTAGTTCAGATTTGTTTGAGTGAGGTTGTATGAGGTGCATATTCATAGTCAGTGTATCGCCTACAGTACATGGTGGTCTATAGCCCCCCCAGTTTGGAGAAGCAAGCAGGAGTGCTGACACAGAAGCTCTGTAATGTACTTCTGTGGATGAGGGGCAGCAGTGAAACATATTTTAGCCACCTTAAAAAAATCATTTTAAGTGTAAGTGTGTATATTGACAATATTTTGTAAATAACTACAAAAAGTAACAAAACAACCACAAGGACACACGAAATGGCTACAAAGTGACACAAAATGACCCAACAATATACAAAAATACCTAAAAGAAACCAGAACTTCTACAAAAAGACATCAAAAAAACACAAGGAGATCAAAAAAATGACAGAAGAAAAAATGACAAAATGATGCCTAATGACTACAGAGTTGTGTGTCCTGCTTCTATGAAGGAGAGGTGGTGGTGCCCTGCATATTTGTGCCCAGGGGCCTGTTGTCTCATAATCCATCCATGATTATGGCAGCATTGATAAAATGCTGTTCACTGTGGATTTGGGGATATTTTTAAGAACCAGAGCACACAGAGGAACGTTTGCAGAGGTGTACTTATTGGGTCAAAAGAGAGATGCGTAGGAATACCAAAGTTTTACAGTTGAGCAAATTTAGTGCCAAAGGAAAGGGATGTCTGACGGCGAGGTAAAGCGGCAAAAATATTTGTAGTGTAGCGTACACTTAAAACTTTTTTGAGTGGCTAAAATATGTTTTGTTGCTAACCCCATTGATGACAGTACATTGCTTAGCTGCCATGTTCGTACTACAGCCTGTTTCTCCAAATGGGGGGCGAGCTGACTGCCATCTACTGGAGCTAAAACACTGACTATAGATACGTACCTCACACAACCCCAGTTTTAAAAAAGTGGAACTATTCCTTTAAGCTGGAGATAAATCTCCTACTTTTATCAGTTTTTAAAAAGTTATCTAATTGAGAAGTGTTTGACTGTCTGTCCCTTTTATCATATCATCCCTCCCTCTGTCTCTTTCCCACCAGTCTCGTGAGCAGTCAGACGATGAGCAATCAGAGGACTCTGTGAAGTTCAAACGGCTTCACAAGCTGGTTAACTCCACACGCCGGGTCAGGAAAAAACTCATTAAGGTGGAGGAGGGCAAAAAACATGGTTCTGAAGGTTTGTGACCCCCAATTGTCTGTTTAAATCTGTCAATATTTGTTATATCAGCTAAAGAATGTCCATGTGATGTATGTTATGTTCAAGGCCACGAAAATCTGTTTTGGGCACTAAATTGAGCTGTTTGTCTTCACTAAAATGAGATTAAAGTTCAGTCTTGGTAAATATTGTTGTTTTCAACTGAGGGATATTGGAAATTAATGACTTACAATGTGTGTGTGTTAAAAATCAGGATTTATTTTTTATGCCAGTGTATTACATTTTCATCTGTCATGGGTTTTGCCTAATACTCAGACTTTAAGAATGTGTTTTGAAATTTTTGCAGGCTAGCTGTGGTTTGGGAAACCACAGATGGGTCATGAGACTACTCGGAATCTGATTTCTAAATCCTCCTGAGTGACAAACTATATAAGGTTTTCTGTCTTCTTTAGATTTCCTGAATCTGGAGTCACCTCCCACCTGTGAGGACAACACAGCTCTGTACACAGGGGTCTTAAAGAAGCCCCCTTTGCCCCAGGAGATCTCCCTGCCCTCCCTCACCCAGGATCAACTCTCTCTGGATGGCGACACAGACAGCCTGACTAACTCCCCTTCCTCCAGCAGCCTGGACACCTGGTCCGGACACAAGCTGGTGAAAACCTTCAGTAAATCTTCCAGTACTCACGGCCTCATCCGACCCCCCAGGAGAACCCCGGTTGGTTCTGGGGGCCTGGGAGGCTCCGGCGCAGGAGGTAGTGGCTCCTCCTTCTCAGAGCTGGATGGCTGTGGATTGGACGACGACGGAAAGCTGTCACGCTCCACGACCGACGGCGAGATGCGGAAGGCGCTGAGCTCCATCTCCCATGGGGTAAGTAACAACGAGGCTCTCTACGCCTACTATGGCCTCACCAAACCCCGCCCCAAACCCCACACCCAGTCCCGCCTCCTGATCTCCCTGGAAGACGCTCCACAGGGCAGCCCCAAACACCACCCTGCCAACCGGCACCACGGCAGCTGGACGCACCGGAAACCTGACCCCAACTACGCTTACTCCACCAAGCACCTACTGTACCAACGCTCGCGCAACGCCAAGACCCCTATCTCCCCTCTGTCTGTCACCCCCTCCTCCCCTGCCCGCTGTGATGTAGCCAAATCAAAAGGTTTTGGAAGTGGGGGAGGTGGCTGGGTGTTCCCCTCTCGCAGGCTGCGTGGTCGAACGGCAGTCAGTGAGCTGAACATCACCTATGTGGTAGAGCGGAGCCTGTACGGTCACCTCAACTGGGCCCAGCTGGTCCGCCCGGTTACCCTCAGCCGCGCTGAGCGCCGCTGTCTATTGGAGGAGGACCGCGAGGCGGACAGGAAGTGGGCGGCCAGTGTGGACCGCTGCACCAAGCGTGTGCTCTTGCGCATCCAGCAGAAGTCTGTGAGTTCAGACCATGAGGTTGAAATCGACCGCCTCGTGTGAGCGGGACTCGGTGCTTCAAAGTTGCAGAATAGCTCAGAGGTTATAGCGGAAGGTACAGCAAACATACACACACACACACACACACACACACACACGTCAGGTTAAATGACGTCAACTTATTCATTTGATATGGTCCGTGTGAGACATCCGCATCAAAGCATTGTAGCTGTGCTCATGTATAGAGAAAGGCCAGGGGCTGGTGTATCTATCACAGACTTAACTGCCCTGAGAGAAATGTCTCCTTCTCTGACCTTTTGGTGTATGCCTTTGGCTTTAAACCTTTTTTACTTCAGCTGAATATGAAATGATTATGGAATGTGCAGTGGCCCACTTGGGAGGTTAAGTTACAGCGGAGGTTTTATAAGTGCCTTTTTATAAATGTCAGATCCCTGAAGAACACTGGCACAGTCACTCTGATCCTCGGGGGCAAAAGAGATGTTGTACAAGCCTGGAGCTGCTCATCTGTAGAACTGCACTGTGTAGCCTCACAGGCGTATTCAGTGAATGGCCTTATTAAGTCAAAATTAAAGGAACAGTGTGTGAGATTTAGGGGGATTTAGTGGTGTCTAGCGGTGAGGATTGCAGATTGCAAAATGCTGAAACTTTTCCTGATTGTAATTCCTTCTCTGTTTATTGTTCACATTCGGTAATTCAGCTGGTACAAATCAATGTTTCTCCAGAGCTATTTTGCATGTCGGAGATGGCTCGCTTTCACGTTAGAAAATCAGTATTTTTCCAATGCTGCTCGTCACAGAGGGGCAGCTAACTGCGTTGGCCTACGCCAAATGAGAATGGCCCTTTCTAGAGCTAATGTTTAGTTTTTCCATTCTCCTTGGACGATGACCCGCTCCCTTTGTAGATATAAATGGCTAATTTTCGAAAACATGTAAACTCATATTTTCAGGTGATTACACATTAAAAAAAAACATACTAATTATATCATATTCCATTTCTTCCAATAAACTCTCCTTAATCCTACACACTGGACCTTAAAGTGACTGAGTGGTCTCTACGCGTATCAATTTCCAAATTAATTTTAAGACTGAATATAGCAACAAATATGCAGAAACAACAGAAAAAAAAGGCTTAACTACTAATTCATATAGTAGAGAATGTAAAATCCAAGTGTATAATTTTCTAACAACCAGCATGAAAACAGTCTGGTTGCATCTCACTAGTAAGTCACTTGTTCAGCACATGCATCAGCCCGTGCGTATCAGCAGAAGTAGCGACACATACTCTAGGTGGTGATATAGTGGAGCTATCCTGCAGCTTTGAGGGTACCTGAATCCTATCGTGTTCTAGTGAAATCACCGGAGGTCGTTCTCATCCAAAAACTCTCCAAAAAACTCCACTTTTTTCTGTTGTTGCTTTTCGTGTTCTTTTTTGGCCCGTGCCTCTATGGTTGCAGATGTGATTTTTTTTCTCTTTAGTTGTTTTTCTTTCCTATAATTATCTTTGAGAGACATTTTTTCTGGGTGCATGTCCATTCCATCGAACATCGCCATTACATTCAGAGTTCTTTTTTTTGGACGTCGCTTCAAACATGTTTGTTCTCCAAACTGTGCTTTTTTTCCTGGGAAGTTGTGATGTGGACTGCAGCTGTGGACATCTAATATATAAAAAAACTCTTTTCTGAAAATGCAATGCCTTCTCACATGGAGGATCTTCGTCCGGGGTTTGTGGGAGTTTAGTCGAGCAATTTAGAAGTAATGACTTCTGAAGCAAAGGATAAATACTATCAGGTGCCTCACTTGAAACGATATGGAAGACAAAAAAAGGAGACAAGTATTTGAATTTTACCAGCCACTGAATACTTGATATTAAAATTTAAACACCACTGAGTGCATTGCATTGGATAGTATTACTTTGAAAATCATGTATCTGAATTAATTATTTTTGAATGCACCTCTGTGAAATTTAAGTGTGAAATTTCTTGATTTGCAATTAGAAAATCTGAATTTGAATATATTTTTATCAATGTTCCCAACTTCAGATTTAAAAATTCAAAATTCAGAATTTCAAAAAAAGGATAGCCTGGATGTTGCCATTTGATTTTTTTTTAAATTTGAATTTGATCAATTGTGAGCAATGAGAATCTTCTTTTTAAAAATTAAAATGATTTTTTTCTTCTTTTGAAACTTGATGTGTGAAATTTTTTAATTTGCAATTTCCAAAAATGTTTATGAAGCCAAATCCAAAAATGTAGGTTTCAAAATTAAAAAGCAAGCAGTAAAATCAACTTAAGACTCAGGTTAAAACTTAAATGCAGAAACATTTCACCCAGGACAATTCTTTGTTCGCAAATTAATTTTTACTTAAATCTGAGCTAACCTGGCATCATTTGATATTCTGAAACTTGAATTTTTGCATCTGAATTTGTGAACATTGAAAAAAACAAACACCCAAATTCAGCTTTTGAAATTTCAAATCGAGGATTTTTGTATTTTAATTTCAAAGAGGTGAATTCAGAACAAATACATACAGGTACATAGTTTTCAACGTGAAATATATATTAAGACCATAAATTTAGTGGTGTTATACTTTTAATTTTAAGTATTAATTTGCAGTTAAAATTCAAATACCAATGTCCCTTATTTGCTTCCATAAACCAAGACTGTTTTTGGCAGATGCCTGTGTGCGTGTCTGTGTCTACATGTTTGTGTGTGACCTCCTGCAGCACTTAGGGAGGATTCAAAAAGTTAAAGCCAGCTTAGTGATAATAGGATCCTGGATCTCTTTTCCTCTCATGTCACAGTTCCCCTTTGTGTCTACCCCTTATCTATATGAAGTCAAAAAAAATCTCCATATCACCCTGTCCTCTCCGCAGAAACAATTTACTCCCCAAAAAATGTTTCTGATGAGAATAACATTTTGTCAGCGCTAAGCACCCTATATGTTGTGCATGTTTGCATACTAAGCCCCGTTTTGCATTTCTCATAATTAACCACAAGACGTTTTGCATCAAGCTGAAATGCAATGACTATACGTTAACTTGTAAAACTACAGTTTCATATTTTAACTCGGCCACATCAAGAAAGATTTCATTTTCTCCAATATTTTCTCCAGGGATTTAAGCTTTAAAGTAAATATGAGCAAGTTGTTGGAGCCGACTGCGTGCTCGCCACGGTCAGTAAACAGCTCATTAGCCTCGGACCGTGCAGTAACTCGCAATTTTAAAGAGGAGCTCGTATAACAGTTTGTGTTACATCATGTCTGTTGGCTGTCCACAGGTCCCATATGACATCATGCCCCCACATACATGCAAACCATATACCCATGTACATTAATCAAAGTGCTGCCTGTGTTGTGTCAAGCATGAATCATCGTGAGTTGACCCTCAGTGGGTGTGGATGGGGGAGATCCTGTAGCGTGACCTTCTGAATGTGACTCATTTGATTGTGTTTTGGCTTCCCCCGCAGAGAACGTGCAGCTTCGGAGGCTTTGACCTGTCCAATCGCTCGCTCCATGTGGTCAACACTGGCTCGGAGGCCAACGTAAGTGCTGGCAGCTTGTGAATTAGAGGAGGCCGCGAGGAGGACAAGCTGAAGTCTCCTGTCACGCTAAATCACCCATTCTGCTTTTGTTTTTGTTATCTCCCTGCCCTTTGTCTTCCTCCTGTCCACTGATTCATCCCCTTCTCGCTCTTCTCTCTGTCATCTCCTTTCTCCCTGCCCACCCTTTTCCGTTCTCCCTTTTCTGTCTTCTGATGGCAGAATAAAGAACAAGAGGCTATTTACAGAGAAGTGGTCAAATCCCCCACCACGTCTCGGATCTCACTCGGCAAGAAGGTCAAATCGGTCAAGGAGACGATGAGGAAACGCATGTCAAAGAAGTACAGCAGCTCCTTGTCTGAGCAGGTTAGACATAACACACACAAACGCACACATGGATGCAATTTTTGAACACTTTATTTGTAAGAACTTCAGATGGCATAAAAAATCTGTAGGTGTTCCATGTTTTTAGGGCACATGAGGTACGTAACCATAGCTGAACCTTAACTGTATTTAAAATGGGGCAGCTAAAGCATTAACAAATCCACACATTATGCGTTTAATCCTGAAAACATTGAGCCAAGCGCAGCTGTAAAGAAAAGCTACCAATGTTCTGCAAACATTTAGAGGATGTTTTGCAGTGTAAGCCACATATTCTGTCCACAGGCTGTGAGTGGGTGGGAGTATTTGTGTTAGTTACAGAATAAACACAGAGCGCTAAAACACACTCACATTTGGATCTCTCCCTGGGCGCAGTGTGTAGGGTGGAGTGTGTGCTTCATGCTGAGCTCATGGAGTGATGCAAGTCTCCCCGAGGCGAGCTCTTAGGAAATGGAGACTTGAAGTGTGAGGGAGTATAATGGCTGTCTCATCTGCACTGGCCTAATTTTTCTGGGCATCCAGTGGCTCTGGCTCTGGCAGTGGCCTGTCCGGCCCTGCAGTTTGATGTTGCCCTGCAGAATGTGTCATTAAGGCACAGCTGAACATCTGTCCATCACGGTGGTCTCGACACGGTGACCCACATATCCTGGCATGAGTCATGGAGCCATTGGTTGGGGAAGAAATTGACAATGGCTCAAGCATGGCAATTTTATGGACCACAATGCCACCTAGTGGATAAATGAACTACATATAACACAGTACAGGTGATATTAATGTAGCCTGTTGATGTATGTTATTGCTTAATCCTTTGAAACTTGAGCAACATAAGAAGTGGCCCAAAAAATAGCTAGAAATTAGTTAAAAGTTACAAAAAGTTACCTGGAAATATACAAAAAAGGGACATAAAAACAAAAACAATAAGGAAAATCTTAAGAGAGCTAAAAAAAATAGAAATATACCTTTTTAAAAAAATGTAACATGTTAAATATAATAAATGTAATGTATATAGTTATTAATCTAGTTTTCTGGTTAGCAGCTGAAAAAAATCCATCCATCCATTCGTCTGGACTTCTTATGTTCCTTGCGCCTTGATTAGATGAGGTTAGACTGAATTAGTGGAAGGTCTTTTGGCTTAATTGGAAAATGGCGCTAGTTTCAGCTGAGCATTTTCAGGTGAGCTTGGCCGAGGTCGTCAAATACGAACGCTTTGGTTTCGTGGTTTAATCTGACTGTCAACCAAAACCGTTGGTTTTAGACAACCTGGAAATGAGACTCAATAGTCAACTATCTTTCTCTCTTGTTACATACAGCACCTTTAAAAATCACAACATTTATATTTCATTTTTTATTTTACAATTTTTATTCATTAATTTTTTTATTTACAAAGAGTTATCAACCCATAAACCTTTTTCAGTCCACTCCTGTCTCATCCCACACACCTCTTTGATGGGCAGCAAGTGACCAGTGGAATTATGAAGCAGTCGAAATGTACAGTACAAATTGGTAAATAAAATAGTCACTTAGAGAACATTAGTAAAGGTAGTTCAAGTTCTGATACATAAAATAAGCAGAAATAATGAGAAACAAAAAAGTAGTCGCTGATGTCCAGGATATCAAGCCCGACTATTAAAGACCTGAGGAGGGAAGGACGAGTAGTCCTAGCCTGTGCAAGCACACACACACACATCTTTATGTACATTTAAATAAGGGGATCTTATACAGGGGCTGGCTGTATATGTGTGGCGGGCAGGCAGTAAGGCATGCAATCACAATCACATTTGTGGTAAAAACTCAGTTTTATATTTATATGCCTGTTTTTTCCCGTGAAAAAAGTACTGTCAACCCTGTTACTTCTTTCCCACACTCTCCACCCATGATCTTCACCTTTTCTTTGTTTACTCTGTTCCCCCCGTATCATTTCCTCTGTATCTTCTCCCCTATGTCCTTTCACTACTAATCTGTGTCTCTCTTTGTCTGTCTCTGTCTTTTAGTCCAGTCCAGATGGAGCTCCTGGCTCCCCTCAGTCCCCTCAGCCCGACACCGACTCTCTAGAGAAGCCCAAGCTGAAGGCAGGAGGCTCAGTGGAAAGTCTGCGTAGTTCACTCAGCGGACAGAGCTCAATGAGTAAGACAAAAATCAAGTACTTGTTAAGACTGATACAGTATTTTTATATGGATTTAGGCAGTAAACAGTTGGTTTTATGTTTATTGACATCTATAATTAGAGAAGTTATGAGGAATGTTTTTGCTCTAACAAAACATCCCTTCAGCCTCTACTCCATCATTTCTGACCACTCTGTCTTGATATTATTTTACACCTTTTCATTCCACTTTATACTTTGACTCCATTACACTTCAGAGGCAAATATTGTACATTGTATTTCACAACATTTATCTGACAGCTTTAGTTACTTTACAAATTTAGATATTTTTGCATAAAAATCATGAGAAGAGTTTATAAAATATGATTTTTTTTTGTTAAATTATATTACAAAACCGTTTATACAGTACAGCTGCAACAGTGAATCTGTTGATTCACAGAAAATTATTTTTTCTTCTTTTTAATTTAAGTTTTATTTTATTTTTTTGAATAATTTTGAGGATTTTTTTCTTCAATCATTTTTAGTTTTGGGGTGTCATTTTCTCTCTCTTTTTTGGAATATGTGTGTGTGATTTTTCTGTTTTGGGTACTTTTAATTTTAACACTTTTAGTACATTTTCCTGATAATACTTACTTACTTTTACTTAAGTAAATTTTTTTTACTTTTACTTTTACTGAAGAAGGATCTGAATACTTCTTCCACCACTGCCTTTAGTTAAAATTAAAGTGATAGCACAGTCATTTAGTTCTAGCATTTCAGTACATGATTATACATCTCATGTAAAAAACATTGTATTTAAGATAAAAGAAATACAAATGGTTGTAATTTAGTCTTTATCTTAGATTGAAGCCTGTTTTGAGTGATGTTTAACACTAGATGGTGCTGGTAACATTTGCTGCTTGCATGTTTATATTGCAGATGCACACAAATTACTTAACCTTCTGGCATCACATGTAAACCAGTCATGATTTTTGTGGAGTGACGGACTTGAAGAGCTCTCCTCTCCCTTGATCACACCCAGTCCCACCAGCTGCCTCACGTGTTGTGATCTCATACAGTTTTCAATCGACCTCTCAGGTCATCTTATCTAATTAAAACATGTAAATATTTCAGCCTGTCTTTGTGGATAAAATACCTTCCATCGTCTCGAGCTCAGGGTGAATTGAAGACTTGGCTGACTTTTCCTAGAACATGCACACAAAAATGCAGGCAAACGTACGGTAATGATTAGGTAGGGAGTGTTGCCTCTCAGATTTCTACACTTTAACATGTTTTCAGCAGGCTTCCCTCAGATACAGAGAGAAACATGCAGGAAATACTTCTCAGAGGATGTGAAATAGGTGTGTTTTGGACTTTAAATTAAAGTTTTCCAATCACTGCAGACACAAGATGTAGCATAAATAAAAGTGTTGACAAATTAAACCAGTGCAGTCTTTAAATAGTTCACCCACGACTTCAAATCTAGTCTTGTAAAGCTACTTGATACATGCATGTTATTGTTCAGTGATGTAGCAGTCAGCTATGCAACGGCTCAATTAAATATCCTGGTGTGTTTGTGTCCAGGTGGTCAGACAGTGAGCACAACTGACTCGTCAGCCAGTAACAGAGAAAGCGTGAAGTCAGAGGATGGTGATGATGAAGAGCCACCTTACAGAGGGCCGTTCTGTGGCCGCGCCCGAGTCCACACAGACTTCACCCCGAGCCCCTACGACACTGACTCCCTCAAACTGAAGGTAAAACACACTTTGGGACATGAACATGATAGTGCACAGGGTATGGATGTCACTCCGGTACACTATTTTACTTTTTCCAAACTAGACTTGATATATTTTTAAAAACCTACAGTGTCAAACTGGGCTCAACGATTTGGAGAAAATATCAAAAAGCGATTACTTTGACTGAAATTTCAATTGCAATATGATTCATGGCATCGGAAGGAATGATCATTTTTGCATCTTTTTTTTTCATTTTCTTTGAAAAATATATCAAGAAGGTCATGGTGTGATCTTTACCAAACAAAGATCTTTTTTCTTGTGTCTGTTAAGTGTGATGTGTAGCTCTGGGCATCTCTGCAACACCACAATACTTAATTCAGAATGTTTTTTTGACACATAGTTTGACTTTGCCAAATAATGTGCCTTCTTGGATTTGGATACCAGTCTATATTGTGATTGTGATATGTTGTGATTTCAATAAAATTCCAACAAATTGTTCAGCCCCAGTGTCTAAGTAAGGTCGTTTTTCCTGAATTCTTGTCACTGTGATTTTCCAGCGTGGTGATGTGATTGACATCATCAGTAAACCACCCATGGGAACGTGGATGGGGCTGCTGAACAACAAAGTGGGCACCTTCAAGTTCATCTATGTGGACGTGCTAAATGAAGAAGAGGAGAAGCCGAAGAGGCCAGTGAGGAGAAGGAGGAAGGGCCGACCGCCAAAACCCACATCAGTGGAGGACCTGCTGGAGCGCATCAACCTCAAGGTACCATTGCCATGAACTGAATTTGCTCATATGTGATTCTTTTCTTTTTCAACAGTGTGAATGCCACAAATCACAAATCTCAATTTTTTTTATCCTGATTTGGGCTGCTTTTGCATTTAGTCCTAAATCGGATACAGGTCTGATTTTTTTCTATGTCTCAGTCTGAAAAGTTAAATCAGAATTAATGCAACTTTTACATCACACTAGATTGTCATTGGTCACAAATTTGTTCTGGTCGGCAGTCACTGGGCGAACAATATGGAAGACAGCTGTGATGAAGGGAGTTAGTGAAGTTTTAGACCTCAAAAGAGGGTTTGTATCGTAACTTTTCTGTTGTGATATCAAAAGAAATGGCCAAACATAGGACTGCACAATTAATCGAGCCTGAATGTTGCGACTGTAGACCCGCAAAATGAAAGTCATTCATTCATCAACCACCGTCATGTATTGTTTGGAAGAATTTTGGATTTAAGAGAGAACAATTCATATGCAAAGAGTGCATGAGATGCTTGCATCAAAGCAATGACTTGTTCAACCACTTAAACCTCGAACTGCAGTGTGATTAATGCATGAAGGCCGAGAGGAGAGACATTGCTCACTTTACCTCACCTTGTTCTTGTCCAGCGCAAACTCAGACATCCATGACAGCAACACTGCAGCCAAAAAAAATGGATCTGAACATAAATCTAAATTGAGCACCAAGGCCTTGCAGTGTGAATGTAGCCAGTGTTTTCAGTGGCAGTTGAGTTTAGTAGATTCACCTACTCTGATTTTGGAAATTGTCCAACGTGAGAAATCCCACCCATCTGGCACCTGAATAGGAGAAAACAAATCTTAAGAAGTAAAAGAAAACATTGTTTTAGCCAAATCTTCAAAACACGTTCGCAGACAAGCAGAGATAAATATAGTGTCTGCAATTACAGGCTGCACAGCTTAGGACGTTTGATCCGACACTGATGCATAAACATTAACACCCACATTCTCACGACCACGCCCCAACAAACAACTCTCATCTTTCATCAAAACCTACACAGAGCTGTGAGCTTGATTTCATCTCCACCCACTCGGGCAGCCAGCAGGCCTCACTTCCCCAAATAGAGAGAAAGACGTTGTGGGCTCAGTGTTTTATCTCCAGCCAGCCTAATGTCCAAGTCACAGATTAAAGATCCAGAGTGCATCGTTAATGTCTCAGCGCAGGCTTTCCAAGCTGTGAGTCTGAGTGTTAGAAATGCATCAGGGCGCTCGTGTCCTCTCAGTCGCCACCAGAGTCTCGGAGTGGGTTAGTTAGACGAAACACTTATACACCATTTTAGAGTTCCCAGTCTACAGCCAATATACTAAGTATCGTTTGGGCTGCTGATGAAAAAGTAGAAATAAATTCCACTTCCACTGTTTTCTCATCCAAGATTAATGATCTTTTCAAGCACCATTTGCATTCAATTTTTCAACTTGTGTCGAAATAATGGTCTATACTTTTTCCGTAGTTGAGCTGATAAGAAAAAGGTTTAAAAAATGGATTGCATGGCTGTGATACACTTGCCCAAACATATATTCAAGATAAAACTAAATGGCTTTTCTGACCTCACAAACAAGACCAATCACAGATTTGACAGCAAATACATTAAAGCTGAAATAAAGCAGATATAAACTAAAGCCTTTATCTTGTTTGTCAATGCTAAAATCAAGTAATTTTCTTTACTGGTTTTAAGGTCAGATAATATTTTACAGTGGCTTGATTTTAATGCCACCTTTTTGGCCTTTTTTTGTTTTGTTTTTGTGTTTGATCATATCACTTCCTCAATTCGTGTTACTTTGAATTTGTAAAGAAAACATTTTTTCTTGCATGCCGTCACGGTTGGAGTCACAGGGGACCGCCTTTAACAACAGCAAAACTTTATCAAGATACATGACGCTGGGGTTTTATGGCAGGAGTTTTCTGAGGGTTTGTAAACAAGGTTTTGATATAGTTTCTGTTCTCAAACATGGATCCATTTGACTTCCAAGTTTTTAAGAATTTTTGGACACGTTTTAAATTCTTCAATGAGAAGGCATACGAGAAAAAGTTTTCTTCACAACTTCGACATAACACAGAGTCAGTAAATAATATACAAATGATCATTTAGAGGATTAGTTCTACCTTTAAGAGCACCTCACTTACTTGTAACCAAGTAGGAATTTCCATTTCTCATGTTTTTGTCTTTTTCCTGTTCACAGTAACTGATTGAGCTTCATTGACTATATAAATACTTTATGGGTCATGACTGAGCTCTCGTAGATTAAAGGAGTGAGAATATTGTTATGTACTTTTTGGTAATGCTTAGCAACATTTGGTTAAACTGGCAAGTCAGCATTTAAAACACACATCAGCAGTGACTGTGTGTAACCATAAAGTGTAAAAATCTCCACACCCCTGTAACTTTTGGGCCGGATGAGTTTTCTACCAAAAAAATCTTTGGATTTGGAACATGTTTAAATTTTTGACAAACTAAAAAAGACAAAGGATGCTGTGAGTGAGAGGAGCCGGCTGCCTGTGTTTGTGTTAGTTGGTGGTCCTTTGTTTAGTCCCGCATCATCCAGCAGAAATAGAACAGTCACACACAGTTTTTTCAGTGTGGACTCCACCATTGTAATTGATGGTCTCGCTGGTGACACACAGTCTATGAGTTCGTCCAACAAAGTGTGTGGGTCACACAAACACGGAGCCCAGTAATATTTAAAGTGGAAGCAGCGTGTTGAGTGATAGTGTCAGCTGACAGTGCACTCACACAGGGCGTGACTAGTTTTTTTGTTTTAGTGTTTTTTTCTTTGTCTGCACCCTCTCAGATATCACGGTGGTTTGGGTGAATAGCTTTTGAGCTTGTTTGTGTTATTGTGTAAAACGTTGTCTTGTGTGGTTGAGGAGTACTTTGATGTAATCGTCTCCACCTTCAGTTCTTCTTGTTACCGCATTACGTTGGCGGGTTTCCCTCTCGGGCCCAGCTAGAACAGCTTGGTATAGTGGCCTCACACTCTACACTTATACTTTTTTTAGTACAGCTAATGTTGCTACAATTCACTTTTATTATATGGCTGTCAACAGAGTTTGTGCCATATTAATGTGTGTCGACAGCTGAGGCAGCCATAACTGAAATAGTCACGACTTAAAGTGGTTACATGTCATCTAAAAATCCAAATCGCAGTTTAGATTTGGCTCACCATCGATAAAAATACACAGTTTGGATGGGACATTATGAGCAGATACCCTGCCCTTTTTTTCTCCTCACCCTACTTCTTTGTTTTGGTCCCATGACTCAGACCCAAAGTGTATTTTTCTTGAGTCCGGTGTATATTTTCTTTGGTCTTATGACACAGTCATTCTTAGCTACTCAAAAGAAACTTAAAACTCAGACGCGACGTTTCTGTCATGCAGGAGCACATGCCCACTTTCCTGTTCAACGGCTATGAGGACCTGGACACATTCAAGTTGCTGGAAGAGGAGGACCTGGATGAGCTGAACATCAGAGACCCTCAGCACAGAGCCGTGCTGCTCACCGCTGTAGAGCTGCTGCAGGAGTACGACAGTAAGTAGGAAAACCACATACCCGTTTTGTATAAATGCGTGGGAACATACTTAACTGATGACTCTCACTCACTCAGCTCTCTGGCTATATAAAAAGGATGTATCATGTCTGTATTTTGATGAGGGTGAAAGACCTGACAGATTGTAGTGTTTACTGGGAATTCTCCAAAAATCTACTCCCTTTCCCTGGAAAAAACATTTGCAGGATCCCACAAATGTGTCTGTGTGCCTGTGTATTAGCTTACTGAAGGCCGTCATATGTACTTAAACAAGTTGCCAACTCCAAGCATGCAGCATACTTGGAGTTGGCAATTTGCACATGATTGGTGTTGTCATTCCTAAGTACTAAAGTACAACCTTAAAATGACATTATTACTGTGTGGCAGTGATACTCAGCTTATGGCCTGGGATAAGGTGTCTGGCAGACTATTTTCTAACTCACATTGAAAATGAATTTATTCACACTGGAATTTTTTTATGTAAATAAGCGCCAGAGTGCATTTGAAAAGTATTAAAATAGAGCTTGTTAGGAGCTTCCACCTGACCCCCCACAGAGGCTGTTTATATATTGATTATTAATGTTTGTTTATTAAGTGACCCCTGTTCTCCTGGCATTTTGTAAAAGTGGTCCCCGGGCAAAGGAAGTTGAGTATCCCTGCTGTTTGGAAATACACTAATTGGTTCTACTTTAAATAACTAACAATAATAACAATAGTAAAAGCAGCATGCAGTTCAGCTGTGTGGCAAATATTTTGAACTCAATTAAATTTCATATCAAATACAACCTAATTTATGTTGACAATTGTCAGGGAATATTGAGTACATTTACATGCACACCAACATTCCACTATTATTCCAAATGTGACAATATTCCAAATTGATGTATGCCATGTAAACAGTATATTTCACCTAAAGAATATGAATTAGGCCTTTTTTTTGGTGTAGCATTTTTCCATTAAAACATGGGAGATGCAGGTCAGGCTTTAGGACCATTCGTTGGACATGTATACAGGCTGGGTCCCCGTGGTTTAACAAGTCCGCCTGCGGTAGGAAACTTAAAAGAAAAAAAACAATTTTGATTCAAAGACACTAAAAGACAAGTGGAAATAAGTGACTCCAGCCGTTCCAGTTTACTATTTTCTGACGTGATAAATGACAAATGTTAAGGCGCGCTAACCAGAGTACACACGGCTGCTTGTAAAGGGGAATATTAGAGTCAATTTATTTTCATTGGCCATATAAATAGCTTGGTAAGAATTAGGGCTCCCCCCTGAAAGTCGGAAACTAAAATTATCAGTTGGAGACCCTCAGTCGACTGAGATCGGGCAGTTTTTTTTCTGTGCAGTTTACTTCTGGGGAAATTTTGGTCTCAAGATATCGTGGCTGTGTGAGTGCTCTCACACTACTCTTTGCAGCCGCGTACATGCAGGCAGCAGCACGGAGGGAGAGAGAGATCCCACTGTACCGTGAAGAAGGTGTGAATTTACAGCTCACAGGAAGTTAATATGATAGTCTCTGTTGTTGCACATTTGCACTGTTTACCATATTAACTAAAAGTTGCTGTTGCACAAAATATCCCGCTGAGCCCTGTTCAAGCTTCAAAACTTAATATGGAAAACAAAACGAGGCATTGAATGTTTGTATATAACAGCCAAATCCCATAATTCTGAGTCAGGTACAGCCCTAGTAGGAATGTTGTCTTCTTTCAGAATAAGGGCAAAATCAAGAATGTTTTGTGCCTTTAATGTAGTCATTTTTATATTTGTAAGAAGTGGTCATTTTATATGGGGTTCCCAGTGACTGTGAGCTGGTGATACCAGAAAGGGGATTCTGGGCGATGGAGTTTTAGGGCTTTATGTAGTCTTCCTGCTGGTTGACTGTGAGCTTGTCCTGAGCATGTGTTGTTGCTGTTGTAAGTGAGAGTAGAGAGTTGACTCGACTCGACTCTTCGTCTTCGTCTCATCATTTCCTGCACTCCCATTATCTCTGCCTAAAGAAGGCATAAGATGCCCCAGAATAATTTCAAAATGGTGAAAAAGTATTCAACCCTAATTTTGATGATGCTGCTCTTTTGTATTTTCAGGCAGCAGTGATCCAGAGCGCAGCGGCCTGTCGGGCTCCCAGGAGAAGCTGCTGTCCGAGGGCCGAGGCCTGGTGGGAGACTCCCCGCGAGACTCCGGGTGCTACGAGAGCAATGAGAACCTGGAAAATGGTAATGACAGCTTTGCATAGCCTACAGACCACCTAGCCTCGGTCTAGCCTCGGTCTAGCCTCGGTCTAGCCTCGGTCTAGCCTAGCTCCGCTGTAGTGCCACAGCGACTCCTTCACCTTTTTTCCTCTGTGGGCCTTCACCTCTGCTCCATCTCTTGCCATGCTTCTGCAACACCTCGTCCATCTCACACCTCTGGACCAGAACCTGCCAATCAAACAGCTCCTTTTGCAGCCCCTAAACCTTTTCCCCTCTAGTATGGGTGTTCCCCTTATCACCCCATAACTCTATAAACTTTAACTATCCTTTCACGCCACTTTCTTTCTTCACCACTCTTTCCATCTTATAGGCATTCAGTGTCAGCAGTGCCAAAGTCCAGTTGTAACTGAGAGGGAGCCAGGTCCAAGACCACTAAGCCTAGACCACCCCATTATGCTGGGAGCACAGAGGGAGAGATCCTCCCCGATGCACAGAACTGTTTTGATGAGAACAATCTCACTGCCCAGTCATGGATTCAGATTTCCCGCTCTTCCGGATGCGAGGCTGGTAAACGGATACCAGGAGGATGATTATGGGCTCAGAGAATATTTCTGTTAAGTGTTTTTAATTTAGAAAAAGAGCTTGCGGAGTAGCATGTCGATAACTGCTTGTTTTTTATTTTGCGGTGCGATTCTACAGGCTGATAAGGATTTTAAGAAATGTGCTCATCAGGTTAACAGATCACAGCTGCCATTTAAATCTCTTCATACCATTTTAATGTGTCACTTTCTTGTGTTTATAGTGACTATATTGCACAAACAACCGTACAGTATGTGCCTAAAAAAAAGATGTGGATGAAAATATTTTTAATAGTAGTGCATAGATTGTAAGAGAGTTCTGATTATAGAAGTTTATTTAGGTCTTATTTGTGACATTTCTTGTTTTGTTTACTTTTGAAACTGCTCTATCCTCCTGCAGATATGATTTCTTTCTTCCACTCAGAACATGCTTTTTTAACCATAACTCATAAATCACTGCTCTGTCAAACCTTGTCTTTTTCTCTATCTGTCGGGTTCCAGTCTTAACTACTGGGTTTCCCTTTTATGTGTCTGTGTCATTCACGTTTCAGCAGTACAGCGTGCAATCTGCCACAGTAGAGATTTAAGTTGTGGAATAAAAGCCACTTCTTTCAAAAAAGGACTCTGGTGCTGCTTGCTTAATTTTTATGTTTTTTCTGTCTGTTTCTTTCTTTCCATGCCACTTAACGCTGTTCACAATCCAGCTGCATAACATTAAGTAAACATTTTGCATTTTTTCTCGCAGTTTCAGGGCTCCATGGTGCTCCCTGTACAAACATCTAAAATCATTTTTTATATATATTGATGTATATTAAAGCTGTAGTTGGTAACTTGGTATCATCCACACAATAGTACATGAAACAGATAGTCTGTGAAAAGATAATGTTTCTCCTCCTTCACATACTGCTTCTAAATGCATTTGCTAGAATCCACTGCATCTGAATAAAAACAACCAGTCAGAGCCAAGAAGTCTTTACTGCAGCTGTCAGTCACATCTCGTGAACTGCAGTTAAACTGTCAAGAAGACTCTGTTACTGCATTACCTGTTTCTTACCTCAAGTATTTTCAGAGAGATATTTTAGTGTACCGTTCAGCCGTAAAATGAGAAAGTTTGCTTGAGCCAGTAGGTGGTGCTTGGTTTAGACTGTTTGCAACATCGCAGCCTGATGACAAACTTTTTCATTTTACAGCAGTAAAGCAAACGCCAAGCACCATCCACCAGTCGGGTTACAAACTTTCTCATTTTACACCTAAACAGTATACTAAAATATGTTTCTGAAAATATGAAGGCCAGAAATTGACAATGCAGTGACATAATTTTGATTTATATTTTATCAGTGCTGCCTAGTTTGAAAGTTTCACTGCAGTTAATGAAGTGATTGTCATCAGTGTCAGCTGCATAAGAGACTCCTCGGCTCTGATTGGTTGTGCTGTGGACTCCTGCAAATGCCATTAGAAGCACTACGAGGAGGCAGAGTAGGATTTTTTTCTGTATGTCTCATCTACCACTCTGTGGATATAGTGGAAGTTTAGGCAAATATGACAAAAAAACTTATTTTTGTGAAAGTTACCAACTGTAGCTTTAGTGAATGTTTCTGAATATTTATAAGTCTAGAGATTTGGCCAAGAATGATTATTTTAATTTAAATAATAGAAGGTAATTTAGAAACATAATGCAGACTATGCCTGTCAAACTTTCTGCTTTTGGGGGAAAAAGACACTGTAGAGCCCTGACTATGCTTTTTTTTAATCAAAAGACCTTCTTTTAACATCAGTTTCCTTTTAACTGGAACTAGTAATTCTTCCTCACATCTTTAAATGACTTCAGAATCTATCAACCTTGACTCATCCTTTTCATATGCATACTTTATATGGTGCCCAGTTACTTAAAGGAGGATAATGATATTCATTTAATTATCCTTACAATGCTAAAGCTATGTTAATATATACATATAAATATAAATAATGACTCACAGGTTTAGGTTTATTTGAAAACAATATGTCTTGTATCTTGAATCAGTCTTAATATTAGTCATATTTATATTATGAACGATGGATTTATTTAATCAATATTTAGATATGCTGTCTAATCATTGTTCCTATTTTCTTTTAGTATATAAAACACATCACAAGAGACAGAAGTTTAATGTATAATTCGCAACTAAATTTTCACTTTTGTTTGTAAGTAGTCACACATTGTCAGCTCATATTGCATCTTCATCGTCATTCTGTTCTGATTTCATGTCAGAAAATCAACACAGTAATTAAAGTAAATATAGTGTCTCTTGGAGCCGTCAAGTAACTTAGTTTACTATAACTCATTTTACTTAATTGGCCATAGCAAACACCAAAAGGATGAACTTTTTTGACATTTCTGGGAACCGTTGAGATATTTTATGACCTCCCATCTATTGAACTTCTTTCTGTCATCCTGCCATTTAAACTCTGGCAAGCCACGCTATGTGGCGCCTATCCATTTCATCCATCCATTTTGCTCTGTAAGCCAGAGGATAGATGGTAAGTTGCTTCAGTCTTGTTGTTCCAAAGTTTCTGAACCCTCCCGTCCAGATACCTTTATTTGGGTTTGCTCAACAACAAATCAGCCAGTCTGGTCATGAGTCAGAAAGCTTATCTTATCCCAGTGGCACTCCACCCCTTCTTTATAAACATGTCTCTGCTTTTTTTGACTGTGGTTTACAGATAAGCCTGAAACAATAAGGATGTAACACTTTTTTTCTCAAATTCCTTGGCTCTGGCAAACTTGTCAGAAACAATTAGCATTTTCCATTGCTACTAACATACATGATTCGACATAAATAAACGAAAGTAGCAGGGCAGCCAAAGCAGCAACATACGGTAATGCTGAGTAATATGCAGTTTGGAGCTGATTTTTGTATTAAAGGAACAGTGTGTAAGATTTAGGGGTATTAGTGACATGTAGTGGTGTGGATTGTTGATTATAACCAGCTGAGATTTCTCCCAGTCAAAACTGTGTTCGTTGTTAAGAAGTTTTAACCAGGAGTCAATTTATCACCAGAGTTCTCTTACTCTCCAAAATAAATCGATTTAAACATTTAAAAACCCCACATAAAGCATTACGTTACAAATCAGTTTCTCCAGTGCTGTTAGGCTTGTTTAAGACAGGGCATTAGCCAAGCACCTGTTAATGTGAACTCAACTGTTTGCTTTTATAACTTAAGATCCAGACATTCAAATCACTGCGTTGCACCTGGGTGAAAGCGTCTACATGTCGTTACTAAAAGAGGATACATTGTTTATTTTGCAGGTAAGAGCAGGAAGGCTTCCCGCTCCAGTCGTTCTTCAGCGGGCCTCCAGTCTCCGGATTACCCCACTCTGCCCATGACTCTTTCAACAGAGGCTCTGCAACAGAACAACAAGAACCAGCGCACAAAGTTCCCCAAAAGCTTCTTCATCAAACCCTCGCTGAAGGGCTTCAACCTGCTGGGGCTGCGCAAAGCCCAGAGACGGTCCCCGATCCCAGCTAGCCGTAGCTGTGAGGATCTGGATGGACCTCCACAGCCCACGGGACCCTGGAAGCGCTCCCACTCTCTGGGGGATCTGCACTGGGAGCAGAACATGGAGCAGAAGGATCTGGGTGTGGAGCTTAAACTCACCAAGGAAGCACCCAAATCAGGCAACAGTAGCCCCGCCAAGGTCTGTAGAGATGACGGCTCAACGCAGAATGGGACTCCAACAGTGAGCCCAAAAGGAAGGGCCGACAGACCACCTGTGCCCTCTCAGCTGCCTCTTCGCCCCACTTGTCCCACACCGCAGTCCCCTGACCCTCCAGAGCTCCTGTCCAGTCCAACTCCAAGTCCCCCTGATTCCAGCGGGGAGAGGGTCATCCGGACTCACCCCAAAAAGCCTCCAGTCCCTCCTCCTGTTCCTGCCAAGAAGTCAAAGGAAAGACTAGCCAACGGCCTGCGTCACCCTCCTCTCTCCCTGCCTTCCTCACCGTCACCCACTCCCTCCCCTACCCACTCCCTCACCCGTTCTCACCCCAGTAGCCCCGTAATCCGCAGCCCCAGCTTTGGCGCCCCAGCTCTGCCTGCCAAGACCCCGAGCACTCCTGCCAGCCCCTGTGCCACCTCATCCGCCTCATCCTTGGGCGAGGAGTCAGGCACTCCACCAGCAGTTCAGCCCCCGTGGTTTTCAGATCTGGGGGGAAAGGTAGCTGTTGCAAGGAAGGTTTCTCATGCAAAGATGAGTCCCGACCTGTTTACCCTCCTGGAACAACGGCTGGAGGCTGAGGGCATCGATCTGACGGAGGAGCCCTACTCTGACAAGGTAAGCAATGTATCACTAATGTAAACATGAAAAATCACCTCACAATTTAGATCACAAATATATTTAACATGAAATTTGAATGTGTTGCTCATTGATAAGTCAACAGATGCACCATTTGTATTCAGTAGATAAAACCATAACCCTTTAAAACCTGAGCGAATTGGCTGGATTTATTTCAGAAACATGGAAAGAAGGCAATGAGTGACAAAGAAATGGCCCAAAAATGAGCAAGAAATTAGTAAAAAGTTACCTAAAAATAAGCAAAAAAAATAATAATTATCAAAGAAAGGAAAAATGACCTAAAGACAGTTCTACAAATAAAACATAAATGTATATTTTTTCATATGTATTTTAATATATCATATGGTTTTCTGGACATTTTTCTGTACTTTATTTTATAACATATAAGAATCCCTCACAACTAGTTCTTAGGTCATTTTCCTTTCCCCTTTTGCAATTTTTATTATATTTTAAATTCTTAGTTTTATTTATTTGTTTATTTAGTTGCAATTTGCAGGACATTTCTTGCCAGGTTGCTCATTGCCTTTCCTCCCCAAGTTTTCAAAACAAATTAAACCAATTTTCTCAGGTTCCAGAGGTTTAAATACATGTGAAAGGTGTCTGAACACAGCACAAGAAAACCAATCCAGATGTTAAAGGGTTAAACACTAAATTTTTACATTAAATACAAAAACTCTCAGTAATTCATCATTCTGACCTTTTTGTATACATGATTTAGGTTTTTGCGCTGATAGATAATTGAAATAAACATACGCACACTGAGGAACAGAGATGAGGTGAGGAATTCTATTAAAAACCCTGTCTTAGCCAGCGCATAACAAAATTATATGAGTCATATTCCCATGCTTAATGTGAAAATGGGGCTCCGGGACACCTCGGGCTATACTTGTCTGGCGTCAGCCTCCTTTAGTTTAGCATTGTAACATGCCTTACTTAACTCAGTCATAATTTGACTTCAGCTTAGATCCAAATTACTCGGTCCAACAACACCAGTGGCTTACTTTAGAACTCATTCAGTTTAAAAATAGAGACTAATAGAGTCTATAGTTTGTGTGTGTAGATGCCTTTTTGTATGCAAGCATTGTAAGTGTGGTTGCGTGGTTGTGCGCGTGTGTGTGTGTGTGTGTGTATTTTCTCACAATAATAAATCTGCTGCCTGGAGCAGAGGGAAAGACTGTGGACTGAGTCTCACTATGATGCGGTTCAGACTGTTAAGTTTATGGGCTGAATCTTACTGAAGGCAGACGGGGTTATAAAACCCTCTGCCATTGCCAGACCCCAGGCTGGGCCTCTTTAACATGGTGGAGCCCCCGACACTGGCAGGAAAACAACAAACACACACAGAGGCATCAAGAGATGAGGTGAGAAGTAGTGCATTAGACCACAGCACAGCTCTGCTGGATTCCTGTTTGTAAGAAGTGGGTTGGCAGGAAACCGAGAGGCTCACTGCGGCAAGAGTAGCAACATGTAGGGTCTGCACATAATTGCAGTCATTAGTGTCAAAGGTCAGGTTAAAAATGTTTTGAAACAGATTCCTCCCATTTGGTAATTAAACTGTGCAACTGCTGTATAGAAAATGGTAAAAAAAAAAATGGCCTAGGTATTGAACATCAGTACTTTTGAGTATTATAATGCTTCATTTTAATCTTTTTAACTACTCCTTTGTAAGATATTTAATACATAGTTTACCTCTAACCCGCAGTTCTATTGATCAAGCTAGATTGTTTTGGTTTGAGTTCCAGTCACTGGAGATGTCTGCCTTCTCTCAAATATACACTACATTATTTGCCTTCGCCACTAATATGTTGTCATACACCACTGGATGGCTTCAGGTTGAAAGCTGCCAGTAACAATGTAATATCTTTATGGAGCAGGTGGAAGGGGCAGGATGGGTCCAACAAACCCTGGACTTTCATCCAGGAACCTGGCATTCGCTTCCACATGAATGTAGAGCCAAACCATGATGTTTTTGTCCTAAACCTAATTAAATGTCTCTGTTGCTTCAACCTGTGCCTCTGCAGCCTAATCCTAACGAGGCATTTAAGTTAACATCCCAACGTTGGTTGCGGCATTTAGACATTTAGATCCATTATATGTATGAGAAGACAGACATTTCTGCGGCTGATATCTCCAACACTCTGCAACTCACACCAAAACAATCTGGATTGATAAATACCATTTCAGGTTGGAGGAAATATATGTACTTTGGGGTGAACTGTTCATGATGCTGTTTGGAATAGTTTATTAAACTGAAAAAAATCTGTTTAGTAAAACATGTTTATATCCCTAAAAATAAGTTATCAAAAAGTATAATAGTGGTAAAAGCACCAAATCTTGGACATCGTATTGGTATTATGAGATTTTAAAAAATATCCAGCCCCGAGGCACTATGAAAGAGAATAAAATGAAATTACTGTACATCTTTAAACATGCTCATGGTTGCCTGCTTTAAGGCATCCGGCCTTTGCTAATCCAGGCCGTGCAAAGGGCAGGTTAATGTGACCTGCTCTTCATCCCTCTCTTCGGAGAGATCAGTTCCTCCATCTACCCACCCCTTTGATCCTCAAAAGATCTCCGGTCCAGTTTGGCCAACCAAAACCAGGCCAGGCTGGAAACCTGCCATCACTCCAGGTGTCTGCACAAAGAGAGAGAGAACAAGAAAACATGTTTCAAAAGATTCAGCAGAGCTTTCAGCCGGGCTTTATTGCTCACACAGTCACTGCACATGAAATTCTCTAAATAATTCTGCTCCTCCCTCCTCTCTTCTAATCATTTCTCTTCCTTTTTATTAGTGCGAAACAAGATTAAATGTAATAGCAGAAACAGACGTACCAAACATGATGTAGCTGTACTATATTGTCAGTGAAAATAGGGATTATACATTTGTGACGTACTGTACAAGAGCCAGAACAAAATACACTGACCTGTGTGTTATTATGGAGTCTTTATTCTTCTGTTTGTCTCTGACTCTCTTTGTGCTCATTACCTCGCCAGAAGATGTTCTTAGAGAAGTCATTTGCTGCCTTTAGTCCATTTTATTCAGTCATGAACAAACAGATCTCTGTCTTCATAATGACTGTAATAAGTCAAAATGCGTCATGTTGTTTCACAGTAGCTACGTCTGACATAACGTGAAAACATAGACGTGTATGTATTTATGTGGTTAAAATGTAATCCTCCTTCAGTAACCATTCATATTCCCTTCTCCTCTCCAGCATGGCCGCTGCGGCATCCCCCAGCCGCTGGTTCAGCGTTATTCTGAGGACTTGGAACAGCCTGTCAAGGACGTGGCCTCCACCTTGGACCAGCTCAGAGTGAAAGAGCTCCGTAAACAACACCGCATGGCTGTAAGGCATTGACAGTGGTTTTTGGGGAACTTCATATCAGTGGGCACTATGTTGGAGCAATTGTTCGGAGTTATAGAGCAATAAAAATGCTTGGTTAGACTTTCCTAGAAAGCAACAATACAGGCTGGAAATTATGCCAGCTGACAGTAATTTCCCTGTACCCAGGAGCTATAGTTATTATGCTTGCTTGAAGCTTTTATAGAAATAAGTGTTTGTCATATTTGCTGAAACTGTCACTATATCTTCAGAGTAGTACACGAGACAGTTAATCTGCTCCTTCTTCTCCTTGTAGTGCTCCTAATGGCATTTGCAAGAATTGGCTGTGCCTGATAAAACAACCAATCAGAGCAGAGGATTATCTAACGGCTGTCAATGATGTCAATCACGATTTTTGAACTACGGTCAAAGTAGTGTCATACCATGCAGTGCTGATTAAATGTGAATCAAAATTGTGATTCTGCATTGCCTATTTTTCAACTCAAATGTTTCAACAACATCTTTTAGTGTTTAACCGTAAAATGTGAAAGATTTTTAGCTAGCCACCATATTGGAAACAGTTGAGTCAAAACCAATCACCGCCCACCAATTGGAGCAAACTTTTTCATTTTACAGCTAAACAGTACACTAAAATATGTTTCTAAAAACACTAAAGGTGAGAAAAAGTCAATGCAGTAACAGAATCGTATTTATTTTTGATCAGCTCTCCCTGTTTGAAGACTTTGACCGCAGGTCATGAGCTGTGATTGACATGATTGAAAGCTGCTTTTGAGAATATTTGGCTCTGGCTGTTTTTGTTTAGCAGTGGTGTATTATTGCAAATGCTATTAGGAGCACTAGGAGGAGCAGAGGAACATTTTTTTCGAAGATCATCTGTCTCATGTGCTACTGTCAGAAAATAGTGACAGTTTCTGCGAATATAAAAAAAAGTTACTTTTACAAAAGTTAAATTAAGTGTGTCTTCATTAGAGTAGATAGTGTAACTAATACCTTTTTTACTCCCATGTGTCACTCAGATTCCCTCTGGAGGTCTGACAGAGATGTGCCGGAAGCCTCTGCCCTCAGGTAACATCAGCACGGTCTCCGACTGGCTCACCTCCATCGGCCTGCCCATGTACGCCGCATCTCTTGCAGCGGCAGGAGTCGACACACTGAATCGTGTGGCCTTGTTAACAGAGAGCAGCTTGTGGGAAGCTGGGGTGCGGGATGAAAGACACGCCCGCCGGCTGGTCAGCGAAGCACGATTGGTTGGTTCGCAGAGAGAGGTGCAGTCCTAACCGTGTCAGTGGAATCGTATAAAATAACAGGTATCAACTCACTGGTCAGCACCATCTCATTTAAACACGGTCAGTAGGCGGCCGAGTGACCACAGCACTACAGTACTTCCTGTCTCGCATGTATCAAAAGACTTGAGCCACCCTGCTCTCTGATTTCCTCTCTTTATCACTCTATTCTCAAATGTTTACGGCTTTGAGGAGTTTCTCCCAACAGCCAAGACGAGATATCAGATGCCTTTTTAAAAAAGAGACTGTTGACTCACTCTGTGGGATGGCTTTCACTCTGAAGACACCCCTCAAAGTCTTAAAACAAAGACTTGGATCTGCCTTGAAGGAAGATAGCACACTCTTTTGTAGGATGGATGTTTTTTAAATACAGAAAGGACGGTTTACTTCCTGCATATTTCATAAGAGCTTAATTTTAATCCTTTGCGGCAAGGCGACATTATCTGAGGGTCTTTTACGGAAGTAGCTCGGCCAAAGTGATTCACTCCTCATTCAGCGTTTCATTCCCACTAATAGGTTCATAATGGCAGAATTCACTTAATATCTGGACTTTTAATCAACTAAACACACCAAACTATGAGTAACTGGTGGTTTTGAGATGGCTTATTTTGTATCATGATTCTGTATTATAACATAATCTTAATTTTAAAATGATTTATATGTTAAAACTTGTGTTTGCCTTTTGAATGTTGCAGCCTTATTTTGAGGCCAGCTCTCAGTCATTTCTAAGCTGAAACAGCTGACATCACACCTTTATATTTCATATTATACCTTATTTCACTGCATATTGTGGATGCATGCCCAGCGCCGATATGAATATAAGTCTTACAGAAAGCTGTTCTACTTCAGTAATCACAATCAGCTTTCACAGTAACAATACATTCCCCATGCATCCAAGCACACTTTAAGTTGCCTTACCATTACAAATGAATAGCTTCATCGTATGTATAGTATAGGCTATACCAGGCTGAACTGTGCTAAAGGTGCGAGCCTCTTTGTTCTGAATGTGTCTGAGAAATAATTGAGATTTTATACACACTCAACCACATCATTTCAGCCGCACGCATGGACTTGGACCACAAAACATGCCTCTGATGGACTGCGGTTTCTATAGATGATGAAAACCACAAACCCACAGGCACAACACAGACGTCGTCCCGTGTTTGACATCCCCTGTTCAACAGATTCACTGTACATGCTCCATGCAAAGGGTTGTGGGACAAGAGAGGGAGGAGAAAATTGTTCCAAAGACACAGCTGACATCTGGGCTGTCATATCTGGAATTTATTGGACTGTCTACACTTTGGTTACAGTGTCGAGGAATTTGATTTACAGCTGGATAATAAGCTGTTTGGGGCTTTTTAAAAACATTATACTGTATGCTGTAATCAGTGCCGGTCTGAAATTCTTAATTGGACTTTTCTCAAACACACTGAGGATGGATCAAAGACTGTATATAAAGATGGACGACGCTTCCCCACTTTACCCCCAGGGTACAAAAAAGAAGACAACACTGTGTTTATCTTTCTGTGTCCCCTCTTTTAGTTTGGAGGTTTTTGCATGTGAGTGGATACAGTGCAGGCAGAGCTCTCCACCAAATCTTTTTTTCCTCAGCTGCGGTTTATGACTTGCAGGGTTGATCTGTCAATCCATTTAGAGCTGATCAGATTAGATTCATGGCTAAGAGAAGCAGCTGCTGCGAGTGAATGCAAACTTGTATGACCCAGCAGAATGAACAGTCAAGTTACATCTCAATGTGTCCGATGCTCTGCTGCTCCATCAATGCCCAGAGTGCGTACTGCAATCCGAGAGGTGTGATGCAAAACCAAACGGTATATATATTTCACCAGCGCTCTAAATGAATGGTCCAGCTGTAAAAATAGAAAACTTATCTGTGGCAGCAGATGATTTAAACCTGGCAGTCCACCACAGATAAATAAATGAATGGGAAACCCTGACAAAATATTTCAGATAAAGGGGCTGCCATCTTGCACTGCTGATGTCATTTTGACCCTGAGTCTGCACAGTTGATGATGATCTCTGCGGTATCCAGATTCCCATACAATCATGAGCAGTGCCATTGAAAGCGAGCAAACCCATTGGCGCACACGGCTGTCAGTCATGATGTCAAAGCCCCTTTTTATAGCATCAGCTAACTCAATAAAACTAAACTTAAAAGAAAAACAAACACTTGAACAAACAAAAGGATGAGGAGGACTACCTAACATTAAATTTGTATGATGTGTACTTTGAGTCCATGTCCCATCCAGTAACATGGAGGGGGCGGGGTTTTTGATTTAACCTGCAGACAGCCAACCAGGCGGTGATCAAGATGTTATGGTTTCATTTCGAGGGAGCTGTTATGATGTCCATCATTATATACAGTCTAAATTGGTGTTAAGATGGTAAAAGTTATATCAGGTGAAAAGTTGACCTCCAAGGTCAGCAAACACTATGACACTAAATCTTGTAAATCAGGGAAATACAGCATCGGGTCATCTTGTTACAAATATTTTAGTCTGAAAACACAACAGAAAACAACCGGAAACTCATTGCTCTTTCATTTGTGCACTCTGCATGAATTGGAGCTAACATTTGTGTTTTTCTCTCTTATTTGTAACAGTAAAGTTTTATCTTTAATTCTCAGAACTGAACTGAATATTCCATGGAGTTCATGTTTAAAAATTTGACCAAGTGTTATTACTAAAATTATAGGATTTTTTTGGAGTGGGCACTTAATAAGTTGATGTTTGATGCCTTTTTTCCTCTTCAATCAAAAGTGGTGCTCTGAGAAAGCGAGGGTGGGGGTCATTATTTAAAAAAAACTAAAAGACCCAAGAAGTGTTTTGTAAAGAATGAAAATACTGACACTGTAAATGCACTTTAGAGGGTAAATCTAGCTGTTTTATAGGCGGAATTGGCTACATTTTGTTCACAGGTCCATAAATGGACATTCGTTGTCAGGTATCGTAAAGGGTTTCAGTGGGTTATGCTGGTATTTTATTTTAGTTTTGAGTTCCCAATGCCAAGTTTGATAACCATTCACGGGTTCCAGTTACTCACTTCCAGTTTCTTTTTTGCAGTCGTATAAAAAATAAATTCTTAATTACATATATGAAATGCTTAGCAGAAGTTGCACATTCTGTATATGTAATTGATATTTAAATAACTTATTTTTGCTTTTTTTCATATCAACTGTAATTAGCTGTACTATATGAATAGCAATACCTTCCTGCATAATGCATATTGCTTTAGCCAGTGAGGAACTACAGTATGTATTGTAAAATATGTGTACAAATTATTTTATTTGGTTTTCATCTACCTAATGATTGTCCATACAGATTTGCTTGTGTATTGAAACAACAAAAGTAATGTCCATAACTATTTGTCATTCTGAAATATAATAAAAACTGTTTCTTGCCATACACTTGCATTCTGATTCTCACAATACACACACACATGCACAAACACACCCTCAGTAATGGAAAGACATGGGCATGGCCTACTGGCTCTTTTCATCAACGTGGTTAACCATGACAGTGGACATTGGCCTGCTGATAACTTTCCTAATAACATTTAATTAAATTAAAATTGAAAAAGTGTGGATGGGCAACAAAAGGGATAATAACACCAGACTACCGGACTGGAGTTGATTAAAACCTGTCTGTCAAACATGTTATTATTTTATTCTTAGATGTTAGAATAAGCAAAGAAGCTATTATTAATTTTTTAGGGTTTGGTCGAATGGAAAAAATAGGAGACAATTTTGTGACTTTTTTGCCATGTGTGCACTCCAGTATCTCTGAATTACAACTTGTGTACTTATGATTCCTTCGGAAGTCGGAAGTCGGAAATTTCCAACGGATAATCACTGGTTTGCCATTTATGATGTATGCTTCCTCCATTGGTGCTGCAATTGGTGTTTTACATCAGACAACTTTTGATTGGGGTAGATGGATTTGCCCTGAGTTTACAAGTACGAGCTCCAACTTTAAGTGGCATTTGATTGAACTTGTTCGAGTAGGAGGTCCGAAATTTTCGAATTTTGGTACCCATCGTTACTATACTATCAAAGATTCTGCTTGTGTCTGGAGCTCTAAAATCAAGGAGCTTAACAACATTGTCTTGTTGTGTCTGTCTTGTAATGCCTCACTATTAAAAACAAAAATTACACACATCTGTTCATGCCAGACCAAAACAGCAGAATTCAACTGCGTCTGGCTCTTGTTGTGGTGCAGCTGTTATCAATGAAACCCCAAGCAGGGTTTCCACTTTTGTTCATGTCAAGCATTCACATTTAAGTATGCATCAGACCATGGATACAAATTTGATAAAATGTCATCACAAAAGAGAGATTTTACTTGCATAACTTCAATCTCAGCTGGTGTTTGGCATTCGTTGAGAGGAAACCGACACAACTGAACAAACATTTCCTTCAAAAAAGAATAAGTCCAAAATATGTTTAGTGTGTCCTCCTTTGCTATAGTTGCTTGTACCTTTAAGAAAGGAGCCACTGTCCAATAATTGTCCTTCATACAGCAGTAATAAGCAGTTAGCTCCCAGTTCACGACTCTGTCTTCTACTGATACAATTGCTCATCCAATTTAAAATGTCTCAGGAGGATAAGATGAGACCTTATTGCAGTGAAGACTTTCAGGCTTGTGTTTCTTCTCATTATTCTGAACCACTTTCCTCTGCAGCGTTTGTGCATGGTATTTGCGTCTTTATACAATCAAAATTCCCTCAAATTCTACTGTGGGATCACAATATTTCACGGTAAAGATTTTAAGATTTATTTTAGGATTCCTACAATGAGTCCCTTCCTTTATATAACCGGATCACGGCATACTTCATCATTACAAAGCATGAATAATTAACAGACTCAGAGCCACAGGAGAGTGAGAAAGCCATTATAATACCAAAGATTCCTCCTTCATAAACTGTAATGAGTATCATACTTTTATCAATCCTTATAGGGAAATTCTCTTGCCACTTGTTTCTCTCCTGAGAGGTCAGAAGTCACTCAAGTAGTCTTCTAAAAGTTTGTGAAGTCTGACCTGTAAAGTTTACTTTAGTGTTGGACAGCAAATCCAACTATCTGGTTTTGTAGCTCCCATGTTTATACCCCCTGCACAGAAACCTATTGATTCTTATTATGGTATGGTTAACTCAATTAAGTAGCCTCTTAGTCTTAACCGCACTGGGCCTAGTGGAAATGTACAAATGGTCATCATTCCCAAATGAGGATCATTTCTCTCCATCTCCTGCTTTTTCCTCATTATATTATTTAGTCTAATATGACACTAGTAGTGTACACAAAACCTTTGGTAATCACAGGTGGGTATACGCTGCTAACTGAATCTGTATGACATTTTACAAACAGCAAACTCTGAGGATCTCTGAGAATCAAAGTGTGTAAACAGATGTTTTGACATAGTTTTGCTGTTAAACGCTGACCCCATAACTTTCATTCTTCTTTCATGGCAGCAAGGTTACGAGAAAGAGGTTTTCTTCACAAATTCAACATCAAATGGTGTTAGTGATTGATAAACAAATGGTAATTTGGGGGTTGAAGTAATCAACATTGGCGTTTGTGTGCTTCCTTTGGGTGCCTCACTCTTCTTCCAAAGTCCAAAGAAAATGTATGACACTATCAGAAATGATTTGGTTTAAATCCCACTGCCAATAGTTCTGAATAGACTAAACCTGATTTACATCAGTGACCTTTGTGACCTCCATACTATTGTTCTGTGTAATAAACCTCAGTGCTTCAGGGGAGATTGGGCTATAAACCTATAATGCATTCACACGTATTGTGCCGAGCTTGCAAAATACTGTTCATTTCATTTACCTGTGGAAAGGCCAAGCCAACAGGCCCTCAGCAGAATTATTATGCTCTTCTTTATTACCTTTTGTCTTTCAAGCCAAATTATTTCTCAAAGCCATTGTTGCTCCCCTGACTACTGTAGCTGTCACCGGTGAAAGTCTTGGAGAGGTAGTTAACGTGCTGAATGACTGTTGTTGCCTAAGTGCAGGTGTAGTCTAATGGTGGGGTCTTGCGCTGCTGTGGAAAGATAAATGGCTCAGTGTAAGATCCTTACAGCTGGCCCTGGGGGGAAAGAGAAAGTTTAAAACACACACACACACCACACACACACACACACACACACTCTCTCTCTCTCTCTCTCTCTCTCTCTCTCTCTCTCTCTTTCTCCCATACATAAAAAGTGTGCAGGTATTCATCACACCAACTTCTTTTCAACATCAAGCATCTTCATCCTTTTGTAAAGAGGTCATTTTACTTCTGTAAGGAGGCTATTTCATATAGCTAGTGATGGAAGGCCAGCTTGCCTGTTTTATTTCCACTGAAATAAAAATGGCCCTTTTTTTGTTAAATTTAAAAAAATTAAACCGATTCAAGGTGTGCTTTATGTGATGCCCGCACTGAAACTATTCTACACTTGTCCTGTAAATATATTCACACCTGAAAACTGTGGCAAGATAGACCCTATTTGTAAATTTATTTTTAATAATACTGTCTGTAATTTTGAACTGCTATTGAAAAACCCCAATATTTAAGGGTTATGTGTTTATTTATGTATTTTTTGCCATGTTTTTACAATCATGAATGTAAGTTTGTTGAAAGATGCAGATTCATACTTTATTGTCCTTTAAGGAGGAAATTTGTTTTACAGTCTCTGCAGTTAACACTCAAAACGATTAAATGCACGGGATGTACACAGAGAGGAACCTTACAGTAAACATGAAACTTCCTGTTCACAACCTCCAGTATTACAGTCAAAACAGTGCACTAAAATATGAGTCTGAAGATATTTCATGCAAGAAATGCGCAATATAGTAACATAATCTTGGTTCATATTTGATCAGACTCCCTAGTTTTACCGTTTGATTGAAGTTTGCGCTGTTTCAGAAAGGGGGCGGGGGGCGGGCGGGCGCGCGTGGGGAGGGGGAAGGGGGGGGGGTTTCTCTCTTGATCCATTTGTACACTCTTTGGTCGTTTGGGCGGGAAAACGAAAATGCGGAAGTCGGCCACAAGCAAACTCCAGCACATCCATAGCACCAGCCACAGGGCAGACGTGGTTGGCGGTCCTCAGATAAACATTAAAAAATAAGTCCCAAGCGACAGAAAACGACGTGGGAGATGATTAAGGACGTCTTAGCGCTGGTAAGATTGAAGACGGTTTACCACATTTCGTGTACGCATACTGTAAACATTGTTATGATAGCTAGTGGACTACAGTGCATCTCTTCAGCTGGCGATAACGCCGCCTGGTTCACTTTCGGAAGAATCGCTTCTCTACACATGTATTAACTGTGTTTGAAATCTTTCACTTATTCGCTCACTTTGTGAACTTTATAGCGAGTAACTGAGATTTTGGACACTAAGTTGGATTTTTCCTCCGGAAATACACGGCTGAATTGTATTGTGGTATACTGGAGTAAAATGTAGTTTACATCGCATCATATGTACATTCAAATTTGCTGTGCATTGTTTGTATGTTATAGTGCACTAAAGCGTGGATTAAATTAACTGCTGAGAATTTGAACACTGATACAAAACGCACTGTGTATCAATTTCAGTGCCATATCTAAAAATCGTTAACCATCTGAAAACCTGGATCGACGTGACTTTTATGCTGAGTTCAGATGAATTTCCGAGCTAAATGCGAAATCGAAAATTGAGTTAGCCTTAATTTGTTTGACTTATTTTGTTAACACAGAGGGCAAAAAAAGGCAATGGAAAAGAAAAGAAAAATATGTTTAAACCTGCAGTTAACTACTAGTGTATCTGTGTTATGCCATTTCTGCATATCCCACATGGGATTATATTATAAACCATCACAATACAAAACATGTCATCCTCTACTTTGACACATATCAGCAAAAAGAAAAAGTACAATCACAAAATTAATTTGTTACAAAATAATATATCACTGATATGTATATGTTTTTACAAATGTTATAAATCTACAGTTTATCCTGATAAAGAGTTTTTTCTCATCTCCCATGCTTTCTCTAAATAACGAGCAAATGTAAACGTGTCATACGTAAATAACCACCTTCATCGTTGTGTTATATGTATGTAATAAAACAATATCTGTTTTTATATTACTAAACAAAGAAATGCTATAATAATTGTATATGTAAAATTATGTTACAAACATATGATAAAATCTACAAAATAAATACAGATATTTCTAGTATTTTCAGTAGTTTTTCTAGTGTATTTGCTTGTTTGTTTTTGGCCCTTTTTTGGTCTTATTTTCAGGGTATTTTCTTGCAGCTTTTTACTCTCTTTTTTTGCTAATTTTTGGGCCATGTCTTGTTAAGTAGTTTGTTACCTCCCCCATGTTTTTTTTTAAAAGAAATCAAAACAATCTGCTCAGGTTTCAAATGGTTATTAAACTACAGTCGACCTTTATCATCAAACTGGAAGCTAAAATGAAAATAGTGAACTAACAGCTGGCTTTAAACTCTCTCCACAGACCTCCTGTCAGTCTCTGTTCGGGCTGCTACAAATCAAACTCGTTCCAGTGAATGCCCACTGCCTGCATGTAAAGCCCCTCTCTCCCCTGAACACTGGGTGACGCTGTTTTTACGCACTGCAATCCAACCCAAACCCTGTATGAGGTGGAAGTTTTTCCTCTTTCCACGTTCAGTAATCTGACACCCAAAAAGACTCCGAGCAGAAGGATGGACCCTTAACTCGGCTGGAAGGACGGAAGGAAGGAGCACTTACCCAACGAGCGCAAACGAGAGAGACCGAGCCGAAGCGAAAATCGCTGTGCGCAAAAAACAACCCCGTGGCTGCGGCAGCGGAGCACAGAGCCCGGGTGCCTGCGCGTCTCCAAAATAACTGGCCGCCCGTCCTCTAAATGCTCCCAAAGCGACAAGTTTCACTTTCCACAGGCGGATGGGTGACTTTCCACGGCGCTTTGTGAGGAGGAGATGATGAAGAATTTCAGCGGCAGTCCCCTTCACAGCAACAACCAGACTCCCAACCACGTTAGAGAGCGAAACAACAGAAAGTACAGCATACTCTCTGTTATACCGCTGCGATTCTCCCTGCGAGGTTATGGTTTCTGCATGGCTACGCTGTTCCTCTTCTGTTTCGGCTCCCTTTTTTACCAGCTGAACGGAGGACCCCCAAAAATCCTGCTGGACATCCGACAGTATCTCGGTAAGAACTTTTCATTTTCTCTGTGCTGGCTGCAGCGCGTCATCCTCAAAGAGATTCTTGTGAATAGAAGTTGCAGTGCACGTCTAGACGCCCTTGCTTTGATTAGACGTGTAAAGGAAAGTTCATCCTAAAATGAAAAGCTGATTATTTGGGCTTGCACTTCTCAGTCCCAGCTGAAAGTCTGTTTAATGGGGGTCAACTGCGTCTCCTCGACCCCATTCACCTTTGAGGAGTTATCTTGGTGATCATTCATAATATTTAAACCCCCGAAGTGGCTCTATGTGAAGTTATTGACACACATTTTAGCAAGTGCGTGCACAACTGTGTATGATGTTATCATATCTCCTATCTCAGAAGGTTTTTCCTTAATGGTTTAAATTTCAACAAATTTACCAAAATGCTGAGGAATGCGCTCCCCTTTGCACCATTTGCAGATCAGTTCTGACTTGTCGGAGCGAGACTGTGATCTATTATGGTAACAAGAACTCAGCAACTGTAAAGATATTCGTACTGTACGCGGATGATGACTGACACCTCTTCTTGTACAGCCAGCTGGTGCGCTCCAGCCACACTCGGCGCTCATTACGCACGACTGGCACCGGTGGAACAAGCGCGATAGTGTTCTCTAAAGACTAAATGCAGGCTGGTGTGCTCTGTCTGAGGCTTGATGCTCATATAATTGAGACAGTGAAAAGTATGTATGTTATAAAATAGATGTTGCCAGCTGTTTTCACGTCAAAGAGATACATCTGTAATTTTAATAATATCTTGCCCTAAAGGGAACAATTCAAAATTTGATTTTTTTCCCCCTGTAGATATGACTTGGCACTGCTTCATTATGTCATTTAACTATACAAGTTATAACAAGAAAAAGAGCCTCATGTTTGGCTGCATCTGCATGGATGTCAGTCTTTAGGACGAGATGTGTCAAGCCTCAAAAAAGGAAGTTTGTGCTGGTGTGTTGATATGTGCTACAGTGACTTAAAAGTGACTTCTTATCAACATGTCTGTCACTGCTACAAGTCAGGCCACAGCTGGGAAAGCGTGTGTGTGTGTTTGTGTGTTGAAAGGAGCTTGTTTTCCTACCTATTTCTCACAGAGGACTCAAGGCCTTTATTTCGTGATAAACATCTGGAACAGAATGAGAGTCACTCACCAAGTCGGCCACTAATCCCCTGGGTCAGATTGGTTTCCTCTAGACACACATGCACACACATATGGCACATGCATGCGTGCACACACGCCTGCACACTGCAGCTGTCAAAAAATCATTTTGATTTGGTGCAGTGTTGGAAACATAAGCAGATATTTTTGAAGTGTACTTTTTGCAGCACACGAAAAGCCTTTTTTTGCTTTATTTGGAGAGTGTTAAAGGGACAGTTCAGATTTTTTTTTAAGTGGGGTTGTATCAGGTATTTATCCATAGTCAGTATATTTTACACAGTAGATGTCTCTCAGTATGTGTCCAGTTTGGAGAAAGGACAGGAGTGCTGAAATGGAAGCTAAGAAATGTACAGCTGTGGATGGGGGTCAGCAGTAGCAAATGTATTTTAGCCACCTATAAAAAGTCCCACTTAAAAGAATCAATATCAGATGAAGTGTACACTATATTGAGATTATTTTCATCCCTTTACCTTTTTGTCAGAAAATCTGTTCCAACAGGGAAACTTTTAACAGCTTCAGTTCCCCATCTATGCTATCGTCAAAGCCACCAGGCTCCATTAACTCGTCTGGTCTACTGCTGCTTCAATCAGTTAGTGTTGAGGGTTGCAACAGTATGAGCTTTTCATGGTACATTAACAGTCTCAGAAAATATTACAGTATCACAGTATTACAGAATGACTGTTATTATCAGTCAGAGTGATGCATAAAGGAGTGAAAACGGAAAGGTTAGTTTTGGCTGAACAAACATTTAATTTCTATAATTGAAACTTGGAACATTTTTTTTGGACAAAAGTATAGTGTCCATTTTGAAAATAACTAAAATTAAGGTGAGATTCTCCATCCAGTCGCATTACTTTAAGTTTCGTAGATAAACAAATGTGCGCGGTATGATAACTGTCAACTTTCATGTCGTGGTATACCTTAAAACCAGTATGTCACTACAACCCTATTTGTTTTATGTGTGAATCCAAAATAACTCTTTATAGCATAAAGTCAAACAAAAGCACAATAAAAATAACTGATAGAGGCAGCGATAGAGCAGCAGCTCCTGTGTTCAGCAATATTACATCAGTTTTCTCAGTGGAGTCTGTCTTTAATCAAAGTGATGTAACGGCTTCAGTTCTTCGCTGTCTGGTGGAAAGCAAAGATACAGCTAAATATATTGCACACTTAAACTGATGTTAATTGCCTTAGGTGCATCTTTTTTTTTCGGGTGGCCAAAATATGTTTTATTTTGGACACCATCCACAGCAGTAATTGCTTAGCTTCTGTATCAGCACTCCTTCCTGCTACTCCAAACTGGGGGCACACAGACTGCCATCTACTTTATGTTATACTTTTACTTTGGATAAGAACCTCATACAAACCCCACTTCAAAAAATCCACACTATCTCTTTAATCCTTTCCCCTACAATGCAGCTCGATTGCCTAAGCAGACTCAATGTACACAACACACACTGAAGCAAAACTCAGTCTGATGAAACTTTGCAGCCTAAATGTGATTCAGAAATTGCAGCAATCGATGCATTTTGTTTTAGAGTAATTGCACAAAGCTAATGCGCGCACAGTCGGACAGCTGTTACGCCTGTTACACTCACTTTCTCACCGAGGAGCACTCTGCTTCTGAGAATGCTCTACAACCGACACACACACACACACCTATCAGCTATATCTCAAACACTTTGTCACACAGGAACAGGATGAAGCAGATGTATTCACACAGACTCGAACAGAAACAACCAGCCAACAGACAGGAACAAATCTATTATTTGCACCCCCATAATCCACCAGCCCTCAGACATGTGGACCATGAGGGTGAGGAATCCCTCTGTTAGGAGATGAATGAACACACCTGCATGACGTGATCTCCACTGCAGCTCTGCACAGAGACCTCGAGGGCCTGTCAAACACACTGACTCCTCCATAGTCTGTCGACCTCAGAAGGGGGGTTTCTTATGTAACAGTGACACAAACACACTGTAGCACCTCCGCTGGGGTCTGGATGAGTAATCGTCTCCGCTCATTACAATGCCGGCCGGGGAAGGGAGAAAGTGCTTTATTCCAGAATCAGATGGCCGAAGGATGTGACGCTGTGTTTAAGTTACTGAGTGGGATTTCAGTAATGGGTGTTTTAAAGTTTTTCAAGTTGGATTCTGAAATGGTCGGCTGTTCGGTGGAGAAGGGAAGGAGAGGGAGGACCAGACTGATAGGCTTCAGTCTTGAGCACTTAAAGGAATGGCTCATTTTTTGAAGTTAAGTCACTCCTTTTCAAAGTCAGTGTATTACCTACTCTAGATGTCAGGTGGCATGCTCCCAATTTGGAGAAGCAGGCTAGGGGTCAGTATGGAAGCTAAGCAATGTACTGGTGCAGAGGGGTCAGCGACCAAACATATTTTTAGCCCCCTAAAAAAGTCCCACCTAACAGATCTATCTCAAGTTAAGAATATGCTACATTGGAAGTATTTTCACTGCTTTACTTTTCCATCAGACATCCCTTTCTGACAGGGAAGCAGTTAATTGCTTTTGTCAAATCCAACAAAACAGTAATTATCGCTCACTGAACACAGGAGCTGCTGATCTACCGCCGCCTCAAACAGTTACAAAATAACTGTTGAAGCAGGTGTAGACCAGCAGCTTCTGTGTTCAGCGACATAAAATAAAACAATTTTCTCAATGGAGTCTGGCTTTGAAGGGAGCGATGTTAACGTCTTTGACCGTTTGAAATCACTGTAAGTATCACTGCATAGTAAGATAAAGCAGTAAAAGTATTCGAAATGTCAGCTTAAGCTCAGTACTTTGAAACCTGGACTGACATCAGTTTCCTTGTGCTGCTTTTAGATGCCTTTTACAAGTATTTAAACCTTTGAAGCCTGAGCAAGTTGGTGTGATTTATTTCAAAAATGTGGAAAAAAGCAATGAGCAACTTGGAAAGAAATGTCTCACCAATTGCAAGAAATTAACAGATGTAGAAAGTTGGTTTTTTTTTTAAATAGGGAAAAAGTTTTCTAATTATCATAATTATATGTTATTAGTTATCTTTTTGAATTATTTAAAATTTTAAGCTTTTTTCCCCACCTATTTTTTTGCTCCAATTATTAGGTTGTTTTCTTCTCCTTTTTCTAATTTCTATTTCAGTTGCTCATTGCCTTCATACCATGTTTTTGAAAGAGAGGCTAATCAGCCAAGGTTGCAGGAGTTTAAACTGACATTTTTTTCAATGGGACTTCCTTCAGTTATCTATATGTTTCACTGCAGACTCCTCTGCAGCAGTACATCGATTAGCTTCAGTCAGCCTTTCCAAACTAGAGGCGTGCCGACTGACATCTACTGTAAGTAATACACTGACTATGCATAAATACCTCATAGAACTTCACTTCAAAAGATCTGAACTATCCCTTTAAAGGTGAGAATCGTGAAATCTGGAAGAAAGGAGGGAACGTGGAGAGCTTGCTGTGCAGAATATTCTCAAGATTTGGTGGCAAAATGGTTTTGAGAGAAGTTGACAAAGTACTGAATGTTCTGCAGTTTCCCTTTTTGTCACCCCGTCAATGACAGACACTCAGTCTCTCTCAGACTTCAATCTACTTTATCTGTCTCAGTGTCATACTGTAGATTGATGAGTGGAACAGCTTGCTGGGTGAGTCAGGAGCTGAAGGGGAAACTCCTTACCCCACTGACTGGAATTAATGAGGAAATAAAGAGGATATTCAGCATTAGTAATCCTCCAATGTGTGTATACTGTATGTGAGGCTCGCGGCCTCCTATAAGCACCCAGTGATTGGCTGATTTATTTACCTTAAGCTGACTTGTGTTACTTTTGGCCACACTGTGCCAAGATGAAGGTGAGGATTCCTGGTGGGGTAAGTGAATGTGGGAGTGTATGGGAAAGAGAATAGTAGGTTGACTTTGCGCGAGCGTGTGTGTTTCTCAGTCGGACGCACTGTGGAAGAAACAGACCCTGTTTTGTTTGGGCCGGCGGGGAGGTTGGTGTTTGAGGGTGTCACTCAGCATAGAGCTGCAAAACGTGCAGACCTTTTAGACCTGGACCGACAGCCTGTCATGGACTCTCTCTCTTACACTTTCTTAATCTCTCTCACACACACATACGTACTGACATTACGTGGACAGAAAGCCTCAATTTGAGTGAAGCGTCTGTCTCGTAAAGGTGTGTCTCTGTGTGTGATTGCACAATCACACCAGACTGTGTAGCAGTTATTCCCCTCGACGTTTGACTCGGCTGAGCTGGAAGGGCTGTGACTGAAACATGATTAAATTCTCAGAGCGATGGACAGCTTGTTTCACCGCTGTGGGCCACCCTGACTGTTCACAGGTCAAGGAAACATCAGTGTAAAGCTAAAAGACTGAATTAAATTATTAGCTGCCAGTTTTGGGCCTCTCTTTATGGAAGCAACTGACTGAATTTATGATTAAGGTGCAAAATAGAAAATAGAAAAGGATTTGGATTCTGACAGAGCTTGAAGCTTGTGTTTGGCTCTCTCTCTCTTCACACACACCATATATCTCTGCAGTGACATTTAAAGTTGATTCTCAGTATTGTCGTGATCTTAGGGATTGTGAATTTGCTGATGGTAATATGCTGCTTTTTAATATTGCAAACCATCCTCTTGTAGCTCCTTGGAGCCGAGAGAGGAGTATCTTTCTTGTTCTCTCAAATCTTCCAGTTATTGAGATGGATCTTTCAGGATTACATGGTGTGTTGAATCCTTCCAAGGGAACAAATGTTATGTACTTTAAAGGACTCTTAAGTGCTCAGGTCTTTCTCAGTGTTTGTGTGTTGTTACAGTTCCCTCTCCCGCTACCATAAATCATAAACTCTGAACAAACTCGGTGCGTCTCTCACTAAGCATTGCTCTGCTTCTCAAAAGAACTCTGTAAAACTCAAAAACATTAATTTAAGTCACCAGAAACTGGCGGGGAAAGTGTTGGAGTTGCAGACTGCGGGGCGGTGTTGGGGATTAGACAGGTATGTGTGGACACAGACGAAGCTTCAGGATATCTCTCCTCCCTCCAGTTTCTGTCACATTTACAGCGATGCTGGCCAGGAAGTGGGTGAAAGCAAAGTGTTTAAGTGAATTCAAATAAAGTTTAGTTTGGCTGGTGACCACTTGGTAGAAGTAGTGCTTCTGAATACACTTAACATGCATACAAAGGATAAGAGGGGGAAGTTGCAGAGAGAAGTGATGCAAAGAGGGAAAGTGAAAGTTTGTGAGAAGGCCGAGAAACCTCTAGCTCCATGTGGACAATGCAGACACAGGATGCTTCACTCATGCTGCACCTCAACTCTGACAGACAGAGTCAAACATGCACAGTACAAACATACAGTGAATGTCATGCTTCGCTGATTGCAAGTGTTGATTGGGGTGGTGCAGTGGTTAGCACTGTCACTAACCTGGTTCAAACCTGCTGGCTGGATTAAGCTCTTCTGTGTAGAGTTTGCATGTTCTCCGGGTCTCCACATTGTATGGCTTTCTCCCTAAAACATGCAGGAAAGGTTCAATGTGCATGAATGCTTGTCTACATGTCAGCACTGTGATAATCTGGCGACCTGTCTGGGGTGTAGCCCAGCTCTCATGCAACATCAGATAAGATTGGCAGTTACAGATAGAGTAACTGATTTAAGTGTTTATTGGATAAAGACTGACATCTCATCATAATTTTTTTTTTCTGCTCTGCTAGATGAACTGGTAAGACTCTTGGTGAAAATGTGCATGTTGTGCAGACAAGCTTGATTGCACACATCTTCTCAGCAATGTTGTGGTGGCGATGTGACTGTACTGTAGTTTGTTTGTAGCCTCACGTTATATTTTTGCTTCTGGCAATTACATTTAGGCTTAAAAATCCAGAAAGTGGTGTTCATTTGTGGAGATTATCTTTCTGAACAAAATGTGAAAGTATCATAAACTCCTGTTTGTCACAGAGTTTATTTTCTGCAGTGATCCAAGATCCAATGGAAGATCCCATAGACTTTTTGATGAGAAAACCCTATCTTGCACTGTTAACGAAAGTGGAAAATAATTAGTGTGTGTATCAGCTTTGTGATTTGGATCAGCTTCAAAATTCAATGGGTTCTGCGTTGGCCCATGCTAAACCCTTCAACCAAGGTTAAAAAAATAAGGCCAATAGTTTTTCCATAATCATGCTGACAAACAGATAAACTGAACAGAAAAACACAACCTTCTTGGCAGAGATAAGAATCCCATATTATTATTATTATTATTTTCTCCAGTGAAACATACATGTGATATTGTCATGAAGTGTGGGGAAAGTATATATAAACTAACGTGCAGGAAATGTCAGAGTAAAATCATCTGTTATCACATGTTGTGGTAGATGACACATTTCCTTGAATGGAAACACTCTGGTGATTTCAGACCCACGCTGATCTTAATTTAAGTGAACTTTCACATCAGTGTTATGTGTTCGGCTGTGTTGCAAAACAGAGATGTTACATTAGGGTAGACATGCAGATGTGGTTTATCATTACAGCATTCACATATAGAAAAAAAGAGACTGCCTACTTGTATCATTGCACTGACAAATATTGTCAACACCTTCTAACACGACATCACATCTTTTTAAACATTTATCTGCAGTGCCTTCTGCACAATCAGAGAATTTTAAACTTCACTTTTAGGAGGGTGTGCAGTGTAGGCACAGTGTCTACAGTCTTGGGGTCAAATGTTTTGCTTAAGGGCAATATCACAATAGTAATCATGAAGAGAGAATGGCATTTATTCACTTTCCCAGGCCGTTAAGTCACAAACCTGTTCCACTGACCTGCTGCCCTCATTTGCTTCAACGGGATTAAAGCATATTTAGTCACACGCTTATTTTATGCAAGTGCACGCCCAAACACAGTAGTGTAGTGGGGAAACTGACACACAAACTACACATATGCAAAAGAGCTTTGTTGAGCTAGCCAGACATGTAAGTGTGATTTTTGGAGCAAACTCGCCACTCCATTTACACCAGTACGCCCACTTCCTGTTAGAGGATATTAAAAATGAGGTCTTTATTTCGTCTTGTCATATTTTGTTCTTCAAACTGACAAATGCAGTGCACCGGCCTTTGGACCAAAGTGACAGAGTCCATGCTTTAAGGCAATTTACCTAAGTGTTGAATAAAATGGAAATCAGTCCAGCGCTGGTCAAGCTGTCACTCTGCATTTTAACAGGGTTGCCAGGTGTGCACCAGTCAGACTCTTGGGTGAAATTGGTCGTGTGGAAAAACACATAAACTGCCCATTTATTCCCTTACTTCTTCTAATTTTTTTTGTTATTTACTTTTGGAGTGTTTGAGCAGAGGTGGCAAACCAAAGCATGCATTTATAGTTGATGCTAAAGGCTGCTGCTCCAAAATAATCTCACGCTCAGGGGGTGAAGATAGAATAATATTTTGCATCCATCCAACACCTCCAGCTGATGAGGCTCATTAAGAGGTGAAGGCAGGACAGCGTGGCCTACTTCCTCTGTATTCCCTCCACCTCCAGTACGTTATGGAAGTGTCGAGGAAAACTAAGCATTGCCTCCGACAGACCCCAAAACAACTCCTAACTGGCGTCACATCCAGCCTAAATGCCAAAACAATCAGACGGCTTGTAATTCCCTCTGGGTTGGTAAAACAAGCAGCCCTCCCCGTTGTGCAGAGGCTCACCATGCTCTGTTTGTTTACCTGCTTTCTAATGTGCATGCCAGCTTGTTAATTGGGTTTAGGGGTCAATAAAAGGATAATGGTTTTTACTTGAATGGAAACCGGAGAAAGAAAGACTCACGATGCTCTGATTTTAATTCGAGGATTTAAAACAATACAAAAGGACGAATTAATGTTACATTAATATTTTATGATTGTCACAAGCACTTGCAGTGAATGGATTAACGTATTTTCTTTATGATAAATGATGATCTCCTGCATTTGTCGTTTTCTAGGTTGTTACAAAATGAAATCATCTGAAGAAAAAAGCTTAATGTTGACCCCGTGATTACATAATAGAAGCAATTAGCATTACCAATTAGCATCGCCATGCCTGAGAGGCTGCCATTGCCCTCTCCAGAGAGACAGGCAAACACTAAAACAACAAAGGGTAATTATCCTCCATTAGTGCATTTGTTTCACCACACGAAACGAGAGCAGATGGAAAAAAATTACCAACGTGCCAACGCTGTTAAACTGCAACTGCTGTTCAAGGCCTGCTGAGCAATGGTGGTTATAACCCAAGAGGAATCTTAGATAAATTTGTGGCCGATGGTTTGTGACTAGACTTGTGTGCTGTGCTCCTGGAAGATTGATCAAATTAAGACATTTAAATAGTAGGCCACAGAAGCTCTTGCTCCACAAAGTTGTGATGTGTTCAGTTAAATACAAAGTTCACTTTTAAAAGATATTTCAATAATTTAAGTTTCGTTTCTGTTACTTTTCAGCTTTGCATCTCATTTCCTAGCCCTCTCAGACTGGTAAAATAGATGTCTACAAACAAACAACAAAGTCATTTTACTGTGAAATTAAAAACTATTTTAATATGAGTGTAGCATTTGCAGAAGGATGATGCATAAAGCAACACAGTAGTGGGAAAACAAAATTGGTAGAGTAGCCAATTTTGTTTTAATAGCACAGAAATTATTTTTTTTAAAGGGGTAAGAAGCTCCTGAGCTCAAAATGAACAATCTATCTATATACAAGGAACTACAATTCCAACCTTAACCAAATTATCTATGCCTTGTACTCTTTCCTTTAGGCTAATGGATTTTATGTCAGGATGTTTTCCCTTAGAAACCTTGCTAAAAAAGTTGGCTTGTTCTAGATAGCTATCTAATAATGCTAGCAAGCTGTTGAAACTACAACTATAGACTATGCAACTTATGCAAATAGGTCGGTAACGACACACAAATCTGATCTGAACACTTGAAAATAATAGTGCAAACAGCCAGATTTGATTGGAGAAGAAATCTGATTTGCCTGCAGTCTAAACGTCTTTTTTTTTCTTTTCCCCAAATGTGGAACTGTTCCTTTAATGCAAAGACGTGAGAGTGGTCTTCTCAACTTTTGCCAAGAAAGCAAGCAAGTGTATTCCCAAAATGACAAGTTATTCCTTCAGAAGCTTTTATAGCCCAACTTTATGATGCAAAAGTGAGGTATGATGTTCCACTCAGCTCTAAGCTTGAGTCTGTTTACTTCGGCCTTTTGTACTCTGTGTAGTCAAGCTCTCTTCGGCTCAGAAGGGGGTTGTTTTTAGGAACTTTGTGCTGTTTTTAAGGGGTTGCCAAGACACTGATGATGACTGGTTGTGGTGACTTTTATGTCAGCCCCTGTGGTGGTGCGTGAGCGGGTGGGTGTCTTGGGGCCCACAGCCACTGGGTGGTACCCTGGCTGATGCTTGTAAGAAGGCAACTACGTATATCCCATAATTTAAAAGATCGGTGCCAGGATAAATAGAGGTCCTGTGAGAATATTAGGTGTCCGCTTACACTTTGTAAACTGAATGCCCTGCTTTAATCAGCTCTGTTCTGTTCATCCTAAAGGAACGAGACCTCTAATCTTAATCCAGGTCCTTTTATGACAGAATTAGAAACAGAGTAATTGCTGTCTGCTTTGTGAGTGCTGTTGATTTTTGGCTTTGCCCTTCCTTATATCTCTGTGCCCTGGTGTCGTTAGTCTGTTTGGGAAGTTTACTTTGGCGAGCAAGCACTCCAAATTCCTTTGTTTATTGCCACAGAACACCCAACATGTTGAGCCCTTGTTTCCGTCCCGTTGGCCACATATACACTTGTCATCAAACAGCAGGTCTGTGTGGTCACTAAAGTCAAGCAATTATTTTCCAATTTGATTCAACAACTGGAGTCTGACTTTTTTCATCAGGGTCCAAGGTGGCAAACGGACAGCCTGAGGCCAAGTAATTGGTTGTTATGGGAGTTGTTAAGAGGAAACATGCTGCCTGGTGGTCAGCAACATACCTTGTTCAAGGAACTCTGCCTATCTTTATTCAGAGTGAGTTTACCACAGCTGTCTGCTAGTCTCATTTCAAGGCAATGAAAAAAATATATAGTCGTTTAAAATAGCAGCTTTAAATATACAGCGGGGCAGATAGAGCAGCAATGCCCAACCCATGTTGTTAAAACCACCATGTGCTGGTTTGGGGAAATGTATTGCCTTGCACTTTAAAGTTTTATATAGCCTGTTCCCTTTTTGGGTTCAGCTGAGTAGAATGAGAAAGACAGTTTTCTGCAGTTTTCTTGAAACTGAGGCAATTTGCAGAAGTAATTCTATATATTAGAGTAAATCATGACTCTTTAAAGATGCAATGTGTATGATAAGGTAAGAATGGTAGTTTTAAACATTAAAAAAATTAACTAACATTGTCATCACAATGTGAAGAAGTATGCTAACCTGCTAGCCACGACCGGTCCGGTCTTTTAATACCACTTGTACCACAAGAGGCAATATTAAGTTACTGTAGCGTCAAGTTTACCCTCAGTTCAACATAAGACAAAGAAGGAAAGTCCAGTATTCATTGTTGTTGTTGTTTTGAGATACCTGCAGTCTCTCGCGACATGAATTTCAGCAATCTTTTTAGGTCCTCAACTTCCTCTTCAGACTTAGAAAAGCCCTCTTTGGTCATCTTGCTTGCTCAGTACAGTGTGTACATGGTGGACCAAACAGTGTCTACGGAAAGTAAAACAAAGATCATGTTTTGTATTCATGTCCACATACTGGGTGCAGCCAAGCCAAGCTAGCCAACAGGCTCATCAGCCTCATTTGGTCCACGCAAGACCAAGAATATGTCCCAGCTCAGAAAAACTGATGTCCAAAATCCATGATACTGGTGTGGTTAGGTCAGTATTGCTAGGCTAAGCTAGCTTGCAGGTTTACCCTTCCTTACACATTTAACCCTGTGATCTTAAATTGTTGTCTCAATCCAGATGTTGGTCAAAGGCAAAGTATGTCCAGAGCCAGATGATTCAAAGTCTGAAGTCCACAAAGCACAGACAACACACGCTGTAACGTTACTGAAAACTGTTCCAAATGTTTTTGACATGACTGTTTTATTGCTACAATGGTCTAACTAAAACTGAGCTAAGCAAGCAAATTATACATTAATGTCACGTTAGGTTAAGATAGCAACAATGGACAAAATTAGCATCTAGTTGAGGAATATAGTGGAGCATTTAGCAGCTAAACAGTCAGACATTTCCCTCAACAGATAGTGGAGACCAAAACTAGGCCTAAAGAAGAGTGAATATCGGACTAACATTCCTCAAGTGACCAGAAACATGACGCTGAGTAAATGCTCATTCTGATTGTGAAAACAATGTCTTATTGTGGATGTAGTCATTGGATAAGCTAAATACATAATCTAACCATGCTAAGATTTATTTTTTCCCAGATCCTCTGTTGTTTTCAGATGTAGAAATCAACAGGTTGCACAGTTGCTAGATGTTATTTAGCCAGACACCATGACTGAGACCTGAGGGCAATGTATGTGTGCGGTTTTCAAAGACATCAGAAGTTACCTTGTTGTAAAACGATACCATAACACAGATGATGATTTTCTACAGCCTTAAGGCTTTATGATGATGGGGGCTTTTCATCTGCTTTGCACAGGCCTGTTTGCCCCCAAAGCCCTAACTATAAAATTTTGAAAGACCATGTAAATGTGTGTGATTTTGCTTTCACTTGTTTGTGTGCAAGTGCTTGTCAGCTTACATAAAAGATTCAGTTGTTTCATTCATAATATACCACTGCTGCAAGAAATGACTTTACACATTCCATTTTCATTTCATTGCACTGCAACATTTTCCTCTGTTTAGTCTAAGAGCTGGTCTGTGTTTTACACCCCAACTTTAGGATTTTTACAAGAAACCCACTCTTCACACGAGCTAGAAAGAATGCATTTATTTTTGTTTAGAGAAAGATAGTTTTTACAGAGCCACGCCACATATCTGAAGGCCAAGCTAAATAAAGAGGAAAGCTGTCTTCTGACCCCTCCCACCCCCCGAACAAACAAAGCCTTAAGCAACAGGTCTTTATTTCTGCCACTGAAAGTCAGAACTCTGAAACTGAGCCTGAAGTAGTACCTGTACAGCTGACTTATAGATATTATTATCATTTTATTGCTTGCTGACACCAGAGACAGTGCAATATGTTAACACTGACAGAGTTTGGATATGAATCTGCAAAAAAGCTGTACTCCACTGCCAATTTTCCATAATGCAATCCATTATCTCAGTTTTAAAGAGCCCATACAGTCAAATGTGATCTAGATAAATGATAGTTTTCTTACTTTTCGCTTCTCTTTTATTAACTTTACATCTGGGGAAACTCCCAACTCCTTTTTAAACCCCCATGGCATTTTGCTCTGCATTCCACATTACAAGATACCTGACATCTTAATACTGTTATCAGCAGTGAGGCTTCCTGTCCCTGTTTGAAACAGGTGGAGTAACTATGCAGTGTTTCCCAGAGAATTAGAGTGTATCTGTGGCAGTAGTTTTCTTTTATTTTTTCTTTTAAACATATGCATGTCCCTTTGTATCATTCTGTGTCCCCTTTTTGAATTCAGAGGTTTTTGTGGGTCTGGGAAGGCAGCGCAGGCAAAACTCTTCATGATTGCTCTGTCAGTCCATTCAGAGCTGATCAGATTGATGTATGAGAGGAACCGTTGCTGCAGAAGCTAGAGGATACAAACTTTTAGACCCCGTAGATTGACAATTTAGTTTCACTTTAAATGTGACTGATGCTCTGTGCTGCGAGAGAGTGGTACTATAAGTAGCCATATGGTATGCATATTTCAACAGTGATACGGTCCAGGTCCAAAAATAAAAGATGCATTTGTGGCAGCAGATGTTTTAATTGTTGCAGGCTGCCACAAATAAATTAATTTGTGGGAAAAAAAGCTGCTATGCCTTGAGAATAAATATATTTCATTTCTTCAAAGCTTCTTGTCTGACCTGAGACAGATTCGTGTATTGATGGCAAAAGGAGGGGGTGGATGCTCTTAGGAAGGCCTGAAAGCATTTTTGAAATGTTCACATGGAATGTGGTCGTCCCCCGTGGAAAGCAAACCTCACCTCGACCAAATCTCACACCTCTGTCTCAAAATGTGCTCTCTTCTTCTGAAAACCCACCTCTGTCTCCCACCACTTTTCGTTCCGTCTTTCTTAACATGTCCCTTTTTTAACACACTGTTCTCTCAACACCTCATGTGAAGACGGCAATGCAAAAAGTGACTGATGGCCCATCATACCCACCAAAAAAAAAAAAAAAGCAAAGGCATGTGCTAAAATCCACATTCTTCCATCAACTGTCACACTTATGAACTCTTCAGTATCCAGATCTCTTTTTCTTCTCGGTAACCTTCCCAACAACAGATTCTTCGACTGCTAAAGCCGCAACCGAGGTGTACTGTAGTGCTGCAGCTCTAAGCTGCAACCATAACCCTGTACAAATGTTCTGGTCTGTTGGAGAAACCACATTTTCCAGATGTTTTGAAGAGGCATCTTGAGTGAAAGTCAACACAGTCCAAAGTTAACAAAGTCTGTATCCAAAGACATACAAACGCCCAGCTTCCAAGAAGTAGTTCTCTTTACTGTCTGGTCAAAACCCCTTATTCTCAGCAGGGGACTGGATCAGTGGAGGAGTCAGCGGGCGTGGTTGGTGGTGTTAATTACATGGGTGGAGAGTGATGCATTGCATTTGACTCGTGTGTTTTGAAAGAGAGAGTAATAGAGTTCAAATTGAAACGTTTCACCTTTGCAACCAAGCAGAGACGTTCAGGAATGTAAACGTTCCACAACAAGTATCTGTTCAGACTTTAACAGGAGTTCAAAGGTCATGTTAGGACCTCATATAAACCCAACTTGAGGTCAAAGGGGTAACTCTGTAGTTTGGGACTGATTCTTAAACATAGTGCTTCTAATGCCCCTTGAAAAGCCATCAGTTGTCTGGCCTGGTTCACTGGCCCAGATCCTGGTTGTGTAGTGTTTCCACTGGCCTGGCCCAAAGCAACTTGCCTGCCTCTTTTTGGCCCACCAGCACCTTCCTGCTGCACCAGTCTGGCTTTGGACTGGGCTGAGGTTGTGCCAGTTGGACTTGCCAGTCCTGTAAATCCATCCATCACTCTGCGGAAAGCTGTTCTAATTCTTTACCACAAATTCTCACCCCAAGAGTTGCCACGCTCTCTCCAACTGTTTACCTCGCTTTTCTTTCCCCCTGTCTCCCTCCCTCTTTTTCCACCCCCATCTGCTCCTTTACCGCGTTCTCCCTCTACATCTTCCTGCTGTGTATCTCCTCTCTCACTGCGTCTTCTTTTTCTCTCCTCCTCTTGTTTCCTCTCCTGGAAGTCTGCAAAAAAAAAAAAAACAACCTCCAAGTAAAATTTTTTCCTGGAGAGCAAACTCTGAGCAAACAGATGCAGCCTCTATGCTGTTCTACACACTACAGTGGACGCGTATGACACACACACACACACAGTCATGCCACTGGGTGTATTGGCTGTGTGGTATTACCAGCTGGCACGTTTGTGTCTCTAATCACTACATGCAGTTCCATTACATACTCAACCGCAGGATTTCAAAACCACTGTCTCTCTGAGCTCCCCTGTATCTTCCTCCGCCCATCTGCATGCTCATTCATGTGCATGCGTCTGTTGTTTACGCGTTTTATCTGTGAGGGAGAGTTTGCCGACCGATTTGTAAACAAGCATCACAGTATCAGTGATCTCCAAGTACTTATATTTATATAAGCTTTTACAACTAATTGTTAAAACTTCTCCTGATAGATGATGCCAAGACATACCTGGCAGATTTATATAATCTGTTATTGTAAATGGCTGCTATTTCACTGTCTGAGAGAAAAAAATGTCACTCTTGTTTACGTCTGTGTTGGTAAATTTTGCTGTAGGGTGTGGTTGGGGGGTGATGTATCAAATATACTTGATGTATTGTGGTTTGTTCCACATGTTGTATATATATAACATGACTATATGGCAGACATTCAGTATATTTACATGATGTTAGAAAAAGTCGAATTATTGTGTTAGTCTGACCAAAACTGGACTGGACTGGACTGGACTGTAAAATACATGTGAACATGTTAGTCTGGCTGAAATTGTATAAAGGCAAATCAATTTACTCCTTCATGTATACATGTATACGGACCTGAACTGGCCCTGACGTCCCCACATCAGGCCTTGACTTGGAATTCGAACAGCATAAATTCATAGAACATAGCAGGGAAAAACAACAGAAGAAGAGGTGAAGAAAACAAAATAAGATGAAGGTACAAAGTAGAGTGTAGAGTGTGTGTGCAATGTACAGCGCCTAAAAGTTATCCATGTTGTCACTGTTTGGCATGCAACCCGTTTGCTTGATAACTTGTTGGGGATGTGACATAATTGGCCAACCGGAAGAATGTGCTATTGCAACTAGCTGAAAGGGGACATATCACCACAGAGACAAAGCTGGACATACTTCTGTCAATAAAGCGATTCTGCTCGGTGCTTGTATACTGGGACAAGGACAGTAATCCAATTAAATGGCCTAATCAAGCTGTAACTGTAGCTGGGCTTAATTGTGCAAATAACATACTAATTGGATGTAAATTGGCTCCCTTCCTCTCACAGACACATAAACAAAAAGACTAAAACATGAAATATCACACGTTCCTCCACCCATCCAGACCACTCCATCCTGAGTGATGTTAAGATAGCAAGAGAGGTGTGACGTCCACTCCAAATTGGTCTATTTAAAAACAATACTTTATTTACCTTTATTTTATCACTACCTTGATTGATTGATTGAAATCTTTATTTCAGACATGTACTTTTTCCCCCTAAGACCATGAACATACAAACCAACAAAAGAAGAGTGCTTAAGAAAACAAGTCAGTTGTAATAGTGTGTTCACATGCTATTTTACTTTATAACTGCAGTTCATTTAATCATTTTGTATTTTATTAGTCTACAGTAGTTTAGAAGTTAGTTCAAAATATTGAGATATGTGTTGTGTATCACAATATAGCCTAAAAATATTGCAATATAATTTTTAAGCCATATTGCCCAGCCCTACTGTAGGAGACATACAGTTCAATGCAAATGCAAAATACAGTAAAAGATAAGATAAAAGATATTGAGATCACAACTTGTAGGTGTTATCGGTAAACATAATTATCAGTTTCTATCAGCCAGTCTTTTTATTGCTCATTTTCTCCATAGTCGGACCACAAATTTGGAAACCATCATCATCTTCCTTCCTCATGCAAGTGTTTTCTTTGCCGTTAACTCTAAAGATGACCCTCACGACTTTTCTTCCTCCATGTGTTTCATAACAAGTTGTTGTGCATCGTGGCTGTAGCATGTATCTCAGTGTCAGCTTGTCTATAATTAGCTGGTCGGTTCTAATGAGGTGTTTCTGAAGGGCTGAAGCGAACCGCTGACCACCAGCTAGCGTAGCGTAGCCCACATTGCCAAATTAAAGAGAAGCTCAACCTTCAAGGCCACGCTTAGATGGAGCCTGCACTCCCAGACGGCAGCCCAGAGCGCTTTAGTCAGTAGTACACATTCAAAACATTTGTCGAAAAAAATCAGTACTTTTTGTTTATTTCTGGTGTTATGAAGCACCATGTTGGATTTATACGCCTGGTGTTTCCTGTTGATGTAGTTAAACTAAAGAATGCAGCGCTGAAATCACGCCAGTGAACTATAAGGACCACAATTCACTGCCCTCGTGTAGCAGCATGTGGACATGATAATGAGAAAGGCAGCCTTTGCTAATTTTACATTGTTTATATTTAATTAACACAAAATAAAGAAATAAAATAAAGCTCTGTTAACCAATGATAAGATTCAGATCCTTCAGTACTTAAATAAGAGTAGCATTAAGACAATCCAAAACTACTTACAGTATCTATGATCTGTAAAATGTACTTTATTTTCAGGAATAAGTATACTTTTTGTAGGTCATGGTTTCTATAAGTTCTATATATGTAATAATAATATTACCTTAACATGACTTTGTTGTATTTTATTGTTGTAGATTGAGGTGGAGCTACTTTTTAATCTACTATATAACAATTTATCATAATTTATAAAAAGAATGTATGTTTTCTAAGTATGATCTTAATCTTAGCAGTCAAAGTATAACAACTGTATAGAAGTTAGCTGAAACAGGCTGCAATGTAATGACCAAGGGCAATTTGGCATTGTCAATTTAGGTCCACTAAAAGTGCTTTTTTTGCCACTGACAGGCTCAAATTAAAATTCTAAGTGTCTGACAACATTATGGAAAGGATCTCTACAAAGATAGATTGTTTGAAACCTGGAACGCCATGTTTCTTGTGCTGCTTTTAGATGCCTTTTACAACCTACAGAGAGCAAATCAGTGCGATTTCTTTCAAAAACATGTAAAAAAAAAAAAAAAAAGGCAGTGAGCAGCTTAGAAAGAAATGTTCCACAAACTACAGGAAATTAGTATATTTAGAAAATTATTATTATTATTTTTAAGAAAAATAAAAGGAAAAAATGAAATAGGGAAATGTTTATAATTATCATAATTACATATTTCTAAATTATGTTACAAAGTTATTTTTAAGCACTTTTTTGCTTTTTTTTTGTTTTGTTTTATTTTTAATTTTTGGGTAATTTTCTTGTACTTTTTTTTTTTACTAATTTCCTGCCAATCTTTGGATGATTTCTTCTTTCATTGCTTATTGCTTTTTCCCGTGTTTTTGAAAGAAATAAAGCCAATTTGCTCAGGATTTAAAACGTTAAAGATCCTTTTTGTTTAACCGTAAACAGCCTGAAATTGCCATCGTCAAACCCACAAAACTACGTTTAAATAAAAAGTAATTTAAACGTGAATAGAGCCAGCATATCTTCACATCAAACTGTGTGAATTAAGGGTTAATTTCAACCAAACCAGAGCTGGTAATAGTTGGAACAGCGAAAATGCAGACCACTTCTGAGTTTGATTTTGTTTCTGTTGATTTTGAATTAAGTGTGTTTTACATGATGATTTCAGGGTTGTCTCTGGTTAAACAATAAAGATCTTATTCTTTAACAAAAATGTCTATCTCTGTGGGGATCCTTTACATAATGTTTTCAGACACATAATAATAATAATAATAATAATAATAATATTAGTAGTAATATCAATAATAAGTGGATGTAAATGAACTATGGCTGTATCCGACTCCAAATTATGTCATTCGAATCAGATTTGTCTGTTAAATACGAACATTTTGTTTTATTCTATATAAAATTGAAAAAAACAACGAAAAAAAAACAAAAAACAATTGTCTCCAACTCATGATTCCAGCCCTAAACTTAACAGTGCTCAGCTGCCCTGAGTGATAACATTGCAGTCCATTTTGCAACTGTTGGCTGCAACCCTCTCACTCAATACTGCACTGATTTCAAAAATAGACACAAAAACACAATAAAATAGGATCCAGGTTGGAAAATTAACCCTTTAAAATGGAAATTGGAAAACCAAGTAATAAGTAAGTCCAAAATTTAATTTCGTAAAGTGAATAAATGTACTCATAGTACAGTAGTACTAAACCTCAGACCTGTGCCAAGCATCAATAGCCTTATTCATTAATGCAGAGGCACACGCTGCTCAGTCACATTTGTGAGAGTAACCTATGGTAATGTAGACTGTGGTGTGCATGTTGCTGCCTGTCTATTTATAAGAGTAAAGGATCCCGGTGGTCTAAATAAAGGGGTCGAAGGACCAGCAGAAACTGGGCCCATGTGGGTTATTCTTCCCACAAAACAATTCCCAGCTTTCCCAGCTGTGTTGCCCCACAGAGATGGAAAGCCACATTGCTGGAACCGGGCTTTCGAGGATGTCATGTGTCCCGGTTGACGTCTGTGCTTTGGATTATTAAACGCTTTTTAGGGAAACAGGCGGAGGAGAGGGCCGTCCTCCTCCGCATTGTTTCCTCATTAGCCAGATGTCCTTTACTTTTTTGACTTCCTTTATCTCCTCTACCCCTCGTTATCTCTGTCTGTTCCTTTTCTTTAATCCCCCTGACAATCATCTCCCAGACTAGAGTCCCAACGAGCGGGACAGATTCCTGCTCGTATATTTATAGGCAGAGCTAAAAGCAGCGTGACACATTGATTACAGGCCGGTGCAGACTGTCTGAGTTTGTGAACTGTGACCGGCAGCGTATGGACTAAAATGATCACGAGTGACCACAAGTACAGTTGGACAAATGCATAAGCAGTGCTGTCGTGTGGTTCTGTGCTGACGTCTCTAGAATGTCAGTGACATGTTGAGGTTTTAAATGTAACTTGGATCCAGCTCTTGCTAAACCATAAGTTTAAATGTGGGTGTAGATGCAGGGTAGCTTTTATTTTGGCATTTGTTTTCATTTTTCCACTCTCATACCATCTCAATATTCAGCGCAACATTCAGTTTTCACACCTCCTATTCAAAAAAAGGTGCAAAAAATAGATTAATGCATGCCAGTTGCGGACCATGAATGAATGCTCTCCATTCAGAGGCAGACTGCCAGACCACGATTGAGAGTTAATCATCATAGCTGCCCTCAAATGACAATGAGCTGACCGTCAGATGGTGTTTATGAATGGGAGCTGGTTATTTCTTGCCGCAGCTTTCTCTCTCTGTGACTTAGTGCTCGGTCTGAATTTGAAGCCGTGCCCACGTTTCCAAGAGGCCAGTCAAGGGTGAGAGAGTTTCCCTCACCTTAACACCGTGGAGCTCTACCAGACCCATATTAGCATGAATCAACAGCGTTTGCGTGTGGATGCTGTGTTTGTTTGCCTCCGCCTTGCATTGCAAGCGTACAGTAGCTGTATGTGTGTGTGAGGGTGAGAGAGAGGGAGTGTGGCTCAGCAGGGTGCCTGCTGGAGAGTGCTGTACAGGGTTTCAGTGTGCTGCCTCTGATTCAGATGTGATGTGTAACCCTGCCTCACCACAGCAGAGGCAGAGGGAGATTTAGCACCTTCAACCCTTCTTCTGCTCCTAATAAGAGAAACAGAAAAGGAAAACACTTGGCACTCTGCTGGTACTGTAAGGAAACCCACTTTATGAAGAAAATTGGGTTCCTAATGACCCATAATAGGTGTATATTTCTTTATTGCTTCTCCTTAAGAGCTTGTGGTTTGTGTTTTTGTGCCAGAGAAGTGCTAAACAAAGGGAGTGCAGGAGTGGGCCAAGGAGAAATGACCAAAATGTAGCCATGCATAGAGCATTTGTTGTATTGAAACAAACATGTCAGCATAGAAGTATTTGATAATTAGTGCCGTTATTAGCTTAATGATGAGTCTCTTTATCATAACTGGTTAGATTTATTATGTGTGGCAGTTTAGGGGCCGTTTTTTTCAGTCCGCAGAGATATTTTTCTTTCTACACTAATTATAAAATGTTTAATGAAAGAGACAGCAGAGACATCAATAGTTCAACTTTGCAGATTGAGCTTTCTTTCTTTCTCTCTTTCTATTGCTTTTTTCTTTTTTGTTTTCTGTCCTTATTTTTTTTCTTTTTTTGTTCTTTGAGTTGTTTATTCTTTCTTTGCTGTTTTTTCTCTTTTTTGTTCTCCATTTTCTTTTTTCTCATTCTTTTCTTTCTTCTGTCTTTTTTTCTTTTGTTTCTCCTTCCTTCTTCTCCCTCCTGCATTTCTGTTGCCTTCAGTCTTTCTTCCTTTTTTTCTGTCTTCATTTTTTCTGTTCTTTTTCTTGTGTTCTTTTTCTTTCATTCTTTTCCCTTTCTGTCATCTTGTATTTTTTGTTATTTCATTCTTTCATTGTCTTTCTCTCTTTTGTTCTCTATCATTTTTTCTCTTTTGTTTTTCTTTCTTTCCCTCTTCCTTTTGGTTTTTATTTTGTTTCTTCCTCTTTAAGCCTTGTATTTTGTATTTCTCTTGTTCTGTATCTTTTCTCTTTCTTTTGTCTTTTGTGAGGTCCAGACACTTCAAGACTCACTTCATAAGACACATGTACATTCATTTAACATTATATCATCTACCACCACACCTAACCCTCGCTTAATTGAAGAGTGTAGTCTTGCAATGATCAAAATCAGAATTTTCTGGCATTTACCGATGCCACTCACAACCACTGACATGTTTTGTCACCAAGAAACACTTTGGAGTTGAAAATAGTATGCATACATACAACTTTCTCTGTTTGCTGCAGCTGGATCACAGTTTATGCCTCTTTGCACTGTTACATCACACAGCATGAATCAGTTGACTGAACTTCAGTTTGTGTAGGAAGCCTAATGTGATGTGTGTGCGTGTTTCCTTATGATGTACTTTGTGTCAAACACCTACCCGACTTGCTCAAGCGGGCGGCTGATTTTATGTGTCCAGGGTTTAAACAGATCTGTCTCTAAATTTTCTGCACCCTGAGCATGAATCAACCTACAAGTGCTAATTATCTAGACAAACTACCATTACTTCCTCAACTTAGTCACTTCGAGTCTTCCATTACATCTGGTTGTAAAAACAAAGCGGGTCCATTCTTTCTTATCTTGTAGCTGTTTTATGACTTTGGATGTGATTATTATTGTTGGCGATGATCAACAGTGCAGACCATGGCTCGCTTTCACATTCTGCCGTTAAATTTGATTCATGATGATGTTGGATTGATTTTAAAATGCCCTGATTGTTACTGCAGTGTGCAGCCTGTTTCAAATGCTTCATCTATAAATACTTTGCTGTTCTTGGAAGTGAGAGCTGCCATCTGTTGTTTATTGCTCGGTTGTTGCTCTTTGCTCTGTTTTTGGCCACTGTGGTTCGGTGAAGTGCCAAACGCCTGTCACTGCATTATCACCAAACTGTTCAAACATTGCCACTCCATTTAGATTGTTCGCTTCAGTTACATAAAACTGTTTTATTTCCCTATTAAAAAAAATAATTCAGTCGGGATGCTCTGTAGTGTAGACAGTAAACATGTTTCTGATTATGCAAGCATGATACGTGATACCTTTACAGTTATTCAAAAAGTTTGTTAAAGTTCTCCGCTTCTTGACTGGGGCAGATCACCGTCACCAGCATGTGCTCAACACATGGCAAATGCACTTCATTTGGCACCTGATGAGGGTAAGGAAAAAATAGCGTGTTAGGAAGTGCGTGTGTGTGTGTGTGTGTGTGTGCACTGTGCACATGTGTGTATTGAGTTTCAGGAGGCACTATGATGATGTCATGGGGTACAAGGTGGTCTGCTGCAGACGCACATCCTGTGGCTTCTGGTAACGGGCACTGTAAAATGTCCTTGCACACTTATACACACACACACACACACACACACACTTTTTCTCACATGCACGCATGCACCTTTATCTCTTTGTCTTTTCTGTCCTTGTTTTCCACCTCTCTCACACACAGGCATGCTCATTGTACGTGCAATCAAATGTTCAGACTGCACACCTCACTCTTTTTTTTTACTCACATTTCCACGTTCCTGTTTTTCATGGTCTTTAGCATATCACTCACAGAGACACACATATCCTGAGTGGATCGAGCACAAAACAAGGGAGTGGCAGTGCCTCGGGCCAGAAGCGGTTTAACCTGGCACTGACCAGCGCTGCAGACCAAGATGGAGCCTGACAGCAGTTTCCGTCAAATGGGTATTTATGTAACAGATGATGCAGGCACGGAGTCCAGTGCTCTGCCACCGTCAACTGTGTAATTAGTGAGAGGTTTGGGGTTTTGCGGACTCTGGTTACACATGCGAAAGCACACACATGCTCAAATACACATGTTAAGTGCAGTGTGTGGATGCAAATATTTTAAATGCTTTTCTGCATTATAAAATATTGCAGAAACACAAGAGCACAGTGGCAACCACACTGCACCTGTGTATGGAAACCAGTCAAAAGGTGGAGGGGGAGAGTAATGCTTTGGAAGAGTTTAATTCTTCCAAATTGGCAATTAGGTAAGAAAAATATTACCAAATTATGATTATAATGATGATGTATTAGGGGGATTGAAGTAAAGCAATTATGTCATTGAAATAAGTCAGCTATTGAATATTTGTGGAAAACTCCCTGGCATTTGGGCATGATGTATTTTTGAATAGTGTTGGCGTCACTCCTGGTCTGATTCCCTGTCAGCAGTGAGCAGAAACATTTCTGACTCCTGATTCTACTGTTTGTGTCAGTTTATGGCGTCTGTTTATGAAACTTCCATTGCTACAGATGTGTTTGGGTTTTATTGTGGAGGCAGTTTTCCTACTTTGTTTTATGCTTTTTTTTCTTTTCCAGTTTATGCACTGTTGCTCATCTATTTTTGCTGCCATAGAGGCTGCGTTTTTCTTTATTTTACCAGCTAGTATTTACTGTTTCCACAGTGAACAGGACTTTGGAGAATTGCTGCCCAAACGATGATGACACTGTTTTTGTTATACAGGCTGTGGCTTTCAGATTTGGAGTTATTTTTACAGCCCATCAGTGTATTGGTTTCTTTGTTATCTAGTGGTGTAAAAGAGAGAAAATGTGACTTTTGCATTGGAACATAGAGGGCTGCTAATTAAGAACCTTTTTTGTGACTGATATTTGATTCTTGTTAACTGATTATTAAACTTGAAGCGACAACTTTAAGGGTGTGTTGTTATTTATAATTATAATTGATTGTAGACCTGCGTGTGGTGTTTCTAGCAGGGTAGACGTTGAACTTACTGTTCTGTGTAATAGCAGCAACAGAAAGTTTGCTGATCCTATCTACCTTTGAAGAGATTTTTTTATCTAATGAGAGGGGGATTACCTCTCTTATAGATGTCCACCTCCGCTTCTGGGTCATTAGATTGTTGAGGTGTGCTGTGGTCGGCCCCCAGGAGCAACATCAGTAGTAGCAGTAGACTCTGCTGTCTCATCATGTCCCCCTGTAACACTATTAGTGGTACCACTAACTGGTATTTTTTTTTTTTTTTATCATTGTTCACTGGTTAAAGGGTAAATTAGTAACAAAGCTAGAACATATTGTAGAACAGTGGTTCCCAACTGGTTCCAGACTTTCCCCTCGTCATTAGTTCATGGTCCACACAGTTTGAAATACCCAGTGTCATTCTGTCATTTTGTTTGGCCATATCATCTAACAGTTTGCTGTCTCTGTAAAATAGCTGTTCGTTATTTACTCACTCTACAGCAGGAAACAGCACTTCAAAATAAAAGTTCTGCATTGGAAATTCACTGACCCAATTTTGGACTGCAACCCACCAGTCTCGGACCACTGTTGTGGAATGCATACATTGTTTTCCTTACCTTTTGATTTAATACATTTCTAAATCAATTTGTGGAAGTTACTGAAACATTAACATTTTGAATGATTTTAATATTCTTTGATAACATCAGATGGACTAAGATAAATATTACTACCAAAAGAAGACATTGCATTGCGTATGTGTCTTGTTAAATGACCTCCAATGAGAGTCTTTGACCCTTATTGGGCCATAATATACTGTATGTCTGGAATGGATCATCTCTGTGCTGAAATCACACCTCTCTGTGTCAAGCAGAAGAGTATAACAGTCCCATAAAGGTCTATTGTTGGGGCCCATGAGAAAAGTAGCACACTTCAGCGGACCACAGTCACACAGTGTGTGGAGCTCCATTTTTTTTTCCCGCTGTGGAAATATTTTATGACATGGTCTCACTTTTGACAAGGCTATCCAGAAAGCTACTTCAACTGCCCAACTTTTTTTGGACTGTAAGTCTCTCATTCCATTTCATCATTTCTCTGAGCATCGCTCGTATGTCTGCCTCTGTCCTTTATCTCTCACAAACCTTTATTTGTCTCTTTAAGTGCCTCTCTCCTCCTTCTCCTTCTCCTCCTCCTCCTCCTCCTCCTCCTCTCTTCTGTCCGTCACGCCAGTGTGAGACTAAGCACCACACAGGCTCTCTTTATGCAGTCTGTTTGTTCTGCAGGGCCAAGCTGCGGCACCATCCCTGCCCTGCTCACTGGTGAGCAAAGTCTGATAAGAACCTCGCTGCTGCTGCTGCTGCAGGGACAGATAGAGATTAGATGTTAGATTTGAGACGTGAGGCATCAAAATAAATAGCTCTTCAGTTTCTGTTTGACTTGCACATGGTTTACAGAAACACATGGACACACGTTGCTACGATTAAAGTTCTGTCATAGCTTATAACAATATACAGAGGAATGCATGCATCACTCTGTCATCATCCATGAGACAAGGGTCTTTCTCACAGCTGGTTGAGCCCCTGGGCCAGCACTTCCTGTCAGGAAGCAATAAAATCCTATCACACTCCAGAGCTAGTATACTGCTAAATAATTACAGCCAATAATCACAACATTGTATATAGTGTGAGTTCCTTATTTTCATTACCTTTCACAAATAATCACATTAGATATCATTTGACAAAGAACCACAGTTTGACAGCTTGAATGTGTGCTGTATTTATTTCAGTCTTTCTCTCTGTGTGTGCTGGTGCATGTGCTGTATATACAGCACTGTATCTACTCTCTGTGTGTGAATGAATCTGTGCTTTCTGGTGGATTCATTATGTCTCACTCTGTTGAAGGCATTTCAGGCCGTTGAGGAAGCTCTAGCTGCCAGATAGTGCAATTCATCTCCTTCTGCTGACCTCCGCAGTGGGCTCACAAACTGATTTGATAACAATTTGTTCCTGTTTCCCCTCTTGCTGTCTCTCACTCTTCCCCTCTCTGCCCCCCCCCCCCCCCCCCCCCCCCCCGACTTTCTTTCTTTTCATTTCTTTTCATTTCCTCGTTGTGGACGCTGTACACTACAGCAGCTGCTTTTCCTGAATCATCTGTCATATGACAAACCCAGAGGAATTCTGGTTCTCTGTAGTAATTCACAAGCTCTTTCTGATCCCTCCCTCATATGGCTTTGTCTTCCCTCTTCCCTCCACTGCCCACATTCTGCCTCTTTCCTCTTTTCCATCCAGAACTTAATGTAGCCCTCCCCACAGGGTCCCACAGGGTGCGGCACAGCAGGTGATTTACATTGCACACCACAGACATTCTGCATATGTGCATGAATGTATGTGGACATGTATATTTTATAGAACGAACCACAAGAAGACCCTGGACAACTAGTAAAAGGAGTAGTTTGAAATTTTGGGGACATGCTCTAATTGCCTTTCTTAGCCTTCTTGCCTTCTTAGCATAAAGACAATGGGGGAACAGCTAAAGTCTGCATGCCAGGACCTCTAAATCTAATAAGTAAGCTTCAGGAGTTAGTAGACAGATTATTTATTTACCTTAGCCAAGCTAGCAGTCTACCCTTGTTTTCAGTCGTCTGTATGTTCAGCTTATATAACAGTCTCTAACTAAGATAACTGTCAATTCTCAACAAAAACAAAATAAAAAACATTTACCTCCCAAATGACCTTTTCTTTATCATTTATTCACCTCTTATGTTAAATTTGTGAAGAAAACTTTTTGTTTCTGGCATGCCCACACTGTGAACGAAGAATCCCAAAACTGAAAATTCATGATGAATTGAAGCCCTAGGGGTCCCCATTTAACAAAAACAAAACTTTATGAGAACACCCAATAACTAACTCTCACAAAACTCATGCATAGTTTCTCCAAGTGCCATTTCCCAAACAGACAGCTCTTTTAGCTAGGCTCTCATGAAAGCCAGACGATATTGACAAAACTGTAATTCTCGACCAAAGTCAAACAGTAACATAAACAAACTAACTGATTGAGGCAGTGGCACACCAGCAGCTCCCATGTCAGTAGAGTCTGGCTTTGAAGAAAGCATCAATAAGTTTCACTTTCCATTCAGTTTCCTGTTGGAAATAGTTGTCTGTTTGGGAAGCACTGAGCATACGACTGAATAAATAAGACGTGGATTATACTGCGAGAACTGTGAGAGTTTGTAAAAAAATGTTTTGACATAGTTTCGCTATGTTAAATGTGGACTCATATAACTTAAATTCTTTAAGAATTTTCTCAATTTTTGGATCTTTTTCATTCACCATAAGCATGCAAGAGTTTTCTTCACTAATTCTACACAACAAATAGTCATTTGGGGGCTAAACTCCTTTAAGTGTTTTCCCAGATGTTCCTTAAAGTTGTGATTCATGTTGTGGCCTCATTAAGGCTCCTCACAGATGTGATTGTTTTCATGACTTTGTGTCCTTGGCTGTGGGATTAAAGTGTGCTGCTCTGTGTAACTGTGATAGAGCACATTGCAGGTCATACAGATTCCAGGTTTTCTCAGTGGCTACATGCACATCTGAGCATGAAACCTAAAGCAAGCAGATAGCTGACGCTCAGTGTGAAATCACTCACAGTGGGATGAAGCCTGCAGGTTTAAGACTTATGAACCATTCTTTGCATTCGTGTGGAACAGTTAAACATATAAAGCAATGATTCTTGGCATGTAATGGCAGGAGTTACTCACCCTTAGTGTTCATAATGGCTGCCTTGTTGTTTGTTCACAGTGGAGGCTGAAAAAAAGAACTGGCTAACATCATGACAGGCCAGCAAAAATATAAAATCCACATTAAGATTTGGTTCACCAACAGTCTGAAAATATCTGGTTTGGTGATGATTGTGCAGCTAGGCATGAGTGCGTACTCAGCTCTTTGTGTTTTTCCATATTTATCTATAGCATGCCTCATTTGTGACTCAGCAGCAGTGCTGAATCCTAACAGAAGGGTGTAGATTGTTTACAGTTCCTGCAACTGGTTGTTTTCTGTTTTTTGTCGACATTGTCATGATGAAAGGAGTTGTAAAAACACATTGTAATCCTTTTTTGTCTTTCCAGTCCCCCGTATGCTTTTTCTTGCTAACGGTTACCATTTTAATAGCGGGGCTTTTGGTGGAAAAAAATCTGCCTCAGAGGGTGATGAAAAAGGTGAACTTTTATTACAGATAATTGATACATTCACAAGAAAGGCACTTGTTCAGCTCCATATAGAGTTGAGATGGTCACTGTTAGACCATAAGGAAAACTAAAAACAGAGATAAATTGAGTGATAGAGTGATAAACAAGCTTGGGCTGCAAAAAAAAAAAACCGATTCTTTGAAAAACTGAAGCTTGGTTGCAGCTCAGGGCCAAGGGAGCTGTATTGTAAACAAACAATTAAAGCAGGGTGTTTTTCTGGCTTCTTTCACTCAGGCAGAACCGTCTGTTCTGGTTGCAGCTGAGCCAATGTGTTGAACTTTAACGTCTATAAAAGTAAAAACTTGAAGTCAAGATGTTGAGGACAAAAATCCAAACATGTATGAACAATAAAATAACTTTGTTTTTATTCAATTTGAACCATACGTCAAGACCAAAGACTGTTTTAAATAACACAAGATTTATACTTGCGTTTAAGGGCACGGAGGGAGACATCTGTCTGCACTCTGCGTTTATTTCATCTGTATTTGTGCATGTTATCTGAAAGCTTACCGATACGGACAAAACAGAGCGGTACCACCTGAGATTGTGGAGCAAGATATGACAGTAGGACACAATGAAGGCCTTTTAAAGATGGAACATTTTTATGTCCTCTAGCACCAGTGCCATGTTTGTTGTTGTCAGAGACTTTTAACTCTTCTATGTAGGGCCATCTATTGGCTGTGTCTGTGCCAGCATAAAGGATGCACAGAATTATTTGGGCAGTGATGGTCACAGTGAAATGAACATACATATTTTGTATGGGAGCATAAATGAAACCCACTCGCAACAGCACCAGGCTTTGAAGCCAAATTTGCATTGTGGCCGAACAGTGGAGTTATGACTTCTGAGTCAGTCACATGATGGCAATGGGTCCAGAAACACTTTTTCCATGTCTCTAAATCTGTGGATAATTTTTTTTGGATGTCCTAATCCCATGAAATGACTCATTTCACTATTGGGTTTTTGACCCATTTGGTCCAATAACATTTCGAAAGTCAAGAAGAGCAGCACGGTTAAATCGTTTTTATCCCTGTTTAAGTTAGTGGAGCGCTAAACCCAAAGTTAAGCTGCTCGGCCTCTGTAAAGCCCAGTTCAGACCAGAGATTTGCAATGAGACAACACTGTTTTAGAGCGTTGCAGAGAAAAATGGCAGCAGTGTGAACAGACCAGTCTCAGCTCGACTCAAGCCAGCTGATGGTGTCGACTGCTACTTAACCTGCTGTTTCATCACTACTAGAGCTGCAACTGTAGTAAATATCTATCACTATCCTCATTCGTATTTTAGGAGCTACATATTATTTGTATATTCAGCTACAAAATAAGCCCAAAAATCTGGATATCAGAACAAAAGTACAGAAAGTCTGTATGTATGGAGACATTACATCGTCTCATGTAGTGGCATTGGGTGTAGACAAGCGCTATACATGTAATTGCAAGTTTCATCTCTTCTCATCACAAATCTTTTAAAGGACTTTTAGAGGAACAGCAACTTTTATAGGAATGAATGAGCCCTGCCTCCAATGTTGTATCCAATTATCTTTATACATCCGTGCTATGAATGAGCCTTATGAATTTACGGTATGCTCTCAGGTCATACTCAGACATCAGCACAGCTAATTTGACAGGCATTTCTTATTCATAAAAACACTTGTTTGCACAACATGACGGACACAATAATGTGTATTTTTGGAGAGCGAGAACATTTAGCAGGTGCTAATTGGGCAACATCTCACAACAAACTACTTAATTTACTCTCTAAACCATGAGTTTTCATTCCAGTTGCAGTTGTGTATGGCACTTGTCATCAGCGGTGATTGTGCATAGCTGTGGGGGCCAGACATTTATGCATGATGTGTTTCCACATCTGGCGTGTGTTTTGTGAGTTGAGAGCTGGTGTAAAGCAACAGAGGCAGAGTAGTTGCCCAGTTGCGGTTGGCTTTAATGGGCTGGCTGCTGGAGTTTAGCTGCTGCTGTTGTTGTTGTTGTTGTTGTACTAGGGTCTACCATTATTTACTTACTTATAATATTGTGAAATTACATGAATTTTGACACTTTTTTTTAACTTTGACTCAGAGCTTTCTGTCTTATGGTGTGTTGCTGACAAGTTTTATCCAAAACAATCAATAAATTGGTCATTCAACACACAACCATGCTTTGAATTAATGTCAAACACACACATACATTTTTCTTAAGCATTTTTATATGTGAAGTTTCCCCCCCACCCCAAATTCTGTTGTTTATTATTACATTTTCTTTATCAATCTAAAAGTAAGACTTAAAAGGTCCCCTCCGTTTGACTTTTTTTATAGGGGTGTGTGGGAAAAATCACTGGTCAGTCAAAATGGTCACCGGCAGCCTCTTTATCCATAAGGACAGGCTGGCAAGACAGCTGGTGTCGTGTCCTCATGTCCACAAGCTGAGACGAGGTACGTACAAACTGCACAAGCACTCCGTTAATCTCTGAAGGGGAAGTGACTCGTCCAGAATTAGCTAATGGGACATGCAGCTTTTATCGGAAATCCGTGGCATCATCGCATCCTGTGTTGAAAAATATTTTCTGATTGTGGCGTTTTATTCTATCTTGCTATCGTGGCAATACAGACGTGATCAGCCACATGATTTCGTGAAGAAAGAGCATCCGCATCACTGCCTGACTAGTTGATGAGTGATTGCTTCTCCTGCTCTGACTGTGTGGCGTCAGGCGTCTATTAGGGTCTCAACTGTTTGCCCAATTTTCTACTTCATGGCTCATTTCTTCATTTCAAAGCTTGATTTTTGAAGGCAATCATGTGCCTGTCAGATAGAGCGAGGTCTCACGAGGTCATACCTGTTTTTGTGTAGAAATCAGTGGAGAATAAGGTGAAGTCACAGTGGTCCTAAGAGCAATACTTGATGTACTTTACTCATCTAAATTAAATTGATTACACTGCAGAAGCACTCCATAACATGCACCTAATGAACAGCCCCTGCTCTGTGCCACAATATTTGATTCTGAAAGACATGGAAATCCTTTTTTCCCCTCAGACTTTAAATTCAGGAATCCCTGGCCTTTGAGTTTTAACCAGGTGATGCTCCAATACTCCTGATGTGGTTACTTTATGCCTGACATGATTTTATTCACTCTGCTCGGCTTCATTCAGCCTCATCGACTGCCTCTTCAAATTCGGAGACATCAAGTGACTCAGCCGGGGACTCGTAGATCACTTTAGTTTGTCATGTGTGAAATCTACTGATTGAGAGCAGCAGTTCAAAGTGCGTTATTCTCAACATTAAGTTTGGAATGCACTGGTGGCTAAACACAGAACTGATCAACCGTTATCTTAGAAAACATGCAAGATTTGATTCAAAGTTGTTCCTAACTTCAAAGTGTGTCAGTTAGAAATGCTGCGGTCAGTGGTGACTGCAGAGTGTCACACAGCATCTTTGTCAACTACAGCACTAGTTTACCCCTTGACTAATATTAAAACATAATAATACCATTGATGATTTTCTCATAAACTATATGACTCCCGATTTCATGATTCCTTTTTTCCTAAAACTGGAAATGATGGGACAAGATGCTTAGTACTATCCAGTACTCCAGTATGGATGGTATTTGTTTTTAATCATTGCGATATGATATTACATCTTATTGCAATTTTGGTTTGCAAGACACCATGGGAAAATATTGAGTCATTGACTTTTATAGACTGTATATTATTAGGCATATGCCAGTCAGTCTTTCTGACTTTTATTTCAGCAGCATCATTGCTACTCTGCACATAAAAATGATAAATAAAATACTTTACTTTGAAGTAAACTGGTACATTTAGCTGTTTCTGCTCAACATGCTTGTGCCAAATGAAAATAAGAAAAGAATATATAAAACAATTAGAGTCTCACAGCACAAATAGAAGTCTTTCAATTAACATCCTTTAAATAGCAAATTCAAAACTGTCATTTCAAATCCTTGGACTTGACTGCATATAAAAGTGGTAAATATAATCAATATTATATAACATATATAATAGTTCTATAAGAACATTTATAAAATATTTATAAAATTGGAAATATGAATATATCCCCCATATACTTTAAATGTGGTGCCTTCCTCTGGTGGCTGTATTTTTAAATCCATTTGGAAACTTTGATTTTGAGTTTTTACCCTTCGGGCTTCCTGTGGCTGATCAGTGGCACATTGGTTGAAGTTGATGAGTAACAGATTGAGCTCACAATATTAAGTGAGCAACTATTAGTTTGTTTCCATGGCGCAAAAGACGTATTTGCAAGTAACTGAGCACACATGTCGTTTTATATTAAGCATGTGAAGTGAAATGCATCATTTGTGAAGATAATATTTTCACAATTGTGATGCTAATTTCAGTTAGCTCTGTTTTTCCAATTATATGTTAGCATTAATCTAACTACTACTACTACTACTAATCTAATAATTACTAAAATAATTTTTAAAAAAATAAAATTTCAATTCAGGAATCTAAATTACATCACTTCCGGGTGAAGTTGAATAAAATACTGATTCATAAATCATATTAAAAAAAAAAATCACAATGCTGAAGTGAATCAAATTTTCCCACACTTACTAAATATGTCTTTTATACATGGTTTCTGGGCTGCACAGTTGCCACAGTAAATACTGCTGTGCTGGTTCATCAGTTTTGTGTTACATCCCTGTCATACAATATACATGGTGGCAACCACTGGTGTCCACAAATGACATGCTGCCATCATCCTCAAGTCTCCCAACCCCTGCGCATTTGTATGCATGTGTCCTCATACTCCCTTTCAGTAACCAAAATTTTAGGGGAGCATTAGGTCCACAAATTATTCTCCCCTACCATGTTTTGGTCTTTGGGCACCTGCAATAACATAGCAACGGCATAGCCTATTTCTATTTTTATCACAAAGCTGTCTGACCATTGTTGATACTCCAGTGACTGAGGGGTGATGTGGAGTAGGGCGTAGTGGGTGGAGACCCTGACCCTTAGCTTAACTCCCTTCTGTAATTAGGTAGAGCTACGGGTCTTACTTGAGGGCCACACCCTCACTCCAAATCAAAGGGTTGGGTGACCACACACACACACACACACGCATTTAACGGGCACAGAAAAGCATGAGCCGTACACGCTGACTTTGTTTGCATATGCTCTCTATTATGGCACAAATGTTAAGTAAGGACTGTAACTGTAGACATGTGTCTAGTTTAACTGGGTGTGTTGCACACAGCTGGATCAGGCAGGAGTTATGTAATTTCTTGACTACAGTGCAGACTGTCATGAGATATCTGTCTACCCAAACTTAGTCACACTTTTTACTCTCTCTGCACTGTTTAATTTAAAAACTGCACTCTGTATTCCTATGGCAAAGTCAGTGTAAGGTCGTGAAGCAGGCACGCACCTTTCATTCTCTCATTTACGTCTGTGGTGGATACAGAAAGTACAGCAGGATGTGGTTAAGGATGAGAGAGTTTAGTCTTCACAGTCTGTGGAACCTGTAATCTGCTTTCACATACTTGTAGAACATTCCAGGGCAGCAGCTTTGTAACCCTCCATCTTTGCTTCGAGTCGTGTCCCACAGCAAAGCGAAGGCCCCTTAACTTCAACACTGCTGCACCCATCCTCTTGGCCATATCCTCAACAGCCATTCCTGTGTGGTTTTCCGCTCCCACCTCGGCCTATTCTGGGATGTGTTCTTTTCCTAAGCTCTACTTAGCTAGGTCGCCAATTTCGCGAAGCAAATGAAATGGTCTATGCTCTAAATACATGTTTATGAAATTCCCAAACTTACTGTAGCATTCCTGACGCAGGCCAACACCAAAGGGAAAATTCCAGAGTCTGAAGGAATTGTTCTGGGATGATTCGGTCAAAGCTCAGTGGGTTATTGGCGTACAAATGTGGAGATTTCTACGTTGCACCGTGCAGTTCTCTTTGGTTTGAAATGATCTATGTAAAGAAGTATTACCCACCTTTTGTGAATACTAATGAAATGTGCACCCTTTTTAACAACAGATCTTTTTTTCAGATCTCTAGTGGTGCCCCCAGAAATGTTTCATAGGAGTGGCTAGATGGGGCCACTGAAAATCTTGGGATGGCAAACCTCAAACAGAAATCCTTAAACTGAATCTCAGGGTTTCAGTTATTTTTTAGCATGTTATGTATGTATATTGTCATTCAAATTGTTCCCTTGACAAAAGTTAGCCTAAATCTAGAGCGTTATTTAGCCCTCCTCACAACAAGTTATGCTGACAGACTTGGTACTATTGGATGTCTTCGGTTGTCTGGTTTCAAAAGATATGACTACCTTTGTGGTAGTTTTAAAAATTAGCTCGCCAGAACCTCTTAGAGACAGTAATATCTATTGCTGCCCTGTAAAACTCGGAGGCTTGAATCAGCAGTTGGAGACCCCTCAGCCGACTGAGATTGCTTCAAGTCAAGCGGTTGTTTTTTTCTGCGCAGTGTACTTCTGGGGACGTTTTGGTCCCATTTAATTCTAAGTCAGGTACAGCCCTAGTAATATCAGCCTCCAATTAGCAGCTGCAGAAGCAACTGCACATCTCAGATTATGTTTTCAGAAATCCAAATGTGGAAAAAGAAACCAAGATTATCAGTAACTATGGACTAGCCGAACCATCCGGAAACAATTATAAAGCAGCAGCCTACAATGTAAAAAGAGGCAAAATGGACTAAATAACAGCATACAAGTTGAAGGAGCTTGAGCTTGAAGGAGGGATTCATTTCACTATATGATTATAATTGACAAATAAATTATTACAGCTGAAAAATAAATGAATGAGTTTGATAGAAAAAATGCCACAAAAATAGCGACAAGTATGTTTGAGACTGATGCAGCTGCACAGCTTGTTGTAAGTAAACTTTCTGAATTAACAACAAATGCATAAGTCATTTTTTCACTGGAGAAAAGGGTCAACTTGGCAAATGAGGTGACTAATTGATGTTGGCGGTAATTTGCTTTAATAAGTACCTGAACAAGGGCAACGGCTGACCTTTTTTTGTGTGCACGTTTGGTTCTAAAGATTAATTGAATGCCTCTACTTATGTAAATACAGGATTCGTAGTTAGTGTGCAAATACATACAGTATTAAGGATGAAGATGTTTAATAGCGGTTTGCTGTGGTCTGAGTAGTGTTTTAGTTTAACATCTGTGGGAAACATAGTGAGTTTGAGCGATGGCTTTCTTCTCCAGATTCACAATAGTTAGATCCTCTTTTTGATTCATGCATAAAATAACGTTTATGGCAATAATCAGCTTCACAGAGTTTCACATGTGGTTCTGCCATATAAATCATGTTGCTCAATAAGTTAACTTGTTTTATTTTCACATGTTGTTCATAAAATTAGAGAACATTTTAATATGTGGAGACCTCTTGCTGTGCAGATCACAGGCTTTTATTTACTACACAGTTTTTCTTAATTTAGCAAAGATACAATCCTTTGAAAATCTATTTCGAGGGTGGAAGTAACACCCAAATACTGAACGGCACAGATTGTAGCAATTCCAAAGTCTGATTCATGTTTTAACAGTTCTGGATGTTTTTAGGGTTTTTTTTTTTTTTTTTAGACTTTTCAGGTTAATATATAGACTGTCTTAAAATCCACTGGTTAAAACCTTAAAGCACTCCTGATTTATGTTGTTCATCTTGCAGTATTGATTAGATAATTGTACTAAGGAATGGTTATGCAGCTGCTCTTAGCCAGAGGCGAGTCCATGGATCTTGTGACACAGTAATCCAATTAAACGTTTAGCTACACGCCCATGCATACCCACACTCCGGTTACTTTGCCTTTCAATCACTCTCTCTCGCTCTCTCTCTCTCTCTCTCTCTCACACACACACACACACACACGCACTACATGTGATAAACATGATGAAGTTCAAAGGTGACACTGACCTTTGTTTAATTTGTGAATTTTGCCTTCACTTCTTAAAGTGAGCCCTTTGCCCTCTCCTATTTCTCCACTTGACCATTCCTGACCTGTGCATTCTTAGTACCTCCACGCAGATTGGTGACACATGAGGGGAAACATTAAAGCCCCTTTTCCCACTGGACAACATCTGGCTTTTGTATTTAATGGGAAAGGTTACAATCGTTATTCATTCATTCACAGAATAAATGACTGCAGTAGTCACTGGTATTTTTTAGAACAAACCTGCAGTAATGGAAATACTTCACCCAGAAGGATGTGGTAATTGTTGCTCTTTTACCTGTGCAATCTAATGACATGCCACCACAAAATACCGTTTGTCTCTGTCCAAGTAGGGCTTGAACATGATTTCAAATTAGTCTGCACTGAATTTGAAAGAGGGACTGAATAAGTATCCTAAAAAAATAACATTGCATCCGCTTCAGTGCTGCTTTGTGGTGTTCCCCTGTTTTCTGATGTGATCATGACACTGAATGTGACACACCATTAAAAGATAACAGAAAGGCATACTTTTCTACTGCAGAGCCTGGGAATGGCATAGAAGTCTATTGCCTATTTTTAGAGGGTTTTTCATCGTTTAAATAACCCACATACACATGCCAATTTTGGTGGAAAAAGGGTTTAAGTGTTTTAGTAAAGTGTTTGGCAACCACGAGCTGCCAGAACAGTTTCTGTGCTCATGGGCATAAATAGGTGCAATAGGTGCATTCACAAATTTTGAGACAATAGGTGAAGATATGTAAAAGCCTTTGTCTGCATTGTTCACAGTTGTTTTGCAGGAATCTTAACACTTAATCTTCTGTTGTTGGTTTTATTCATGCTGGAGATGAATAGAGGCTTAATCCTTTTTCCAGATCCACAAGGACACACCTCTCCATCAGCTGCTCTGCTGTCAAACATATAAAGGGGAAAAAAAGGGGAAATATACTTCACTTTCTTGCGAAGACAGAAGAGGAGATCGATGCTATTGCTGTGTATGTACGCTAAATTTGAAGCTGCTGCAAGCAGCCAGTTAATAATTACCGCAAAGACTGGAAACATAGAAAAAAGGCCTGCCTGACTCTCTCTTATTGTAACAATATCCTCCTAGCACTTTTGAAGGTCACTGACTAATGTTTTTTTTGCCTCTTTTTAAATATTGTTGGGATTTTGTTACACAGATTAATAGATTTGCTTTTAAAAAAGTAGGGATAAAAATAATAAAATCACCATTTTATGGGGGTTATGTGCAGAAATATTTCTTGTTTGGACCAGTTCAGTAATCTATCCTTACAAAGCGGTGACTGTGAGCATTCAAATTATTTTTATACTCATACAACCATTTAGTGAACCCCTGTGCCAAGGGGCCTTTTGCATTTGTTTCATGTTTAGGAACCCAGCGCTGCTTTTGAAAGTCAGTTCCTGTGTATTTGTGCAAACAGATGGAGCGGAGTAGGGGGGCACAGTGAAGTCATACCAACCATAGGTTAGTAATAAATCATGTAAACACTGAGAACAATAAAAATGCATTTGGCACAAAGTACAGTACACATTTTTTTGGACTTGTTTGTTCAGTTCTGGAATCAAAACATTTCTTAATCAAGACCCATCAAAGTGTCTCTCTCGCTGGATTCTAACTGTGGATCAGAGGACAATGGGGTCGATGAGTACAGTAGACTGTACAGTGGCTCTTTAAGTTCATTTTCCTCTCTGTATGGGTGGTGGGGGCGGAGGGCAGCTGTCGGCTTTTACGAGCCTCGTGCCCTGGAAAAAATTAGTTCCAATCCCTTATCCAAAACGCTAATGAGAAGAACACACGGGAGAGTTTCTGGTCGTGGGGGGTGCTTGTCCATGATGGATCACAGAGGAAGGAACAGAGATGTCTGCCTCTCTGCATCCTCGCCCTGCTGTGACCTCAAATGCCTCGGAGAAGAGCTGCAAACCTCCCCCAGCATTCCTCAGGAAATCTGTGCGAAGTCATGAAAGAGAGACAAGATAGAGTCAAAAAAAAACCAAAACACCTGAGGGTACGCGTAGCGCAGCTGTGTCAGTATTTATATACCTAGCGCTCGATGAATTAATGAGGCACAACACACACAGAAAGTCAAGCAGGTTCCATACAGTAACTGCAGTAACTGTGTGTGTGTGTGTGTGATTGTGATTGTGATTGTGATTGTGATTGTGAAACAAAGCCAAGCAGAGGCAGATTGGATCTCACTGTAAGGCTAATTACTCAAAGCTTACACACCACTATCTTTAGTGTAAACAGCACTTACAAAGTCATATAATACACTTCCAGCAAGTGTACAATAACATCTCTAAGTGCCATGTGTAAAACTTTGGCTGCTTATAAAGCAATGTGTGTGTTCACGCATCATCTCCTGCTATTTTCATCTGCACGACGGATCGCATTTCAGAAACACAAGGAGAAATTGTTCTCTTATGTAATGTTTCTTCTCTTTATAGCTGTACTCCCCTCACGCTCTCCAGTTTGTCTTTCTCCCTCTCTCCTGGGCAAGCCACCTGAATGTTGTAAATGTGATGGGAAGCGTCTCTGTGCGTCCGGATGGACCAAAGAAAAGGCCGCTGTCTGAAGCCAGGGTCTGGATTTAGAGAGTGGGCAGAAAGTAGGCACAGATCCTAAGCGTGGGGCAGCCTTGAATGAGCTCCATTGTTCCTTCATTAAATAGCTTCACAGTGTTCAATGTACTGTATGAAGAGGTTGTAACGCTCTTTGTGACGTCCTCAGACTTAATGCAGAAGAGCTGTTTTGTTTTCTTTTTGTGACAGAGGCAGATAAGAGTGATCTTGTTGTTTTGGGGTTTTGGAGTGACTTGACACCTGTTGTTTAGTACAGCTTCTTAAACTGTATGGTGTGGCAAGGAGAAAAATGTGGAGTGTAACTGAAGTTTGATGAATCTGATTAATTTCTTTCCCCTGTTAAAGGTTTTTTGGGGGAGTTTTTTTGTAGTCGCTGTGAGGGTCTAAGGACGGAGGAATGTCTTATGCTGTGAAGCCCTCTGAGGCAAATTGTGATTTGTGATAATAGATTTTGTAAATAAAATTAACTTTATCTGACAATCAAGAAAAAGCAATATTTACTCAAACTGTACAGGATGCTAGGGGTGTAACAATCTGTATATCGATTAAATGAGCAAAGATCACGTAACATCAATGCAAAATGTAAACATCGATCCATGTCATCCTCTTTCAGGCGCTCCCTTATTTTGAAATTCTGTGTCACAGTCACACAGCGTCTGGTAGACGATGATGTCATGGCTAAAAGCCGAGAGAAAGATGAGGATAACGCTGTTTACTCGGGAATAAATCATCAGTGTGAAAATGTTTTGTGTTCGGAGAAACTGCGAGTCAAAAGGCGGCGCACGTCTTGTGTAAACAAAAGCCATACTGATGAAACATGACGTACCTGACGGGCCACTTCACTGTCTTCTTGCTAACGTTACCTTAGCTGCTCTGTTTCATCAATGTTGACTGAAAAAACGTGCATATGAGACTGAAAGTCATCCGTGCTGTTCTGTTGGGAGGTGCAGGAACTTAAACCAGTGATGAGTAAGACAAAGCATAAATAATAGTAAACTGGTTTAGTTATGAATAGAGGAATAGTCTGCTAGTGGCTAAGCAAATTTCTGCAATGTAAAATGCCAGTCTTATGCTATTAATGTTAGCATTTTTTGTATGCGGGGGAAATGTGACCTACAAAAGACAGTTGCTTTGTCCATGATCCTTGACAGTTATTATGACTTCATTCATCAAGAATTTTCTCCATTTTTTGATTTTTTAGTCACCATAGGCATGCGAGAAAAACATAATTTTCTTGAATTAATTATATTTATATAAATTAAACACAAATGATCATTTGTGGGCTGAAGTATTCCAATAAGATATTTGGGTCCTCTGGTTGTCTGGAGTGGCTGTACTGTGGGAAATCTGGTCAGAATCCTAACGTGTACATTCTTGTCTTTGCAGGTGAATCCACATATCTGGATGACCACGGACCCCCTGCGCCAAGAGTAAGTCTTCCTTTAAATCTCCCTGTCAATTCCCATTTCACTCCTCCTCCTCTTTAACCTTATTTTCCCCTTTTTGACCTTTCATTTTTTCCCTTCATACCCTCCCTGTCTCTGATGTGCTGCCCTGCGTTCCCAAGCCAGTTCAGTCCAGCCAGGATAAGGGTTAGGTCTGTGTGAAAGATCTGCGTGCAAACTCTTTCTAAATACCAACTAGACCTGGCTTCAGTGCTACAGTACAGCTCTGAACACACTCTTCTCACACACACACACACACACTCACACAGCGCTGACACAGAGGCCTTGTATTCATCCAGCTGCACGTCTGCATGACCATCTCTCCTCTATGCTCCCTCTTTCTCTCCCTGCCAACTTCTTTCTTCCTCCGTCTGCCCCTTGTTCATTATCTCTGTCCTTTAATCACCACCTCATTTTCACCTCATTCCTCGCCTATTTGATCCCCATCTTTGTCACTTTTTTTCATGATTGAAGAGTTGATTGTTTTTGGTTTGGGCGTAGCATTTAGCACCTATGTAACCTGCCACTTAATCTAGTTTGGTTACAGGTTTGTTTGTGGTTGCTGTGCACAGCTGTTTAGTTAGGTCACATCTGGGCTTTGTTTGTGAGTTATGTGTTTACTCTGAAAAGCCTGCTCAGGCCACTGAGCCAAACAAGGCAACCACAGTACTTGTTTCATACAGATAAGAGTCAAGTGTTATTTATGTGAAACTGCAGCTGACTAGGATAATGTGAAGAACGTTTTTGGAATTTGCCTGATAGGAGTTTTATTTTTCAGGGGAAATCATTACCTAAAACTTTTACATTTCACTTTTAAAAAGGCATGCAGTGCCAGTGAATTTTATATTGTATACTGTTGATGCCAAGCTCTCAATATTATATGGGCTTGTAGAAAATTAATGGAAATGAAGTCTAATAAATCACAAATAGTTTCCCATTGAGCTGAGAGTCTAACAGCTTGACTGTGTCCTGAGGCCGTCTGAACAATTCTGAGTATTTACATTATTATACAAACACAGGAGCTCTGGAATTCATTTTGACACAGAAAAGTGTGATTTTAATAGAGGGAGGAAGTCTCAGAAAAGCAGAGGAGGCTAATAAAGATGAATTTAGATTCTGAGTTATTTCTGTAGCTTGAAAAAAATACATTTTCCTTTCTAAATGTTGCTTAGTAATTAAACAAGTATGGTACTGTATGCCAAAAGCAGACATTATTAAAGATTTGTAACTTAAATCAATGATTCCCAGGGTGTCAAATTCAGTGGCTCTCAGCTTTTGATACCACAAACACACGCCTGACTTTCACACAGGGGACTGGTGTTCATATAACACCTGAAACTACAAGTCCGTTTTTTTCTTCTAACCACATAACAAAGATAACAAGTGACATACACATACTCATAACATGACATACATTTGAATTTACTGCTGTGCATAGTTGTTTTAACCCAAATTATGAACCATTTTTCTAAAGCTAACCAAGTAGTTTTGTTACCTAAATTTTAAAGTCGTTTTGGTTGCAAAATCTGTTTCCTGTAAAGACAGAACTTTATTTTGAAACACTCTAGCATGTAACAAACTAAAACTGACACGTCCAAAGCTGACTCGAGAGGGTTACCTAGTGCCTCATTGTTTGAAGCATAAGGCCATTGACCAAGCTGTGCATTTTGACGAGTTGGGAGAGAGAAGGTCTTATCTGAGTTTATAACTCTTTTGATACTCCCATTTGGATCAAGTTAAGTTATAACTGCCAGCTCACAACAACAAGTTTATGAGCAGCAGCTTCTGTTTTATGGATCCTCTTTTTAAACAGATTTTGCTTCTCAGGATACATGTAGCTCGGGCTGCCCTATACTGAGACTGTGGACCTTATTGGGGCTTTACATGGCCTGCAGAGCTGTAGACAGAATTTAGGGTTTAAAAAAAATCTGCTGTATAATTTAATGTATTATTCTTTAATTACAGTGGATATTCTCCTAAAATGTCACTAGAATTAACCATCAGTCATAGATAAGGCAGTAAAGGAGGTTTAGTAGTGATGCAAATACAATATTTTCAGCCAATGAAACTGTGTGATTTGAAGTTGGGCAACTTATATACAATCTCTAATTGTGCTAATTGGCAACTTTTATTGTGAAAGCCTCACCAAGTTCCTGAAGGTTGAAATCAGTAAACTAATCTGTCTCTCCCTCCTTTCACTCTCATACTGTATGACTTGAAATTTAGCAGGTTAACTGACTACTTCCTGCCTCCAGAGGCGCAGACAAGTCTGACTGATTATATATCAGCTGCTAACTTTGATTGATGCCATATCTGTTGTCATCTCATCTCCCAGACAGATGATGCTAATGCCATGTCACTGGCGGGCGTTTCATCAGCCACATCTCTCATTATCTTTTTGGCGACGTCCCGCTGCAGCAAAGACTGATCTTATTTCTTCAGTGGTCGGTGGCACTGTAGCGTGCGTGTGCACGCTGAGGTTCTGGTAAATGTAGGGAGAGATTAGAAATCGAGTTGAAAGCTCAACGTAAATGAGAGCGTATGGAAAAACCACGCACCTCTCAGAATAGAGACTTTATATGTATGGAAGCATGGTAAGAATGTCCCCTCTACATTTTTACACGAGTAATACGTGTTTCTAAATATCACTTTATGGAGCATATTTCCCATAGTCTTTTTCCAAATGACTTAATTGCACTAAATCATAAACAGAACAGTTTATGGCAACTATAGTGTTATTCTATATAATCTTGGTCATAACATACAATTCATAGGACTTTGTCAGAACGTATATTTTCATGGCTCAGTGCTGGCAACAGCTGTGGCACGATGTGTCCTTGCATATATCTCTTTCTCATGAATGCACATCTCAAGAAGGCCTTGAGGGAATGTCTTCAAATTTGTCTCAGACATGAGATTCGAGCAAAGCATTAACTGATTAGAATTTTGTTGTCAAAGGTCAAGGAATTTCTTTAAAATTGGTACAAACGTCAATTTGTACTCAAGAATGAACTCTTTAGACTTCAATGTCAAAGGTCAAGGTTACCGTGATCTCCCAAATCATGTTTTTGGCCATAACTCAAGAATTCATGCATTTAGTCATAATTATGACTAAATTTTATACAAATGTCTAATAGGATAAAACTGATGAAGTGATGAGATTTTGTATCCAAAGGCTCAACGTCACCATGACATCATTATTTTAAGCAAAAACACTTTTCTGGCCACTTATCAAAGCCATGACTGAGAAACAACAGGGGAGACATTTGGTCAGATATTAAACTGGTGACAATAATCTTGGGTGCCCACCTTGAAACTGTGCTGTATAGATCGTCTTTGCTGCTGAGGGAGAATGTATGTGAAGCGTCCACGTTTTCACAGACATTTAAACTGCAAGTGCAACTCCTCCTGTTGGTGGATGCATACAGCCAGCAGTCTATAATTGTAGTTAGGAAGAACTTTGAAATTAAGAAAAAAAAGACCAGTCAGATGAATTGTGATCAAAAGAAAAAAACAGTATTAGTGAAGCTCAGATGTCTCTAAAGACTCTCTAAAGACTTGACTACATTAATTAAGGTTTGATGATGTTTTGAGCTGATAATTTCAATTTTTAATGAAACTAGAAACAATGCAAAAGAAATTTGCTTCCAGAAATATTTAAATGCACGGACCAATGCCCATGTAAGCTTGGCAGATTATTGGTTATCCAACAAATAAAATGCCATGTGTCACACACATTAAAAGTGTAAAGGAGTGTGAGGAAATGTACCCAAAGTTTCCCATTTCCTCTCTGCCATTGAAAATCAATTCATCTTAACTCATATAAACATACTTGGATGGAAACTCCGCTGTCACAGCTACTTAAAGTAGTAAAACTCTCCCTCCTCCTCCTGGTGGGAGTGGAGATGAATGGATAGATCATTAATAACAGGAAGTGCAAAGGATCTCTACTGGGCCCTGACTTAAACCCTAGCATGCTGTTCTACGCTCAGCGTGGGATGAGCGGTTGACAGTGGAGAGCAGTGAACCCAGAGCAGGGCTAACTAAAAGCAGCAAAGTGCAGGTTAGCGGTGACGTACCATTGTGGGTTTCCAGGAACTGCAGCAGGAAGATGGATGTGCGTATGTGCGGTGGTCTTGACATGTGGCAAACCAGGACATGTTCTCTTTTGTGTGATTGAAGGTGGAATTCTGTTTATTCTCTGCAAAAGTGGGTGGTCAGGCTATGAGACAGAGACGATAGTATGTTTGTTGAACCGATGTCACTTTTGAGAGTGTCTCAAAACAGCATTTGGAAGTTTTGTTGCAAGTGTGTGGGCTGGATGCTAGAATAAAAAGGACACTGAGAAAGTGCAAGGAGATAAAGTGGAGAGGAGAGCGTGAGAGAGAGGAAAAGGTGCAGGACTTCTCATCTCCTCACAGTTTGTGTGATTTTGGCACGCCAGCATTAGAGCTGTAAATACCACAACAAGAGTCTGACTCTCTGGAGCAGGAGCGCCCGATCAGACACGGTGGAAAACAGCCCCGTTACATAATACTTCTTTACACCGTGGATCCACTATTGACAGAATCCCTGTACTGACAGACGCTGCAAACATTTCTCACAGCGTGCATCAGATGCCTGAGCTCCACTGAGTAGGGAACAACAATAGCACAAACTGAAAGGTCAATGCTTTAATGCTGTCAATGCCGACGGGAGATTTGGACTTTTGATGGCATCTCTGATGTTATTCTTGTGTTATACAACACCAGACTGTTAGAGGTCTGACACAGTCATTTGTCATCATATCAGCAGGGAATGGTGTGCTGCAAAACAAGGCATATATTTCATTCAGCTCATTATTGTGATAAGCTGAGAAGTCTGTAGTTACTTGGCAAACAATGAGGAATGTTGGACTGCTGACCAAGTCTTCTATCTGCTCAAATCTTTTCCCCAAACTGAGTGAAATTGCAACCATTGCCCTTTTAAAAAAAAAAAAAAAATTGGGGGGGGATTTTTCCCTTTATTGATAGGACAGCTGTAGAATGACAGGAAATGAGGGAGAGAGAGGGGGACTGACACGCAGCAAAGGGCCACAGGCTGGAATCGAACCCAGGCTGCTGCAAAGGCCTCAGCATATGGGGCGCACACTCTAGCAGATGAGCTTGAGGCCGCCCCAATTCTAGTGTTTTTAATTATACAATATCGGTTATATGTAATCGCTTACGTTACAGCTAATGATGACAATGTTCCAGCAAGTGACACAAGCTGAAGCACGCCTGTCAACAGAACTTGCATAAGCTTGTATAAGCACAGATATCACCTGTGAATTGTTATTCCAGTGCTCCCTTCGTCTGCTTGAGGAAAATGCACCCACACAGGCGATCTTCACATTGTGTCAAACCTATTCAGTCTCTAATGACGTCCGGTAAAATGCTCAGTTTCTGGAAAAAACACACAGTAAGTGAGATTGATGCAGCAATGACCTGTTATCAGACGGATGCTGTAATTTTCCCTTCCAACTAGTTTCCCCCTCTTCATCTCTCCCTTTTCAGGTCATTCCATTAAAAAACAAAAACACTGGGGTTCCCAACAATTAAAGGGGAAAGCAAGTCAGTGTAACTAATAATGATAATTATCAGTATTGTTTTTGTTCGAACTTACTCATAAAGTTAATTAGTAAAATTAGAGGAAAGTCTGTTTTGTAGTTCATGTCTTTTTTCTTCTAAAATTGACCAGTTAGTTACCGGTAGAGATAGGGTGAGAAGCTCGGTCATCCGGGAGGAGCTCAGAGTAGAGCCGCTGCTCCTCCGCGTTGAGAAGAGCCAGATGAGGTGGCTCGGGCATCTAATTAGGATCCCTCCAGGACGCCTCCCTGGTGAGGTGTTCAGGGCACGTCCCACCGGTAGGAGGCCCCGGGGAAGACTACGTCTCACAGCTGGCCTGGGAACGCCTCGGGGTCCCCCGGGAAGAGCTGGACGAAGTGGCCGGGGAGAGGGAAGCCTGGGTTTCCCTGCTTAGGCTGCTGCCCCCGCGACCCGACCCCGGATAAGCGGAAGAAATGGATGGATGGATGGACAATTTTTTTCATGACATTTTCAAAATGTATTTTTGTACATTTTTTCACTTTTTTTCATTTAGCTGCATGCTAATTGTGGTGTTCGTTTTGACTAGTCCGCAATGGTTAAAACATCTGGAGTCTGACTGTTTATTAAGGGCGCTGTTGAAATATACATGCCGTTCGGTTATGAATTACACCTCTGGCAGTGCGGAGTGTACTCTGGGTACAGATGGAACAAACTGAAAGTGAAATTTAACCATTAATTCTACTAGGTCTAAAAGTTTATCTAAAATCATACGATAGGACACAAGGCTGTCGTCTGTCTTTTAGCCTTATAAATAAGATTGAATGGAATTGTGCAATCATGTTTCTCTATCCCCAGTTCACGCCCTCCATTTGAATTCTGCGCGTCATAATAGTTACCTGTTTGCCAACAAGCTATTTGTTCTGATCAAAAACCTTAAAATCCCAGGGTCTAATCTGGAATGACCCTTCTCCCTCCTTGACTGCTTTGCTCTACATCCCGTTGTTACTTTCTCTTTCTTTCTACTTTGCTCTGGCAAACATTCAAAGGGGCTCTCACTGTTTTTATAAAGCCGGTGCTTGGGTGGGACTGCTGCTTTTGGAGGAGACAAGATGAAATCAGCAAGTGTGTGTGGCCATGCTGAGCTCATTGGTGTGGAACTGCTGTCTGAAGCACCACAGCTAAAAAGCACTGAGATTAAGAAAATATTATGAAAATTTTCATATCACAGTTGAGAGAGGAACAAGCATGCAAGGGCTCAGATTCGTTTGGTATTAGTCATCCAACTATAAAACTACCCAATTTGTCCGTAAACTAGCCACACCATCAGCCAGTGAGCTAGTTGATTCAGTCGGTCAGACTTGTTTCCAAACACAGAGTCTCTCACATATCCAAAAACGGTTCCCCTGGGAAAAGCACAATCACCATTCAAGACTGGGAATGTTGACAAGAATTTATCACTGCCACATTTTTCCCCCATCTGATTTACAGTAAAGGTTTATTTGAAGTGATCAACGAGAAGAGCTTTCAAGGCAACACAGACCTGATCTGTCTTTGTTTTTTTCTTGTGGTAGATCTCTATCACTTTTAAGAGAAGTCCTCCAGATGTCTTCTAAGTGACCTGTCTCCCTCTCTCTCATTCTTCCCTTAATTCCTTTAACTGGCCCCATTTTTCTGTCACTGGTACATTCGCTCGGATAGCCTTCGTTCTTAAGGGGCCACTTGTGTAAACTGTGTAGGCCCTTAGGGATAATTGCCAAATTAGTGCATTCTTGCTGCCCTTGTGCTAAAATAAGTCTCCTGTTCAATACGCATGTCAGCCTCAACTTCCTCTTTCTTGCAAGCAGAGATTTACTGTCACAAGCCTTTTTTTTCTTCAAGATAAATGTTTTACACACTCACATCCACTTCATTTGAGGCTCTTAATCATGGCTGAGCTGCTTGTTTAATTGGTGAGTCATGAGGTGTCCACATCCTATAGCGTGTGTGTGCATGATGAAACACTGAAAAGTGGCATCAGTATTGCTTTGCAGGGACGTGAGCCGAATCTCTGACTCATTGAGTTCAGTGGAAGAATGAGCATATGAGAGATGAGACCATGCATGCCAACACCCAATATGTGTGTGTGTGTGTGTGGATTTGAGTATGCATGTGTGTGTATGTTTTGTAGTTGAAAGGAAATACGATGCAGGGTAAATTAAGTCCAGCCTCAGGCAGAGTAGATGCGAGAAACAGAGGTCAAATGTCAAAGAAAAAGAGGCATGATAATCCAGCCAGAGTTTAATGGGTTTTTTCAGTTTTTGTCCTTTCTTTTTCTTTATTTAGAATATTTTCACTGCTTTAACTTACCTTCAGACAGTGGTTTCCAAAGCCAGACTCCCTTTCCATTTTAGCTCCCTGAACACAGGAGATAATGGTCTACTGCTGCCTTGATCAATTAGTTTGTTTGTGTTTTATTGTGACTTTGGCTTTTAAAGTGGTTAGTTTGAATTTCCCAAAGTTGCACAATTACACAAACAAACTAACTGATCGAGGTAGTGGTAGAGCAGTAGCTCTTGTCTTCAGAGAGGAAAAACTACTGTTTTTTGTCAGTGGAGTCTGGTGGTTTTGACTAGATCATACATGGGTAGTTGAAAGTGTTAAAAATATTTTCAATATAGCGTACACATATACACCAATTTTTTTTGAGGTGGAACTTTTTTAGGTGGCTAAATAAGTTTAACCGCAGACCCTTACTGTATGTAATACACTTACTTTGTACCCCATAACAACCCCACTTAAAAAAATCTGAATGTTCTAGTGAAAACACTACTTCCCTTACACAAGTGAGAGTAACATACAATAAGAAACTGTTGAGCTTAATCAATATTTCAGTGTTTTTTTCCCTTTCATTATCTTTATGTTTTTCTGTGTGTGTTTGTGTGCTCGCAGGTGCTCCCATTCCCCAGCCAGGTGGTTTATAACCGTGTGGGGAAGTGCGGCAGCCGAACAGTGGTCATCTTGTTAAGATTACTGGCTGAGAAACACCAGTTCAACCTTGTTTCCTCTGACATCCACAACAAAACACGCCTCACAAAACATGAACAGGTAAGATGAAAGAGATGATGTTAATGTTAAATGAAGTGTAAATGTAAATGAAGATGGATTTAAGGGTCAGAGGTTTTATGATGTGTTGTTATTTATCCATTCTGTGGTTGACACAAATGATGCACTTCCAGGTACGTACACAAGAATATTGGAGCTGGATGGGGGATTTGTTAGAATTGTCTTTGAATTTTTACGTTTTTATTTTATCATATCTTGTACTTAGTATGCATAGTATCTTGTTATGATGCTAACCTCTGGGAATTAAAAATTAAAATCCACCCTATTTTGTTGTTTGGTCCCCTGTTGAACCCTGTGGTTTTCCCGATCCCACTTCTGAAGCTGCTACTTTATGCGCTCATAAACTCTATATAAATATTCATCCAGGCCAGAATCACTAAAATTTCACTTAAACAGTCAGATTCAAGGCAGCTGCTGTTGTCAAGCCCTTAAAGAAACAAACAGCATCCTTAGTATAGCTAACACTTACTGTATTTGGAAAAAAACTTTATTGATTTGTATTTTGCACTTAACTGTGTGGTCACAGTGAACACAACAAGCAGCAGGAGCTCATTCAGTTTGTCTTTCATTCAGTGAGAGAACAAGGCTGATGAATGGGGAATCTCCTTTTATTACTTCCTTAAATATCTCCAGGACATGAGTATTGTTTTTACAGAGGAAAAACTGCTTTCGTTTAAAAAAACCGCAGCCTTTTGAGACGCTAAGAAGGGCTGGCCTTTGCCAGTGGGAATGCCAACGCAAAAAGCACATCTAAACAGTACAGATTTTTTAATGATTAAACACATAATTTTTCTCTATGGCTTTTTTCCACTAATCCCTGTTTTCATCAAATAAACAAATAAGTAATGTAAATAAAAGTTTTTCCAACTACGTTAGGACCTGATTTACAGTGCACTGTGTGTTTTGATGCGACCATGACTCCAAACTGTATTTCAAAAACAACCCCTGATTTTGGCAGGATGGCTCACAGATACCTGGTCGTGACCAGATGGTTTAAGGAAAGTTAAAAATGTGTTTGACTCATACTTTTATTAGAATAATTTAAAAGAATAATTTAAAATTCTCTATAGATACCACAGTAATATCATTCTTGTTAACTCTTTTGGCTGTGATGATCATGTTATGAAAATCTGATATTGTGCCAACCCTTATACTTTTCATTTCAGTAAAATCACAAGTTAATAGTGTGAAAAATACCACTGTGCCACAGGCTAAAAGCTCTAGCATTCAATTTTTGACATAGGTAGAAGTATAGAGGTATTATCAGCAAAATACACACAAATAATAAAAGTGAAAGTACTAAAAATTATTTATATGGTACAGTAATCTCATTCCAGCACTATTTTTATTAATGTAGTATATTTTGTGTCTTATTACCTGTGCAAACGCATTTTGATACTACTTTGATACTACAGATGAAAAGGGGAATTGTACTATGTAATATACTTTTAGTGGGTTTAATCTTTGACAATCTCAGGGTGCCCCAGTAGCTCACTTGGTAGAGCATGCACCTCAGTTGGGCTTAGCACCAGCCGGGTTTCAATTCGGACCTGTGGCCCTTTAGTACACATTGTCCACTCTCTCTGTCTATTCTTCCCTTTTCCTTTAACTTTATGATCAAATAAAGGCACCCCCCCCCCCATCATATGTTTTGATAGTAAATAAGTAAATTCACTGCACACGTGCAAGCTGAATTGCTTGTCGTTTTTATTTATTCTGCATTTGAAACATTGCATACAACATGTTTTGAAAAGTCTAGCAGCGCAGTACTACAGGTAAATAGTAGCTGCTGGACAGAATAAAAATAGATGCAAAAATTAAAAAAAAAATTATATAAATATTGTATTAAATATTATACAAATGTAAAGAAAATACAAATACTGATAATAATGAGATGTTTTGCCTGTGGCTTTTTGCCCTTTACCTGTACCAAGTTATAAGGACAGACAGTGCTGTGCACAAGGTTTTTGTGCGCTTTCCAGTGAGTTCATCAAGTTCATGGAAAGAAGAAGTACAATAATTCCCCTTTGAAAAGTAATCAAATACAAGCATAAATTGGAAACACTTGCATATAATACATGTACCTTAAAATTATCATGAAAAATACATTACTCTGGTAAATGTAGTTTCCATTGTAAAGTTCCTCCACCGTGCTCCAGAGATGCTGCTCAGGATAGTTGACCACTGACCTTTGACATTTCCTGATGGAGGCCCAAGAACAGAATTTGATTGAGTTCAATTATTTTCTGTAGAGTACAGACATATTTTAGTTCCCCTGAATCAGTGCAAGACTCAAACTTCCTCATATGCACTTCTGCTTTTGACATTTCACACCAGTGAGATAGCTCTTTTAGTCATCTGGGTCAAAACGTGACATAACTGTGTGTTGGTGTGGGAGTGTTGCAGCGATGACTCACATCCTCATATGATGTTATTGACGGCATCCTTTAGGGATAAGCTACTGCTAACCACTTCGAACGGTCAGCGGATGCTAAATATGTCCAACTATTACTGACCGATTTGATGTAAACGTTAAGCCAATATTGAAACAGCTACTTGTTTATCCATTCATCAAACCCTGAAATGCTGGCTGCACACAGAGTGGCAGAACATCATTGCACTCATTAATTCTCTGGACATAAAACACCTCTGTGAGAAATGCTCCTCAGAAAGAGCGTGTGCATACCAGTGTCTGTGGAAAGGGGCGTCTGTTTAAGAGTCTACGTCTGTGCTTGTGTTTGTGTGTGATTCTATTAAGTGCGTCTCTTTCTTTGTGTGTTTTATTTGCATGTGTGTACTTCTGCGTGTGTTGACTTACGCAGATCCAGACGCACGTCGCCTAAGTTTAGAGATGCTGGTCTCATCAGTTGTGGTTCTGGCTCGAGTCTGCAGTTTTTGGACCGTTTTTCCCTTCTGGCTCTCCCAGCAGTCCACTAATGGATTTGCCCAGGGTTGTAGCCTCATCTGTGGGTTGCCAAAAAGTGAAGGTGCCTTATTCGTCTGGAACTTTGCAGAGCTTTTGCAGATTTGTGGCATATAGTGACCCATCTGTCCCCTTCAGTACAGGGGGAAAAGGCTCTGTAGGAGAGAGAGGTTTAAGACATTTCTTGGAAATTAAAAAAAAAAAACTCCAGAAACAGAAAGTAAGTGTGTCTGCGTTAATGTGGGATCCTGTTTCCTCCCTCTTACCGAAAACATTAACCAGCAGACAGATGCTCCACAGCCGTGAACGCTGTGTATGTGCATCACACAGCCACAGATACGCAAACACCAAAAAGTGACTGGCCCCAGTTCAAACAAAGATTGTAAACAGTTATTCCCGAGTAGCATCTAACCATCTACACTCAAAGCAACAGATTGGTCACTTACAGTGAATTGGTTTGGGTGCTAGAAGAAGTTAATAATAATAATACACTGTATTTACATAGAGCTTTCCTGGAAACTCAAAGTCGCTTTAGTGAAAGTTGGTTGAGAGTGGCTGCTAAAACTCTTTTTTAAGCCAGTAGCCTTTTTTTAATGTAGGTTTTTTTTAATTCGTGCAAAAAAACAAAATCAACAGTGTAAAACAGTTGTGGCTTTACCTTGTGCAACTATGTTAAGAATGGGGCGAAATCCAAGGTCCAAGGACAGACAGAAAACACGAGGCGATATACTGCAGTTACTTAAGTTCTTCTTAAGTTCTTAAGGCATCTGTGCAATATTCTGGGGGTGTAGGGATTTGGGGTTGATACTGTATGTTCATTGCAGGTTGATTGTACATGTGTGTGGCTGGATGTGTTCTCTTAGATGTCCATGTAAGAAGTATTCAATGGGACTCAAGAAAGGCTCATCTTATTTTAAGCATATTTTATATAGAATATTAAAAACCACAGAAGAGTAAAATAAATTAAATAAAAAGACATAGTAATTCTAATAATAATATCTTGCTGAAGCAGGTAATTTGGAAAAATGTGTCAAATATGGCACAAGTGTTTATTATATGATATGTGTGTGTGTGTGTGTGTGTGTGTGTGTGTGTGTGTGTGTGTGTGTGTGTGTAAGGGGGAAATCGAATTAATGAAAAAACAATAATAATGATGATGATGATGATAATAATAATAAAAATAATTATTATTTTATATATTAATTATATAAAATATTATAAAAAATAATAAACAATAATAAAAAGAAGAACAATAATTATAACAATATTGATAATAGAACAGGTGTAAAATACAATAAATTTATAAAAATCAGTAATAATGAAACAGCTGGGTGGTAATATTAAAAATCATTAATAATAATCAGTAGGTTGATATTATGATGTGTCAGCTATTGTAGTATGGAGGATGTCATTTTTTAATTTTTTTTATTTTTATTTTTTTTCAGTTGAGAAGATTTGAGTAAAGCTCTCATTTCCCGTGCACTTGTATAAAGAGTCTTTAAGCAGATACACAAACTATATGTAAGCAGCCGCTTGAGTTAGAGTTCTCTTCAATAATGTCTGGCCCGTGCATTTATCTCCACCACAGGTGTCAATTATTTAGCCCTCTTTCATTTTTAAGTGTTATACATAGAGACAAATTGAATTAAGTTGCATGCAGATCAGCAGTTGCAGCTTTCTGTGGTTTTTGGCTCTTCCTCCGTTTCCCCTGATGAGCCCTGTGTGGGCGCCACGGGGGCTCAGGAAGGAGGGGGGCGGGGGTCGGGGGGTTGCAGGTATGCCTGGAATCTCAGACTGTCCTCTACTTTCCCTCCCTGCAGCTCTCCCTGGTAAATGAGAGGGGGTCTGGCCAGACAGACCAAAGGGTTGGGTCAGAAAATACAGACACACACAGACTCACCAAAAGTGCCAAATGTGCAGGGTCTGCACATCAACTTGAGCGTGGGGGAGGGGGCTTCGGGGGTTAGCTCCGGGCTAATTGGTCTGGACTAATCGCCGAGGGGGGCAGTGCGCTGAAAACTCTTTTTTTATGTAGAACTGAAATGAATTAATAGAGACAGAGCATGCAGGAGGGACCCGGAGAGGTGAATTAATTTCTGCAGCGCTAATGAAAGTTTAAAGTTTTACATTTTATAGCAAGAGAGATCCACAGAAAAGTGAAGCAGAGTGAGTGGAAATGTACTGAGTTTATAGAGAAGAGGGAGGGTGTTAAACCCAAATCTGACTGGGGCCTCAGATTAACTTCTCTGTGTACATAAACAAGTATACATATTACTGTTGCTGTCCAAATACTTGCGCTGTGACGTAACAGGTGCCTATACATAGTTTATGAGAGCAGGACATTCAAACAGCACATTCAGTTTCTCAGCTGATCGATGCTCTCTGCTCCAAAGGTCTTTATATAAGTGTGATTCAGTCTGTTGAGACAGGACACGACAGAATACAGTTTAAGTTCTTTAGACCAAAATCTACAGTTTATATCGAGAAAGTCTGACATCATCAGAGAAAGAAACATTTATGGCACTTGGGTATCGTAGTAAGCATCGATTTGAGAAAATGAGAAAACTTTTAGTGGATCTTCAGTGTTTTGAAGATGTTGTGTGAAGTGCTTTCATATATATTTTTTATGATTTACCCCTCACATGAAGAGCCTTTTAAATCGAAAAGAAGACAAAGAAAGATTTTATTCAGTCGATAGTGAGTTTCAAGTCTGTCAGTTGGTGCCACCGCAGCCACCTCTCTAAACTCAGACGAATTACTGCAATCAATTATTCTTTTTCAGAGAAAAAAAAGATTCTTTTGCTGAAGCAACCAGGCTTGTTGTCTCTTGGTGTTTGTAGATTCTGTTTACAAGGAATGTTTTATTGACAGTGTTTTGGCCCACCAGCTGCTCTCTTGAATCTTCCCTGGAAGCCTTGTTAGAGAATCATTCTCAATTCATAGAAATCGCAGAATTGCAGCTAGAATTCCCCTCTAATGGACAAGTGGCACAGGGTCTGCCAGTTGATGTCTTTTTCTACTGGCAAAACTTGATCTGACAGATCAATTATAATAATATTTTTATTATATAGCAAACAAAGTGCTTACAAAGTGGTTCGCAATAAAACAAAAAACAGCAATGACAAAAGTACTAAAATAGCTATATACAAATTAAAATTAAATTAATAGAACTGAAGAAAAACTAGAATCAGGTGCAATCCGGGAAGGCGGTGCGATAAAAGTATGAATCTAAACGAAGCCGCTGACTCAGCCTGCCCTATTTCTGCAGGCAGAGTTTTCCATAGTCTTGGAGCTCTTATCTCCCAAGCTCTGTCCCCCTTGAGGCCCAGACACACCAAACTGACATCAAAGAACTAGTGACGACAAAGGCTGACTGTTGCATTGTCTCTTTTCGCCTGTGTCTCCGCCAAAAATTTGTTCTTGAGCACACCACAAGGACTACAGCCAACAGCCAGCTAGAATGTACAGTCTGCTCCTGCGTGAGACCGGCAGGACAAATTTAAAGTGATAGTTAGCCAGTTAGCACATTAACAACACAAACCGATGTTGAAAGAACAAAGGGTATTTAGCGAACAGTACCACAAATAGTTTCTTGTTTCTGCTAAAGAGCTCAGTGGTTAAAAAATAGTCTTATCTCATATAACAAGTTTGTTTTGATCTCACGCCCTCTTGACTTGAGTTGTTTGTTTCCTGTCCTCTATCATTTCTCTTCTTATGTGCTGAGCTGATCTGCCAATCAGAGCAATTTGTCTCACCAACAGGCTCCGCCCATGATTCAACATGCTGAATCGGCCAAAAAATAGCCAACAAGAGCCGACTAGTGCTAATGATGCAGAATACAGCAAATACCATTGGCTTGGTGTGTCAGGGCTATTAGTCTTAAGCCAAGATTATTGAATAAATTGAAGACCACAGCCCGAGGATCTCAAAAATATTAGCAGGGTGGGATAAGGATAAAAGATGATTAATAGATATTTTTAGGACTCAGACCATTAAGTGCCTTCTAAGTAATTAAGAGAACCTTGAAATCAATGCTAAAATTTGCTGAAAGATGGTGTAAAGAGGGTCAAACCACTCAGATGTGTTCAAACCCATCTCAGACCATTAACATATCCCTGCTGCTGCATGAAACTAGTCTTGCATAGCCAGACCTACCTCCTCACTCTGTTTGTGGGGATTTTAATGGATGGACTTTCACACATTCACACACACATTCAAGCACTTGTGGCCACACAACTCTACAAGCTGTCACCTGCCTCTCAGTTGCTGTTTTTTTCAGACAATCTCACTTTGGGGTTCAACATCTTGTCCAAGGACAATGCCACATGCAGGCTTTAGGAGCTGGGCATTGAACTGCTGATCTTCCAAACAGTAGATATGTCCCTGGTTTATAGTGGCGCACAAGGTGATTGTTATGGAAAGAAAAACAAACAACCTGGCATTTTTTCTCTTAATTGTGGAATTATGAGGGGTCAAAACAGACCTTTCTCCAGCGCTAGCACAGTGCGACATATGTCTGGCTTTGCAAGACTAAAGTTTTTATAAAAGTTTGATACTTTTTCACAAGTATAACTGTATGATTGTGCTACTGATCTCTCAGCAGATGCTTGAGTTTGCTTCCCATTGGCTCAGAAAGATAGAAATGCAGAAGTACTGAACTTCTACTGAACCCTTCGCTTCTATGGCAGCCACAGGTTTCTTATCTGTGAATTCAATGGCAAATACATGGAGTGTGCACTCCATGTAGACCGTGTCAAGCTGTCACACACAGTTTCAAAGTAGTATTGTATTATCTGGGTGGAAGTCCCTTGCTATTTCCAATTTCATCCAGCTTTCCATGTCTTCTGCATCAAGCCAGATGTCCCTGAACTCCATGCACTCCTATTTCTTTCTCACTTCGGTGTGTGCATGTGAGCATCCTAACATTCGAATTTACCTCAAAGCATGACTTCTTAAATTCAGCTTCACAGAAGAAACCACTTCTTCTAACTGATTTTGGCCTGAAGAATCCATTTGGGTGCCTGTGAAGGGAATCCTTGAACCTGTTTTTATTCAGGACTTTCAAAAACAACATCTGGATCATTGGGGGTATTGAGAACTTTCCGAAAATGAGATGCTGCAACCTTTTTTTTCTCTTCTGCTTCTTCATGTGTATGCCTCCTGTCCCCCCCCCCCCCCATTCCCCTGTTTCCAGTCTTGTTCTGCCCTTGGCCTGTGTGTAACTGTCTGGATAGCAGAGGGACTCATTGAATTCCACTTGTACAGTGTTCAGCTGTTGTTCATTATTCCTTTGTGTTTATCCTTTTAAACTTCCACTTGTCAACTACTCATGTAGAGAACTATTTTTACTTTTCCTAGTGTTTCCAATCTAGCCTGGCTGTTAGCTATTTGGGCCAGCCTTGCCCCTCGCCAAAACCCTGACACTCTGCATCTCCATATTTCCTAGAAACTGATGGGTGAGGCCACACATGGGCTGTAGGGACAAAGCACACACAAAACGTTGTAGAGACATTGTTTCCATTCTCATTAATTGTACGTCCAGCTCGGTAGTGTGTTCTGCTTAGTTATTGGTAGTGTTTTCCATTGGGAAGCCAGTAAGGGATCATATCTCTGTTCAAGTGTGTAGATTTCATTTCAACATAGCATCTTCCCTGAGCAATTTTTGTGGTCCCAACATTAATCACAGACACTACATAGCAAGAGAAGAATGATGGAATAAGTAATTAGATGCAAAAATAATAGAAAAATAATCATATATGTGACAACGTACAAACAGACAGCAGACAAAATCGAGCGACTCATGCACAAAACCAAACAACAAAAAAATATTAATAAAAAACTGCAAACATTACAACCACAAAGGGGCCAATAACTGATAAACAGTAGAGTGTGAGTGCTACAATCGTGTTTAAATGTAGATATAGACAGCTTCGTTAATAACAAGAGAAGTTCATTTCAAAGTAAGAAGACATAAACATACACACATACAAGTGTTGAAATGGATCTAATATTACCAGGTAAATTATTCCAAACTACTGGGGCATTAAACATAAAAACTCTTTTGCCAATTGTTTTCTTAGCTTGCGGGATAGAGAAATAGAGCTGGGCAGAGTGCATGTCTTGATAAAATGAAGTGAAAGGTACAAGATGCTGTTTTAGATAGTGGGGATAATTGGAATAAATTCATTTAAATGTATGTTGAAGCCAGTGAATTTCTCTTGTTACATTTAGAGGATTGGCGTCAAACACATTTTTTATGCACCAATATATAGTGGAAATGTCTTCTTTTATAAGTAAACACAAAGTTCAGGCCAAAGGTGACAATGAACAATATAAAAATAGTCTATACTTGAGTAAAATGCCATAAGGCTCCCAGGCATTGTGTATTGATGTCAGGTATTTTTTTCTGCTACAGATCAGCTTTTCTCATTTAATGTCATCCATGCTGAGTCAAAAAACATGTAGGCATAGTTTACTTTTTTCTCCTCCTTTGCGTCTTTTGTTTGGCTCTCTAAATGTGCCTGCAGCACCTACTCTCATCGATGATTAATTTCTTCTTTTAACTGGTTTTAAAGCCTTGGAAAGCCCTAGAAAGTCCAGCTCTTTTCCAAAACTCTGTACATGTTAAAAACATATTCCACATTTCTGTGTTTTCTGAGAAGTCGAGAATTGTGTTATAATATTTTGAGAAGAAAGTTGAAATATTAGTAATATAATATAATATAATGAGAATAAAGTAATAACGTGCTCTCTTCATCCGAGATGGAATACCGAAATTAACTGACTTTTAATTAGGTATAATATGGGCCCGTTGCATATTGAAAACTGTCATGCACTGTGTTTTACTGAATCAGTAAAAGATGCGATTTGTCCCATATTTTTGTGCACAAAACTGAATGAGGATCATGTGAATGAGTTCACTCATACTGGTAGGGACATGTCCCCACTGTCCACATGCAGACCTCTTGTCTTTGTCTCTGCGATGCTGACGCCAGCTTGTTGATGGAGGAGCCTTGCAACATGGAGCATAGGATGCATGTGAATAGGATGTAACAAATTAGATTATTGCATTGCTTACTGGCAGGAAAAAGAAGTGTCTGGCAACAACCTGTGTCACGGAGGGGGAAGCAGCTCATGGCTGTCTACACGCTCCACAGACCAGCAGTGGAGTTAGTTTGGACAGGGGCTGCTGTACTTACAAATTGGGGAGATTAAAGGACAAAATTAAATTCACTTTGAAAAGGGGAAAAATGGGTCCCATACCATAACGAAACTTGGGGAAAAACTAGTCGAATACTTTCACTCATGATAAATTCATGGACTATATCCTATATCTGTTAATTCTGGGCTCTCAGAAAAATCCTCTGATCTCTGACACTTCTAGCACTTGCACTGTACCTTTCAACTCTTAATCTGTGTAATCTGGCAAACGTCCACTAGAAACACCTGAGTATTGTCAGTTGAATGAGTCTACTTTTTAAATATCCAGACATTTTCCTACGATTCTGACCTATTTGAATAATACCAGTCCGTTTCACAAATTTGGGTCGTTATTATGTGTTTGTATTACTTTGAAATTTGACATATTGTGTACTCCACTTGTGCAGAGACATGACTTGCAAAGTCATTAATGTCTTGTATATGTGACTGGGATAACTAGATGTCACATACAGAATTATTTCAGCTACAATATTTATGTGAGGAATGACTGAGAGGTTTCAGTTGCATTGCCCTTAGTCAGAGAGCTAATGTGAGGGATCTTCGCTATATGTGAGACTACTGTGATATCTCTAAGTTTGTTTTGGCTACTGAGAGCCTGCCTCTCCATGCAGACCTGGAACGCCTTTGGGATGTTTTTTAATCTGTCATAGCAGCAGCGGAAGAAGACGCTTGGAAGAATTGCTTTTAAAATGTTGGCTTTCCTGTGCATGACATGACCTAGGGGAAAAAAAGATCTATGCTGATGAATATTGTGAAATGAAACAATGTGAAGCTGTTCAGTCAAGGCAGAGGTTGAAACTGTGGTGAGGTCAATCTGTAGAGGAAGAGTCTGCAAATCAAATCAAGGTGGACCCAGAACCAGATAAATACACAGCCAAAGTGTAGCTTTAACTATGGCTTTGTGCTCAGCTCAAACATCCAACCACTAGGGATGATGACTGTCTGACAGTAGTTTGTTTTTTGTTTGCATTAGGAAGTCACTATCAATGTAAGGTCGTAAGGTGCACCTGTGACAGACTGAGTGATTTCAAGTCTTTTGGCAAATCTTTTAATTTTGAAAATCAAAATGAATCAAGCTTTGTATGTGAGAATCCAAATTCCTGATGTTACGTGCCACTAGACCAAATACTTTTTTTTTTTTAGCTTATATTTACGCTTACTTGTGGCAAAATGTACATTGACCTTACTCACTCTATTAACCATTTTACTGCATGAAACCTACCTCTACACTAGGGTTGGGCAGTATCACATTATTACAGTATACCAGGGTATTTGGAAATTTACAAGGTACTGTATGTTTTTTTTTAATACCGTCATAGATACAGGTGCTCCTCTTTATGTTAGACTCAATGTACGTTGTGCACAGCACGCACCACCAGAGCTCAGTCTGTGAAAATTCCTGAAAATTCAGGAAGGTATGAAATATTACCAGGCCCAGTATGCATATATACTTACCTGTCATGCTTTAAAAAGAAAAAGATGAGCTGTCCAAAAATAGTCTTAAATTTGGCTTTAAGTTATCTTACAAAGGTCTAAAAAGACATTAAATTTAAATGTCTGATACCTTTAGACACCTTGATACCAAGGAATCAGGTTAGCTTATCCTTTATCACATAAACAAATATTTAGTTAAATCACCTACAACCTGACGCACATCCCTCCAACTCCTTCAAAATATTTTTTAAAAATCTCTGTACAGTAGCAGGAGCTGACATATGCTTGTGATTGTTGTCTATAAAAGTGATAATTGCTTGATTTCTGCCATGACTCAGATGATTGTCAGAAACTGTGTTTTATCTAATTTTGTGAGACACATTAAATTAACTGTATGTGCATTGTTTTTGTCTTTTTTTCAGGTGGATCTCATGAAGAATATCAGTAATATCCCTCAGCCATTCCTCTATACGCGGCATGTTCACTTCCTCAACTTTACCAGGTACAGTGATGCTCAGCAACAGCATTTGGAAACACAGTAACTCTTAACATTTGTTGGTCCAGAGCGGAAATTTTGTGCTGATTTTTATTTGTCTTTGTCAGGTTCAGGATAGAGCAGCCTGTCTATATCAACATAATCCGGGACCCCATCAACCGGTTCCTCTCCAACTACTTCTTCCGTCGCTTCGGTGACTGGAGGGGCGAACAGAACCATCTCATCCGCACTCCAGGGATGAAAGATGATGAGCGATACCTGGTGAGACCCTTCTTTATTATTTCTGGCTTGAAAAACAGTTCAATCTTCTTGAGCACAAATTTGAGATTTCCATGCTTTCAAGCTGTATTTTACGGTTTTATAGATGCGTATACCAGTGTGATGTTGTTTTTCCTCTGAGAGGAGTCTCCTCTTTGAGTAAATGATTCATAGATAAGTACATATTTTTGAGTGTTGCACTTTCATCTAACAGTGTCTCAAACTCTTTAATGGTCGAGGAATAAGAACTTCTCTTAAGTTTCTATTGAGATGACCCTGTGAACTGCTTACTAATGCATAAATGTAAATGTGAGGTGTACCACTTTTCATTCAGGAGAACTACTTTTGATTCTTTGCTGGAGTCTCGCACAGAGTGCAGTCATGCGAGCACACAGGGCCTGTTGATTGATTGGCTGGGGTTTTGTGGCCAAACCATTGCACCTACCTTTCAGATTTGACAGGGGCTGTATTACGGGAATTATTATGCTAGCATTAGTCACCTTAATCAGTTCTTTTTGTTTATAAGCAGCGCATTCTTTGCCATAACAGTGTACCAGATTTATGATGAATAGAAGGTCTCTCTCAAAAAACTTGTCAAAACTCAGGTTCAGTGTATAGGATTAAATGGAGTCTAATATAATAAGCCTGTTTTTTTGTGGATGTGTTTTCGTTTACTGAGAATGAGCTGTTTATATCTACATAGGAAACCGGTCCTCGTCCACAGAGATCACCATTTGGCACGTGCCATGTTTCTTTACTAGCCCAGAACAACACTTAATCTAGAACGAGCCATTGACGTTTTCATGTCGGCCACACAAAGCTCCTCTGACAAGTTGAACAGGAAAAACATTGATTTTTAACATAAAACTCAGTATTTTTATTGGTTTTAATCACCTAGTTGTTTTTGTAGAAGAAGAGTCCTCTGCAGATAATTCGGCTCCCGGTAAAAACCTCCTGAACAATGAACACTAAAGCAGTCGTAGTCGGGAGTTCACTCCAGGCACATGGGAGAAGTTTTAGCTGGTTGAAATCTGCATCCCTCACTGTTAGATGCCACTAAATCTTACGCACTGCTCCTGAAAAGTATTATGTTAAACTAGGAGACGACAGAGTATACAGTACTGAACTATATTCAGAGAGGACACCACGTTGCTCATGTCACATTGCCCCAGTCCTAAGAGAACCACTGTAGAAAACTTTTCTAACAAAATTATTTAAAAAGTCAAACAAATACTGAATATTTTAGCCTTCTTCCCCTCTATCTGCCTTTCATCTTGGTCCCAGTGCCCACAGGCCCATTTACTCTCATACGGACATTAGCTAAATCAATGCCACGGATGTTTATGGTTTGAAATACTAATGCGTTTGCAGTATTTGACAGAGCTGCACAGTTACTTTATGACTAAGTCTCTAGCTTGCCAGTAAAAGCGCTTTGACTCTGTATCTGTTTTGGTTCCTGGCCAGCTGGTTTCATAACCTGCAGCTCAGTTGAGACATGAAGTGAAATGTTGTATACTCATTTCTTATTCTGGTATGAGCTTTATGTACACTAATTATGGAGACATGTGAGCCAAGGAGTGTTTGCAGAGAAAGAGAGAAAGACCGTAATGATACTGACTGTTGAACTATGTTATATAAACACTCTGTTATCTTCTACAAAAAGATTGTAACAAGAGCAGAACCCTACTGATATTGATTTTTTTTTTTTTTTTGATTACAGTCATTCACTCATTAAATAACTGATAAATGCCATATCCCATGTCTGCCAGAAGACTGGTTTGTTGAATTTAGGATCTCTGTTTGTTGTCATCATGAGACAAACATTAACTTCCTAAATGTTAAAATATAAGCAGCAGAATATTTCTTCAATGCTGGACTATATCAAAACCACACTCTGCTCTCTTTGAAGATGTTTTACACATGGTGTTGCTGGAGGCAGGAAAGCAGATTGTAAGGCCACAGCAGGCTGACACTAAACCCAAAATTTAAATCTGATTATGATTCCAATTAGAGACCTGATTTACTATAACCACATCAGAAACTTCGTATTCTACATCTGCCTGGCAAAGTTGTTTACCCCTTTAGCATCATACTGCCAGCTATGCATCTAACATTTTACAGCACATGCCATTCGGAGCCTTAGTTTAATTTTCAAGTTGACTATTTTATCACTGTGTGTGAGTTTTTCCACTGCGGAGGAGCTACTGAAGTAGAATTTTAGCTCATGACATACATAGAAGTTGGCAGTGAAGTGATGGGTCTAATGTGTAATTGAAGAAAACTATATTTTGGATTAGGGGAGCAGGTAGGCAGAAACAGAATATTTTGGCTGTAAAAAATAGGTCAAAACATTGATCAGTACAAGATTTTATCGCAAATCAATATCCAGGCCTAAAGAGAGGTGCACGCCAGATTTCTCCCACAGTCTCACAGTACCGTCTGAGCTCAGACGGCCATACTGAGAGGCGAACAGGAGGAGTGAATGTCATTCTGGCTTGAGTCTGACTGGGTGTAATTAAGTATTGCACTGCTTTCCCTCGAGTTTTGGACCATGTGAGTTGAGTTATTAAAGTATGCAGACCACGGGGGCCCCTTGCTACAGTTAAAGGGGGAGGGGGAGGCTGTAGTGCTGTAGACTGGCTTACCTGTGTGTGTGTATGTGTGTGTGTGTGTGTGTGTGTGTGTGTGTGTGTGTGCGTGTGTGTGCGTGTGCGTGTGTGTGTCTATGTACACTACTATATTTATGAGGACCAGGAGTCTTAACAGGGTGTAAAACTTATGTAAATTTTGCAAAGTGATGACATTTTGTCACTGCCCCTGAGTCACTAAAGCATATTGTAAATCTTGTCCTCCTCCCCATCGCTTTTAATCGCCTCATTCTCTCGAAATGTCGGAGATAACTGAGATTTTGCTGCAACTTATGACAGTATCAGCATGGAAGTGTCTCCTAGATCATCCGGTTTTGCTCTGCTGTGCTGTCTTTTCTTTCTTTACATTGCTGCTGTTGGTATTGTTTATTTATACTGACTGCGCTCGATAGCCACAGCAACCTAGCTTACCTAATCAGCAAAAAACAGCTTGCAGTTATGTGCTAAATCATATCTATAAACAGTGGCTGCAAGCATATGCCACACTACCATCTGTATAATGCTGCAGCAGACTGCTGTACACTGCAAAAAGTGCTGAACTTCACTGATAAGAAAAATTACAGGCCAAAGTATGAATAAAGTCAGACTGAAGTTTAAAAGCTTCAAATATTATGTAGTTTAATGTGTTTTTAAAAAAAATGTTTTAGCTAGAATTTAGATTAGGTTTAGGGTTAAGGAATTCAAACATTCGGCTTCTGTTCTATTGTGCTAGAAGCATCTGTCCACATTTTTAGATTGGTAGGACAAGTGATCCTCAAGAAATCACCAACCCCAGACAGTGGAACTGCAGCATTCTTCTCAGCACAATGTCACCTGACACAGAGTTATTTGATACAACATTGATATCCAAAATAAGACTTACAGCAGTACTTCTACCATCAAATGACCACTGATAAATCAATTACTCATCCTGTTGTATATTAACTTCTTAAAAAAAATAGTTTTTCTCACTTCTCTGGTGAATAAAGAATCCAAAAACAGAAAATTCTTGATGAATTTAAGTCATAGGGGTCCACAGTTAACAACAGCAAAACTATATCAAAACATCAGTTTATAAACTCTCAGTAAACTCATGCAGTTTAATCCAAGTCTCATTTATCCAGTCGTATACTCAGTACTTAGTACTTAGTACTTACAAACAGACAGCCCTTTTCACCTCAAAGTGAAATTTATCATTGCTCTCCTCAATGCCAGACTCCTTTGACAAAATCAGTAATTTTAGCTGCTGGTGTACAGCTGCCTCAGTCAGTTAGTTTGTTTGTGTCATTGTGTGACTTTTGTGAATCCGGACTCATACTTTAAAACACCAGATTCTCTCAGTAACGCAAACGAACTTAGTGATTGAGGCAGCAGTAGACCAGCAGCTCTTATGTTCAGTGAGGTAAAATAACTTTTTGTCAATGGGGTCTGGCTTTGAAGAGAGCATAAATAGCTCACTTTACTTTTAGCTTACTTCCCACTTGGAAAGGGCTGTACTGAGCGTATTGATAAATGAGGCTGGGATTAGACTGCGAGAGTTGTGTGCGAGTCTGTCAACAGATATTCTTGATATAGCGTAGTAATCGATATATCTATGATCTCAATTGATCAAGAATTTTCTCAATTTTTGGATTTTTCTGTCATCTTCATAAATTTAGTGAAACCTGGGTTTAGTAATTGATATACAACTGGTCTTTTTTGAGGTGGTGGGGGCATCGTTTTTCATTAAATATGAAGCTGTAAGGTTCTTTGGGTTGAGGCCAGAATGTCCTCGCAAGTATTGCATTTCAAATACCTGTGTGTGTATCAGCGTGAGTGCGCCCCGCTATGTCAACACTCAGAGTTAGGACTAGTCTTGGATATATCCACAGCCTGGTGTGCATTAGCCCTGCCTGCCCTGCGCTGGGTGTATATGAGAGGTGTCAATGAAAGAACACTGTCAGTTTGCGAGCCGGGGCCGAGGGAACCTGATGCACGTGTTACTGAGACATTCCTGTGGTCGGCTTGGATTTTCCATCAGTCCCCCACACCCCTTTTTACACACACATACACTACACTGTACACAGTACGCAGTGGACATTTGAAAGCAGAGTGCGCACACATAGGACTGAGCACATGCGTGGACTGTCACTTAGGACTTAAGAGCTTTTATTTAGAATGAAACTGGTTTTGATTAACCAGCTCAGATTGATCTGGTCAGATAATTTTAGTGGCCGAACAGAATTAAGTTTATATTTCTATGCATGCAGCTGAATAGTAAATTCAGAGGGAGCAGCTGACAGAGATTAATCGGGCTCCTCCCTACCAAAATGTATGTGTATGCTTCTTTTCATACAGAGAATGCACGCAAACACAAAATGTCTATGAGGTAATTCGGTGTCCCCACTGAACCCAAAGAGAACAGGTTAGTTCCCACACTTTAACAATTCTGGTCTGATCAGTTGAGATTCCCACAGACTGTGAAAATAATCTGCTCCCAGGTAACCTGACGTTTACAGTGACACATACACACTCCCAAACAAATAACGCTAGAGGCCTGACTGGCATCAATCCTGCCCCGGCTTGCCTTGACATTAGCAACAGCAGGGTGGTGTATCTGTCCCACGGTTGTTTGCCTAAGGTGCAACTGACACATGAGGTTTACTAGTCCCAGCTATCAGATGTTGTATGAGGAAGTATGTCATTGTTTTTATGCCTCCATGCCAGCGATACAGGAGGCCAGTGACATTATGTTTTCGGGTTGTCTATTTGTCTGTCCATTGGGCACATTCTTGTGAACACGATGTCTCACAACCGCTTTGAAAGAAATTTCCTTAAATTTGATTCAAACATTCACTCAGACTCAAAAATGAGTTTTATCAAAAGATTTTTGTAGTTAAAGGTCCCTGTGACCTTGTCCGTCTAATTCGTGTGAACACAATAACTCAATGCCAGTTTCCTCAATATATATCTGGTTTAAAGACTTGTATAGTGTCTGGTCAGAACATTTGGCCAGTGGTTTTGCTGCTTGCAGCCTTATGCAAAAATGGTTTACATAAACTTCACTTCAATGTCACTGCGCTTTCTTGGGTGATGATGAACACATCTTGAATGCTATATAAAATGCTATAGATTTATTATTATATCAATGACGTATATTGAATTATGTTGCTGTTCTAACTTATTTTACCCAGAAATAACATCCAAAGGGCCTCCTTAAATAACTGAAGCGCCAGAAAAATATCTCTGCTAAATAATAAAATTAAATAAAAAATAATAAAACAAAATCAATGCTCCACTTTATCGTAGTAGTTATGTCAAAGCAAGGAACTAATACACCTTTTTTTGATACATACATTTACTGATTTGCTTGCTTCATTTTTCCCTCCTTTTCTGACTGGGAATGTTGGTAGGCTGCAGTGGTAGAAGTACTCTAAACACTTTTTCTGAGATAAAACTATTAACTATTAATAGTAGAACTATTAATATTGCATAGTAAAAGTCCTGCATTTAATTTTTTGTGTAAAAGAGAGGCACAATCATCAGCACAATGTACTTATGTTAAATTAAATGAATAATAATGCATATTTTATTTGTTAAATTTTTTTGCAGTTTTATTCGTGTTATAGCTTTTAACATTATGGCAAACTCACACAATGGAAGTTGGTGAAGACATGTTTGACTAAGTCTGTAGCACCGCGGTTGTAAAGTAGAGCCCGGATTACTTCTTGGTGTGTTTAGCAGGTGGTAATGTTATTGTTTTTATGAGTTACTATGGCAAAAGAAAACATACCCAAGTCATGCTCATCTTGCATCAGAATTGCACCAAATTTGACAATGTGTGTCCTGAAGGACACACAGAGAGATATATAGACAAAAGAATTAGTGGCTTTAGATGCAAAAAAATGTCTTTGTTTCATTTTTGTTAAGGTTGCTGTGACTGGTGGCTTACGTGATTGTGTCTGTTTTTTTTTCTGCTAAAATGTGACAACAAATTAATGCAGGTTTAATTGTGATTTGACCCAGGTGTACCACTCCCATGCTCCCGATGAATGCTGCCGCAAACTGTCCCATGGGAAAGGTTTACATCATCAGTTTACTGATTGAATTCATAGATTACATTCAGTGAAACGGGAGGCCGGTGCACAGATTAGGGCCTGTTTTGCTACAGTTTTTGTGACTGCTCACTTGGCTTAATCCACAGTTAGAATAGGAACAATGAGCCTGAGTGTGCACACAGGAGCCCTCTTCGCAATACTAATGGGTCCTCCAAAGAGAGTGCGTATTGTCTGTCGACTGTGTGTGCGCGTATTTGATTGTGCGCAGTTGTATATGAATGAGTTGTGGCTCGATTCCCAGAGGTCCGCTAAATGCTGAGGCATAGGGGTCCTGTAACAAGTGTTGGAGCAAAGCGGAGGGGGGACCTCCTGGCAATGAGCCATTTGTGTCAGGGGAAGGCGTCACATGTGTCTTCCTGTTTGGCTTTCACAATTCCTTGTCTCTGACTCTCGCTTGCTTTTTCACACTGTTTTCGTTCATAATTTGGCTCCTGATAATTTTTTTTGGAAGCTTTTTTCGCTGTGTCGCAAAAAATGTCTAGCGTCATTTCTTGTTAGTCTGCTAAGTTGAGAGAGAAATGTTAGTTCATGTATCAACAGTAACTTTTCTGAAACCTCTGCATGTGAGTCATCGTCTCTCACACAAAGTTTTATTGTATTTATTGAGAAATTTAACACTCGTCACTGACGGGAAACTGTGTGAGATATGCTCGCAATTGATAACACTGGATGTACTGACATTATCATTCTTTGAGAAAGGAAACACAAAAAGAACAATGAATTACTCTTGAAATTATGAAGCAAAGAAAAGCAGGGCAGTCTTTCAGCAGTCTGGTTAGACCGATACTCTAACATCACAATGCTTAACTGTTTTCTAAAGATTCCTCTGGGGTTTTGTTGTGGTTACTTTGAAGAGCTTTCCAGTGGTTTGCCTCACCAATCACCAATATGTCCTGTTCTTGGTGCACAGTGCAGCTCAGTCATAAAGATCAAACAAATCCTGCAGCAGCCTCTTGGTGACTCAGACACAATTGCACCACAGTATTCAGCTGTGAGGAAAAATGACTGACCAAGTGTGTAACTTGTGTTATGGCAGAGTATGTGTATAGGCGACCTTGGCATGATGTCTGTCATGGTTTTCTTGTTATAAACTTGAGAGAAAGGACTCTTTTCATATAAGTTTTTTTTTTAAACTTCAATTAGTCTTTCCCTTTTGGCTGCGAACTCAAAGAGCAAAAATGGCATAGAAGTCATGTTCACACTATCAGAAACATGCAGTCAAAAGTATAACAAAACAAGCTGGTCAAATGCAGACTGTTACTTTGTGTAATTGTGTTAAAAAGACAATTTACCCTAAAACCAAAACTGCATTTTTCCTCTGACCTGTTGTGCTATTTATCAATAGACTGTTTTGGTGTGAGTTTTCAAGTGTTGGAGATATGGGCCATAGAGATGTCTGCCCTCTCTTGAATATAATGGAACTAGATGGCACTCAGCTTGTGGTGCTCAAAGAATCTGACACAAAAATCTAAAACTCGACTGCAATGTCTCTTTTAAAATTCATGACCTGGTTACTCAAAATAATCTACAGACCCTGTTTTGAGCATTTTCATGTAGGAAGTATTTTCTTTCTACTGAACTACACCTGCCAAAGGTATAACTGTGAATAAGGAAGCATGCATCTACCTATGGATGAGAGGCTAATGCTTGTGACAGTGCTGATGTAAACATAAATGGCATCTTCTTCAGCTGAGCTGCAACATAAGCTAGCTCAGTGGTGCTCGGAGAGCTTGGAGTAGATGCAAGCTTCCTTCTGCATGTTTATATGGTTGCTGGATATAGTTAGGTAGAGACAAATAGCTTAGGGTTTATTAAAAACCTGGAAAAGTTATGGAATTTCACAGTCACATTTTCCAGGCATAGAAAAGTTATGGAATTTAAAAAAAAAAAAAATCTTTTAAAGTTTTGGAAGAGTCATCCAATTTTGTTTTGTGTAATGAAATTGTAACAGTAATATTATGTGGATCAATTCCTCGCAATATGAAATAACAGCTCATTTATTTTCTGTAGCTGTTGAAGAAACACTTCTCTAATATGTGTCGGTGTGTGACAATGTTTTGTTTCCATCACATACTTTTCTCAATTTTCTCTCACCACAGTCTGTTTCTCTCCATGTATTCCAGCTACCTGGAATTATGTTTCAATCTGATGCGTTAGAAAAATGCCCGACAAGTGGGGCAAAAAAAAGGTGGGTTCTTGAAAAAGTGATGTAAAAGTTTTTAAATTTTGTCCATAGAAATGCATAGGAACCATTATAGTTCTTAAATGCTCATAACAAGGTCTGTGGATCATCTTGAGTAACCGGGTCGTAATTTCTGAAAAGAGACATTGCTGTTGACTTTTCCAAATGAATTCTCTTGGCACTTTGAGCACCACAAGCCGATTGCCATCTAGTTCCATTGTACTGGAGAGAAGACAGACAGCTCTACAGCCAGTATCAACAGTCAGCTACTCACACCAAAACAATCCAGATTGATAAGTAGCACTACGTGTGAACTGTACTTTCAGAAGCACACTATCCAAGCTCACACATGCTCGATCACACATGGTTTCTCCCTTGTATCCATGTTTACACCCCTGTCGCTGAGGTGTTTTTGACAGCTCAGTCACCTGGTTCCCAGTGTTCATCCGCAGGCCCCTCACATCTCAAATGTCACCCTCAATAGCAGACTGTGTCCTTTTGGAAAGTCTGGGCCTCTGGTCCCGTCTGACCCAACTTAATCTCGGTGATGGAGCATGTTGCCCTCAGTGTTGGCTTTGACAAATTGCTCTGTTTTAAATCAGCCGTTACGACTTATCAGAGTATAAATCAAGCTTTGACGCAATCATTACGCTTTCAATTTGTGTCCACTTTTAGATCAGTTTCCCCTTTTATGCAGCGGGGTCTGTCGACACCTTTTGCCTCACGCACGGAGCTGGTGCTACTGTATGTGTGTGTGCCTGAGCACATGTGGCGTATATTTGCGTGCGCCTGTGTGTGTGTGTGTGTGTGTGTGAGAGAGAGAGTGAGAGAGTGAGTGAGTGAGTAATGCTTCGTGGAGTGTTATGTTGCTCGGGACTTGTTGCCATCCATAAGGCTTACGTCACCTGACACGGATTTGACTGCTAGTTCCACAGCACTGAGTGGCTGGCCAGCTTCACTCCTGCATGTGTGTTTTTAATCTGTCCTCTGTGTTTTTTTCCCTTTCATTACTTAATAGGTCCCACATTTCGACAAAGGGCGTTTTAAAGTTCAAGTATCACTTTATTTCTCACGTAGGAGACTTGAAGTGTTTAAGTGCATCCCTGCTTGATCACTGCATCATCATAAGCTATCATTTGTCTGATTTTGGTAGCTAGATCAAGATGAAGATCTTTATATTTCATAAATGTATTTTTTCAGTCAAGCACAAGTTCATACCAACTATGTGTGTTGTGATTTGACAGCTCAGCACCTGAAAGCGACTGATGTGACGGGGCAGAGCTTATCTCTGTGCTCAGGATGTGGTTTTGCAGAGCACTTCTCAGATGATTATTATCATACAGTTCACAGTAGAGCTGGTGAAGGGCTCCCTCTAGTGGCAGAAATAAATCTGTACGTGTGTAAGAGGTTCATCTGTATCTTAAAGGAATGAGTACTGTTGAATTAAAAGGATTGTTGTGTGTTTGTCTGCTTCCAGGATATCAATGTGTGCATTTTAGAGAATTACCCAGAGTGCTCCAACCCCAGAGTTTTCTACATCATTCCCTACTTCTGTGGACAGCATCCTCAATGCAGGTATGTGCAGTCACTCAAGTTCCTCCAGTGAGCATTTTGATGTCTTAGACCAGTGATGGATAAAGTACTTGAAAGCTACACTTGAATTAAAGTAGAGATTTCTTCCCAGAAATAGACTTTGGTAGAAGTTTAACGCTCCTATTAAAATATCACTTGAGTAAAAGTCTTAAAGTATCTGATATTTACGGTCCTCAAGTATCAAAAGTAATTTTTCAATATCAAATTTACTTCAGTGCTAAAAGTAAAAGTACAAATAAATGCTGTGTAAAAAAAAAAAACAAAGCAGTCAGATTTTGAGAACTATGAAGTTTATTTATCGTAACATACACCGCCTTAAAAATGAAGCGTACATTACACTTGAAGAAAAACAGGGTCTTTTTTAAATTTTTTTATTTTTTTTAAATTTTTACAATTGAAAAGATTTAAAGAAAAAACATATTTTTCTTCACACCCATTCCTTAGTTTGTCCATCCATCCCCTCTCCCCTTCCCTATTTTGTTGTCGGTAACAAATATACGAAGAAGAGATGTAGTGGAGTTAAAGTACAGGTTTTATTTATGTATTGCAGTAAAAATGAAAGTTGACAGAAATATTAAAAATGAAAGTTCAGTACAGATATTCTCAAAAAGTACTGTAAGAAGTATTATTTTGTTAAATTACAGTACTATTTTAGACATTAGTAAACTTGTCATGGGACTCAAGCCAATTTTGTGCCTGATTCTTCCTGATTCTCCCCTCCGGACAATTGTGAGCAAAGCCCCACTTTTTGATGCTTCTAGTTCAGATGGTTTTCAACTCAAAAATGTACTCAATTCCAATGTGTGCTACATGTACAGTCCATTTTCACGCTGCATCCATGACTACATTCATATTTTTAAAGTTTTTTCTTTGTGAATTTTCTCTAAATCGTTGCAAAAACTAACAGCTACTTTTTTCTACCTGTCGTTGCAAGAGATTTGCAAGATTTCCAGTTCTGAGAGCCACACTTTTATTAAAGAAACTGTGACTGATGTGCGAGGCTTAGACCGCTTTAAGCTCAACTGCTTTGCCGAATGTGTAATGAAGAAGCTTTGCCAGGGGATCCATCGTAGTACCCAGGCACGACAAACCCCGTCAGGACTCTACGTAGAGAGGAAGGAAAGAACAGGATGAGTGGGGTTTTATGCAGGAAGTGACATGTGTGAGATCTCCAACAATTACGGCATCTGTTAAGATGTTTCAAGTCTGATTGTGTGGTGACGTCTTAGGATGCTCTGTCAGATTTTTTTAAAATCTGTTTCTTACTCATTTTTCTCCTCTCTCCATCAGGGAACCAGGAGTGTGGGCTCTGGAGAGAGCCAAACAGAATGTGCTGGAGAACTACCTCCTTGTGGGTATCCTGGAGGAGCTGGAGGATGTTCTACTCCTGTTGGAGAGGCTCTTACCTCATTACTTTACTGGAGTACTCAACATCTACAAGAGCCCTGGTGAGTGAACCTTTCAATTTTTTTTAATGTTAAATTATCACATTTGTCACTGTTTTTTGTTAATATTTGAACATGAGCTACTCTCTCTCAAAGCCAGGACCCAGAAAAGTAAGTCTCAAATGTACAAGCTATAGTTGGAATATTATCACTGCTGGTAAACGCTCAGTGATTGAGGCAGCTGTAGACCAGCAACCCCAGTGAACTGTGAAGTACAAATACTGTTTTTGTCAATAGAATCTGGTGGCTTAAAGATGAGGGCAAGATGAAGCTGTGAAAATGTTATAAATATAGTGTACACTTAGGTTAGTATTTTTTTAGGCTTGAAACTAACCAATTAAGGAAGCATTTGCCCTGCACCTTTTCATTTAGGTGACACTTGGGTTTTTCTGCCCAGATGTTATTGTAAAGAATTATTGATATTTGTTATATACACGCAACATTTCCTTGGGTGCTCTCAGCGTCATCTGTAACAGTGGTTCCCCACTGATGGGTCGCTGTCTGAAATTGGGTTGTAGGTCCATTTTGACTGGCCCACCAGTGACTATGGAGCAGCTCCAGACTTTATACTTACAAATGAAATGTAGCACTCTATTTTGGGATTTTGGAGAGAGTTGTTCATGTTTACTAATATTTTTAGACTGTCTTAGGACCTGTGTCCTCATAGCGTTTTTCATCAGCAAAAAAACGGTGGAAGGGGTGTTGGGGAGCGCTTCGACCCAGCACACTCACATTGGGATAAGCTAGGAAACTAATGCAATGTTACATTAACAGATAGTTGCCTACAGGGTAAACAGTGACATCACCGGTGCCTTGCTGAAAGGCTGAGATATTTTAGACTGGCATGGTGCTTTCTCTCTATGTGGTCTCATGCAGCCACATACAAACTCTTCTCATATGGAACAATTGAAAAAAGACCAAAAAAAAAACGCTATGTGGACACAGACCCATCAATATTGTTAACCCAACAAAGTGACTGAAACCACAGACAGTAATTTGAGCTGATTTAATGCATTTGGTGTTTCCAGTGACCTGTTTATGTGTTTGTCTCACAAACTGCTTGTCAGCTTTTTGTTGTGTTGTCTTCTGTGTCTGGTGGGCCAAAGACAAATTTCCACCCTGGTGAAAATAAACATCTATTCTATACTATTCTATGACCTTAGGAACAACATGTATGATGTATGACTGTTTTTGTTTGTTTGTTTTTTAACCATATGCTTTCTGTAGACTATAAGAAGATGGGAAACATGACAGGCACAGTACGTAAACACACCCCCACTCTGGAGGCCCTGCAGGTACTGTACCATCGCATGCGCTACGAGTACGAGTTCTACAACTTCATCCGAGACCAGTTCCACCTCATGAAGAAAAAAATTGGCCTCAAGTCCGTCTCCCAGCCCCCTGCCCACTCACCAGCTTTCCTACGGGAGCTGGCCCTCCGAACCCCTGAGCCGCTGGATGAAGACGAAGACCTGGACACAGACCTGGAGGATGCCAACAGCTGGCTGGTCCATCCCTAAGGTCTATTTGATGACATTGGTGATAGCCAAGAAAAAGCCAATTGGCTAAAAGTGGCTGGAGATAGCTGGAGGCAGCCTGAGGGCAAAGAGGAGCGTTCCACGTCTTTCAGCATTCCTAAGAAAAGAGAGGTGCATTTAGGGGTGAGTGGATCCTGACGCTCGTGTTTTTACGGGCTCTGCTTTGCATCTGCAATAGACTCCGACCATGACAGGCTCAGCACTGAGGACTATCGGGTTGAGTAATTGGAAGGACAAAATGCTCTATTTAAAGAATTGACCGCTAACAGTGGGAAATAATGTTGAGCTCAATCTGCTTGTTTTAATTTGTTTTTGGGTTCATTTATGTAAAAACAAAAAAAACTGAATCTCCAGGAGAGATCAATGCAAGATGCAGATAGCTAAATATGTTGGGAAATATTTTAAATGTAGGTTGCTGGGGAGTTTACTGTGTGAGAGGACTCCAGAGACATAGCTCGAGAAAGAGATCCATATTTTAAGAAAGGGTTACTGTCCTAAAAGCTGGAATGAGAAATGGTATCCATGAATAAAAAAGTACCAAAACCCATTTTCATATATTAGTTGTTTAGGACTGTTGTAAGTGCCAAACCTCGCTAAGAGTCTCAGTAACTGACAAGAAACCTCTGTGCACAGCTGGCGGAGTTGAGACATAAGCAAGTCAGTTGTTATACTGCACTATTGGTTTATAACATTTTAATTTGTAAGATATTATTAGGTATAAATGAGGGTTAGACAGTGAGCACTCAATTATGAATTCAAAGAATTCCAACTGTGTGTGCATGAATGATTGAGTTTGACCAAACCAGCAGTGTATTTTAGCATAGATTTATTATTTGGGACAGGCCATTTGTTGCGAGTCAAACACTAAAAAAAAAAAAAACACTTATGGCGCGTAGTTTGTTTAATCCAAAGTTTAAAAGACTGAGCTTGCCAAATACCAGTGTTTCTACTGCGATGCATTACAAAACTGTATGAATATACTGCACTTTTTCTGAGGTGATGTTTCCTGAAATTCTGCAGCAAAATGAGGGATTTGGTCACAAAACTGGATACTAATTTTCCTTTAATATCATACAGGATTGTTACTGTTTAAGGGTTTATTTCACCCTCGAAATATTATGAAAGTGTTATCCCTGCGAACACTAGCTTCTAATTCTCCAGCAGCTATTCAGAGTGCATGTTTTCATCGCTCATTTACAAATCATCCAGAGAGCAGTAACCATAAGCTAACACACGACTTTCATTTACCATCCTAATCTGCATTGTCTATACCCTTTCATTGTCCTGGTTTGTGTTCAGTGTTTCCTCTTTTTTGCCAGTTTAATTTATTATTTTTTATTCATTTGCATTCCAGATACGATTCTCAGGAAGGAAAAAAAAGATGTTTAATAACTTGATCATTTGTATCTTTGGTTTCTGGCGGCTATGAAAATAATCTTGGTATTTTAAGGTTGTCTAGAATGGGTTTATATAAACAGCTGAAAACTTGTTAACAACAGCTAATGCAGTTCATAATTTTACAGTCTTCAAAATAAATGTCCTCTAACTATTGCAGCTATTGTCTCTACTTTACTTGTTTTTTGTTAAAAAAAAAAATGTGTATAAAGACGATTGTTATTACCTCTTCACCCCCTCCAGGAACACTAGAGTGACAGGCAGGTACTAACAGAGTCGTCACTAGAACGTGGTCCATGCCATCACTTTGCTCTAACCCCTTGTGTAGCTCTCTCTGCCCTGCAGCAGCCTGTCCATCGCTCCACCCAACCCTGGCTCGTGTTCCTTCTGGCTCCCCAGTTGTGAAATTACCTTCCATGCCGAAGTCAGGACAGCACGGCCTCTCCTCTGATAAAAGAAAAAATAGGTATTGCTTTTTTGAAACATGTTCCACTCACACCTGTCTTTCTGCTTTGTGTGCACTTTATTTTGGTCACATCATTTTAAAATGTATATATGATTGAAGACTCTTAATGAAAATTAGGATGATGTGATGACACAGGAGTGTTGTGTGTGTCATTCACGAGTAAAAAGCAAGAAGATGCTTGAAAAGGAAATTACACGGATAAATGCAAGTATGAGTCTCTATACAAAAAGCAAAAGCTGCTCTACTAATACTAAAAAAAATTACCTCTGCAACAAGCAGCATGCCTTGATTTTATGCAACTTTATGAAAGAAAAAATTGAATGCAAGTAACACAACCTTGCTGAACAAACAAACGTTTTTTGTTACATTTCTATGATATTTTTGTCATACTTTATAGCATACTATACTATGTTTCTTAACACATTTCTGTGGCATACGCAATCACAGTTATATAACGTACTATGCAATGACTTTTTCTCTTATTTATTTTATAATCATACTCTACTTTGACTTTTAAAAATCATATTTTATGTAACAGTTAACACATTTATGTGGCTTGCAATAGTATGACTCAAAAATTGACTCAAATTTTTTCACTAATGATACCATGACGTTTTTCTTTTTTTAAATCTAATTTTTATCGCGAACTATACTATGAAATTTTTGTCAAAATTTAATGGCTTGGGATTTTTTTTTCCATTCATTTATAATGCATGCCATTTTGGATGATATCCTATATTATGACGTTTTAGGTGGTTTTTCAGACAATATACTATAGAATAGTAAGACTTTTTGGCATATTTTTGACGACATACTATAGTATGACTTTTTTCGGCATATTTTGGAGAACATTATGACTTTTTGGGCATATTCCAGTCGACATACTATGAGTTTTTTTCCATTTTGGACTTTCTGGGCATATTTTGGGAGACATACTATATTGTGAGTTTTTGGGCATATTTTTTTAATCTTAGGTCTTGAATGACCGGGAACTGTAAACATGAAAGTAAACTGAAAAATATAGGAGGTACGTCATCAATGACGTACCTCGCAAGGAATACTTGAAACAGTTAAAAAGAAAACCCACAATTGTCTCCTTGTCTCCTGAATTTTCCCTGCCAAGGACTTCGATGATTATCAGCCAGTCATTTATCAGTCAAACTTTCGACAGCTATCACTGCCGGTAATCATCTGATGGGGACATCATTAAATTAATCATCTTGTAGTTAGTAGGTCCGGGTTCGAGTCTTCTTTAGGACGGGTGCATTTTGAAGTTTGACGTCTTAGTATTTAAGGAAAACGACGAGTGATCGTTTTGGCCCATACGTCAGGTGAAGTGGTTCCTAAATAGGTAAAACCAGTGTCTCTGTGCTTGCATGTGTTTACTTTTTGCTTGTGTTTATGTGGCCTGTGGTGCTGTTGTTGTCTGACATGGCATCATCTTAAACAACGCAAGTTAGTGCCAGTAGACTCGTTTATTCGAGAGTATAACTCCTGGCGCCGAGGAAAGAGGGACAAGCCGGTATACAACGTCTCATCGCCCTGGAGCGAAGGCGGAAGTACCGCGAGTGCCGAGCCGGAGCAAAATTTAAGGCTAAGCTAAAGGCTCACACTCTGCATCTGTACGAGGACTGCCCGAAAAGAAAGAACAGAACTAAAGATCTGCTGTGTGCCAGTGTAAGGGATGCATACTGAGCCTCTCCCCTCTCTCTCCTGGGCAAGTCAGACCACAACCTGGTGCACCTGCAGCCTCAGTGCGCTCCACTTGTGAGGAGACAGCCCACTACCACGCGATCCCTCAGGAGGTGGTCTCCTGAAGCAGAAGAGGACCTTAGAGACTGCTTTGACACCAATGACTGGAGCGTACTGCTGAATTCACGAGGTGAGGACACCGAGGGAGCGACACAATGCCCGACGGAGTGTTTGAACTTCTGCACTGACATTGACGTCCCTGTAAGGACTGTGTGCTGCTTCGGCAATAACAAACCCTGGGTGACCAGTGAGGTGAAGGCCGTCCTGAACAGGAAGAAGCGGGCCTGGTTGAATAAGGACCAGGAGGAGATGAGGCGGAACTGCAACTCTGCCTGAAGGAGGCCGAGGAGGCGACTGTCACAGGCTGCAAAAAGGAGAATAGTGGCGCAGCTGATGGGAGCATAGAGAGCTAACAAGCTCAACTCCTTTTTT